>NC_090658.1:82384804-82709304 GCF_013368605.1 Nyctibius grandis
CAATATGTATTGGAGACTTGTTGCAAGAATCCTTATACAGGCAATACTTCTAGGTGACTCAGTGAAAATCTGACTTATGAAAAGCTTGCTGAACGGTTTGTTCTGAATGTAGGGATAATTCACTGCCACTCAGTGATTTGTTCTGTGTTCTTCTGTGACAGCTGGGTCTCACAGATAAGCCACCTATATGGCACCAACCAATATTTTGTTCTGTTAACTGCTAGATGCTCACACGTTTACATGCATGTGGACTGCTTCTAAATTATGTAAGAATATACACTGTGTTTATTTGCAAGCTGGATGACTAACTCCAAGAATAAGGTTCCTGTGTACAGACTGACACCAACAAATATTCGCGATTTTTGCAAATATTTTTAGTCAGTCTTCCAGAAAAAAATTCCCCTCAATAATATTATTCTGTCAAATGTTTAAACTCAGAGAAAATTAAAGTCAAATTCTGAACAAATATTACTGATAAGGTTGGCCAGCTGTGCCTGTTTGGTTTAGTAGCTAATATATCTAACACAACTCTTACTGTGGGTAGAGTTAGATGTCTACTGTAGATGATATATCATTCTCAAGCATAGAGTTGGTATGTCAGTCTTTAAAATGTGAACTTAGGGAGTGAAGAAGATTCAGATAAGACTTGAATGTCATCATTTCACATATTTACTTTGGACTTAAAAAGCTAAATTTCTTATGTGGCCTCTCATCACTAGATATCTTATTTAATAATTTTTCATTCCCCCTTTTTGCAACCTTCAATTAAATTCAATTTGACTTCTTGGGAATGTCCTTCTTCTGAACTATAGTATTTCTATGTATACTACTTGTGCAGAGCTACCTGAGCAAATTAATTCCTTTAAAGCTTACTTCTCTCAAATCAAAAGACTTCTGAGATCGGTAGGGTTTAAGGTCTGCTACTAAAGCTGATGTAACAGGTTAAATGCAGTGCAGATTAGAATCTGTCCCTTAGTCTCCTCTGGCAGTGGGTTTTCTTATACTGGGACTTATGTATGATAAGGGGAATACTATTCAGCTCTCTGCTTGCAAGATTATTTTAAGGAGAATTTGAAGGAGTCACTTTAGCAAAAGTTAACACCCTTGCAAAGTTAACAACAGTAAACATATACTAGAAATATATACAGCTTGATTTTTTATACTGTATAACATGTCCAATCTAGTGGATGAGTCCATGTTTTGTTTACTTTGTCTGCCTTTACCAAAGGTGTTTGTGGTGTTATTTTTTTCTGTAAACCCTCTGTGGGATTAGGACTGCTGTGAATATGTTCACATTAGTTGGTGTCCTCCTAGGTCTGCTCCTCCCCATTAGTTGGCTTGCTTGAAAGAAAGTATGACATTTATTGTGAGTCGGTAAACAGTAAATGTCAGACCTTATTCTACTGATGTCCATTGTCTACTTTCTTTAGTCTTTTGTCAGAATATGACTGCTAGGAAGCAAAGGTGATGCTGTTTTCCTCTTTGAGAAGTCGTATTACTTCAGCACAGTTTCAGCAGAAATTTTGCAATTCTGCTCTGGGTCAATTTCATTGGGTAACTTTTGTGGCACACAAAGAGACTTCAGACAAGATTTGTACAGCTCTGCAGTGTACAGCACAGTTATTTATTTTCTATTGTGTATAATAGATACCAAGTCACTAACAAGCAACTAAGCTACACATTAACATGCTCACCAGCCCAAATGAAACACCCAGAGAGTTTCTGCTGGATGGGTAGCCATCATCAATGGAGAATGGTCCACTATTCCTTGAAGGCAGCTGGTCATTGATGTTTTCAAGCTACCAACTTCCAATTATTTGTTTGTTTCTTTAAGATTTTATAGCTTCCAGCTAGTATTATTCCTCCTGTGTCTTTGAGCTCCTAATAATTGCTATCTTAATGACTAAACTTCTCCTGTGTTTTTACATTTCCTATCTCTAATTCTTTTAGCTCATATAATTTTTCATACCTTCAAAATGATTTTCTCAACAAAACTAAATTAACATCACACAGCTGTGTTACACCAAGCTGGCCTTGGATCACAGACAGCTGAAATCCTATGCCAAGGGTTTCAGTTTCATCTTGAAAATGTCATTAATTGACTCAAAATTCTCTGTGTTTCTATTTCGAAGTGATAAAAAGTAACAAATGCAAAATAAACATATCCATATTTTTAGATGCTTTTGGGAAACCTCCAAAGGAAAAGCATTAAATGAGCAAATTAAAACTAGTGCATGCTTCTGAGGAAATTGTCTGGAAATATAAAGACTGGTTAAAATGATCACAGAATCACAGAATGTTAGGGATTGGAAGGGACCTCGAAAGATCATCTAGTCCAATCCCCCTGCAGGAGCAGGATTACCTAGACCATATCACACAGGAATGTGTCCAGACGGGTTTTGAATGTCTCCAGAGAAGGAGACTCCACAACCTCTCTGGGCAGCCTGTTCCAGTGTTCGGTTACCCTCACTGTAAAGAAGTTTTTCCTCATATTTATGTGGAACCTCCTGTGTTCCAGCTTGCACCCGTTGCTCGTTGTCCTGTCAAGGGATGTCACTGAGAAGAGCCTGGCTCCATCCTCATGACACTTGCCCTTTACATATTTATAAACATTAAAGAGGTCACCCCTCAGTCTCCTCTTCTCTAAGCTAAAGAGACCCAGCTCCCTCAGCCTCTCCTCATAAGGGAGATGTTCCACTCCCTTAATCATCTTCGTGGCTCTCTCTAGCAGTTCCCTGTCCTTCTTGAACTGAGGGGCCCAGAACTGGACACAATATTCCAGATGCAGCCTCACCAGGGCAGAACCTCTCTTGACGTACTAACCACACCCCTTCTAATACACCCCAGGATGCCATTGGCCTTCTTGGCCACAAGGGCACACTGCTGGCTCATGGTCATCCTGCTGTCCACTAGGACCCCCAGGTCCCTTTCCCCTACACTGCTCTCCAACAGGTCTGTCCCCAGCTTATACTGGTACATGGGGTAGTTCTTGCCCAGATGCAGGACTCTACACTTGCCCTTGTTATATTTCATTAAATTTCTCCCCGCCCAGCTCTCCAGCCTGTCTAGGTCTCTCTGAATGGCTGCGCAGCCTTCTGGTGTGTCAGCCACTCCTCCCAGTTCTGTGTCATCAGCACAAATGTGTCATGATGATACTATCTTTAGAAGTTTTCTTTCAAAAACAAAACAAATCAGACAAGTAAAGAGAAAAGCTAGAAATGTTAACTGGAAAGTTATTTATGGATTCATGCTCATCTGGTAGGAATGAGTTGTAATAGTTTTAGATAAGACAGTTCCCTAGTTGTGCTTGTGCACTGTCTAGCACTACAGTTCAGATTGTTCATGAACATTTCAAAAGCTCTAGATACAGCATATAAAAAAGGCAAAACTAATACTGATTAATTTTCATTCCCTTTTTCTTGCACATTCACTGCTTATGAAATTGGGATTGTTTTTAGGCTATGATAAGTGTATTTCTGCATAGTACAGTATAGCTGCTATACTAAAATATGTTAGAGGAAACCTAATTTAATTTAAAACCAACTTGCTCCATGACACATTCTGCTGTGTCAATCGATGACAACTGCTATAAGTTAATTAATAATGGATATCCTTGTGAGGTGAAAAATCTTCATGGGATATTGTACTGAATAGAATACTGCAATAAGAAAGCTACTTACATATGGCGTTCTGCACTCCAACATACATAGTTTCTTTAGCTGCTGTGCTTCTTTAGACTGTAAAAAATGTGGAATATTTGCTGCTGACATAACATTGATTTGAATTTTGCAAGAGATTCTAAAAGAAAAGTCCACCCAAATGCTACTGAGGTTTTCAAACTCTTTAAAATAAAAGTGCACTGAAAAAAGGCTGTTGAAACACATAAAGGCATTCAGTACAAATGTTTAAAAATGGTGTGAATTCAGAACTCTTTTTTCCGTTGTGGTTTCTGCCCCTGAGCAAAAGGGGCAGAAAAAGTGTTCAAGGCTAGGTTGAATGGGTCTTTGAGCAACCTGTTCTAGTGGGAAGGTGTCCCTGCTCATGGCAGGGAGGTTGGAACTGGATGATCTTTAAGGTCCCTTCCAACCCAAACCATTCTATGAAAAGTTTCCTGCCACTTGTTTGGGTCATGTTCATTTAGTCAAATACAGCCGATTGTAAGGTTATTACTTACAAAACATGAGTAACGCAGGGGACAGGTTTTGTTACACTTTCCATAAAAAGATCCTTTTCAAACTCTTTACAGTTAGTATCATGTAGTTACTCCTATCTCCACAGACAAAAAGTTAAATTTTAAATGGTTTCTTTTTCTATTTTTAAAGTAAAGGAGACAATAAATCCACATGGACTCACTTTTTTTTTTTTTTTTTTAAATTCTGCAGCTAATCTATATAGCTGTTTTTGCTCTCATTTAATTCTTATGCATTGTGCCTTTGTTACTCTTACTTCCACGATTTCTATGTCTTGATGTAAATAACATAAGTAAAATATATTTATTCCTCAGTCTTCAATATTATTCAAATGTTAAAAATATGTACAGATTATGTGGTAGGAAAACATTAGAAAAAAATTCCATTACTTTTGTATAATAATAGAAACATTTTTATATTGATCTGATACAATATTACCAACAACAGGTCCAGTGTTTATATAGATATTTGAAACAGTAACCTGTCAGAGACACCTGAGTACTAAGTTAACTGGTACTTCCCAGTATAAGATTTAATTCCTTGGCTGATATTTTTGGATTGTGAGATGAAAAGGAGGAAGAGAGAAATTTCAGCCGAAGTGGTACATTCTTGCACAGACAAGCATGATCACTATTCACTACTGATTAGTTGTGCCCCAAAAAATTAATTTTTTTAACATAAAAAAATAAAGGGGGAAATCAATATTTGCTCACAAAAGCCTAACTTCTGGCTTTCACTTACTATCCCTGTCTGTTTTTGCAAATGTAGATAATTGTAAAATGTCTCTGGTTGATGAGTGCATAGAATGAAGCTCTTCAGTATCACGTCTGTGCGCTATACCTTCAATTTTCATTAAGAAAGGGAAAAAAATACATCCCTCCTGCTCTATTTTTGAATAGAAACAGCTGTAGCTTCTCTGTTCTGTGTAGGACTTTTTTTTTATCCATATGTGCTGGACATTCTGAAACAGGGCTTGTAAGGATCATTGGACCTTAACTAGAATATCATTTGTTCAGGAGTTCTGGCCAGGCTGAGTTGCAAAAGAGGATAGAGATCTCAGCATTGCAAAAATGACAATAATTCCAAAACTTAACAAAAGCAGATATTTTTGTGAGTTAAGGAACTTCATAACAAACATTGAAACTTCTATAGATTTTAAGTACCCAACATTCATGCTGAGCTTTTAAAATACGTATCCTAGAGGACTACTCTAAAATTGGACTAGATTAGAATTTGTGCATTTGGTTCTTTTGTGGTTCTGGGCCTCAGCATGAGATTAGAACTACGTGGGAACACATAGCTAACTAGTATTCTAATTAACTGTAATTAAATGTAATGCAATTCAATTAAATGTAATTAAATTAAATGCACCCATTATTAATTAGAATATGTAATGAGAACAACACTTGTAAACAAACTCTTGCTTCCACAGAGAAAAGTAAATAAACATTAAGAAAGTTCTTTTGTCTATTCTTTTTCCAAATCCATTAGCAGCAAATTGTTCTGGTTTCCTACATAAGGTCATTTGCTACAGTAATAAGCCTAAGGCTTTAATCACCTCAAAGTTTGCGTTCGTGGTTTCATGGCTTAGAGACTTCATTATCTAGAATCTAAATGAAAAGATCAGCTCTAATCAGAGGGATGTGAAGATAAAACTTTTTTTTTCCTCACATAAATATTGCTTTTTAGAATAAAGAAAGTTTATATCACATTTATTTGTTTATATACCTACCAACTCTCAGAAATGAAAGCTACTGACTGCATTCTTTCTAAATAGAAGTTGCCTTCAACTGCTTCCGAGATCACACTCTGCATTTGAAAAAGGAACAAAAGTACAAAACCTATCCATCTTAGATAACCTCTTTTGAAGCATGTGGTAGTCTTCTTTTTTCGTGAGAATTGAAAGCTCTGAGCTTTTTGTAAGTAAATAACAGAGGTGGTGTAAGTTGCAAACAAGAATGTAAACCACATACTACACATCTGCAAAAGTTCTAGGAACATTGTTCTGTTTGTTATCCAGGTTTGCTAAATGTGGCTAGTCTCTCTTAGAGTTCATGTTTCTGAGAGCAGTAGTTCCAGTGAAACATGGTATGAACACCACATCGTATTATATCTTGGTCAGCTTGTAAATGGAAAACCTTTCAGATATTCAGTCCTCTGAAGGGTTATGGTTGTCTGTGTTCTGTGTCGCATTTACCAAAGCCTAAGTGGTTCAGTTGGTTTTTCATGAGCTACCTCAAGTTCTGCTCACAGCAACTCTGTGCAAGCCAGCCACCTATGCAATTTTAGTGGACCATGGGAAGTTCCATGTTTCCATGGCTACCATGCTCAAAAAAATCAATGTTAGTTGGTATAATGCTAGCTCAATAGATCTGCATCAGTGGTATCCTCAGAGGTGGTCATGACATTCACAAAATGTCAACCTTTACCCGATAAACCCTTTTGATTCAAAACCAAACAAACCAACTTTCAAAAAATACAGTTTTAATAAATGACAAAAACCCATGCCCCCCAACCAGAAATTCTGTCCTAAAAATGGAGAAATGCCAGAGATTTTGAGAAGTTTATTAAAGAACTCCACTGCCTCTGATTTTTCATGGATAGGGTTTAGATTTAGAACGAAGTGGCAAGAACAGTGTTAGATTTTATTTCATATATTGCTTTTGGCAATAAAAAATTCTCTGGCAATGAGGGTCTGTTGCTATGGTGAAGTTGTGGGAGCTCCAACATCCTCCAACAACTGAGCGCCTTACAACAGCTTCTGTGTGAATAGGGCATGTCCCAAACAGCTGCTCTTTCTACTTGCTTAAGCTTCTTTATAAAAGTTTTGGCTAGTAAGACAGGCTTTCTCATCCTAAAGCATGTATGTATCACTGGAGTAAAAATGTACTGTGGTTACACTGATTCTGCTCCACAAATCTGATGTCCTGTATACAAGAACATCTGGCTTATAAGGATATGTCATCTGATATTCGGTTAACAGTAATTAAGCATAAAAGCCAAAAAACTACAAACCCTATGGAGCAGTAGATAACAGTGACCTTAACAAAGAGCAGAGTACTCAGGTCTCTGACTGATGGGCCTTTGAAGGAATAACCTCAAGGAGCTTCAGCTGGAATTGTGTAACTGATAAGAAGAGGAGGGGAGGGAGGTGGGGGGAATTAAAATTATTGTGAGACCCATGGGAAATAGCAAATGTTACAGGATATTTGGGGGGTTTTGTGGGACTGTTTAAAACTTACTGTGGTGTGTTTTAAGGGGATTGTGTGAATCAGTGAATCTTATTACAGAATAATTACAGAAAGTGAGGTGTCAAGGAAAAAGCATTAGGATTAAGGGAAATAAGTGTATGGAAATGAAGGGAGAACAAAAGGGTCTGGTCATTTATAAGCAACTTGCTGGTCAGCATGATTATACACCAAGGCCTGCATAAGGGCTGTGTGCCTAGCTTTTTTTTTCCACCATCTGAATGTGTTCTTTACGCTCTCTGTGTGTTTGTTTACATGTAAGTTCTGCTAGCCAACCTGGAACCTAACTATCTAGGGAGCGAGAGAACACCACCCACAAGAGAAAAGCCAAGATCAGAGCAAGTGGTCGGGTAAAAGGCCCAACATATTTATACCACAAGGACTTAACAGCTAAGCCAGGCTTCGAGAGACCTACTGGAGTGAGTGTGCTTGTGAGAGTGAGGATGGGTGTATGCTCCACCAGTAAACTTCAGTCATGATCAGCTGGAAAGGAGGAGTATGACTGGTTATCTGGGTTGTTCTTGTTTATCTGAATGCTATTTAAGTTGAAGTGAGCATTGGTAAAGGCATTGTTCTCCTATCTGTGCTGACTCATATGGCTTGTCGTATGTGCTTTGTGTGTGTGTGTGTATTTGCATCTTTGTGCTGTACAACAACAGCAGCCTCCATCTATCAGAGTGGGAAGCAGAAATCCACTGGGTTTTAAAGTCTGCCAAGTCTGCTGTCCCTTAACACTATGACCTCACATTTTCTTCCAGTTTTCCAAAATCATTTCCATTTCACCTGTTCATTTAGACTACATGTGTATCTTCACTTGTTCTATTTAATCTGCAAAAATAAAGCTGGAAGGACATATTAGTAGACTTCTGGTTTAATCTGAATGTGAAAGCAGAGAAGAGGTAGGATGGGATATTTTCCACCTTTTGGACTAAAGAGTGTGCCTACAAAACCAGGACTGAATAGATGCTTAATTTTTAGATGGTTAAGTTTAAGTGAAGTTAATCCCAGCCACACAATCACTTACTTAGAATGCTCAACTTAAAAATACCTGAGAGAGAAACATTTTAGTAGAATAAACACAGATAGTTAATATGAAGACTTTGCTCTGGCTTTAATGTTGGTTTTCTTCCCTTTTTTCTTTTTTTTCCTCCCCTCCCTTATGGAAAGGTATTTTTAGCGGTTGTTTCCCTAAATTGTTTATCTTTTCATTGGTAATGACATGAGCTGAACAGTGCAACATATTTTATGGACAAGACCTATGCATCTACAGTATAATTACTATGCATAGTAGACAAACATAATACATATGTTTACATAATATCTAGACAAACCTCAGTGTTTCTGTGCATCTTGCAGTAAGTAAAAGAAAAGAAGGAAAAAAAGTTTGCATTTTTTTTGTTGGTGGTGGTTTGGGGTTGTTTTTTTGTTGGTTTCTTGTTTTCTGTTTGTTTTGTTTTGTTTTTTTTTTTTTTTCCAGAAAGGCAGATAAATTATGAGTAAAAACCACTTGGAATGGAATCTCAAGTACAATGCTGACTTAATGAGTATATATTTTCTTGAAAGAGTAGATCTTAACTTCAGGGTCAATAAATTGCTGCTTACCAAGTGATTTACTCATTCAATTTTAAGTTAATTTTAATAATACATGCTTCATTTGCAGCATTTACCACTGAAATGTTAGCTCTTGTTGGCTGTGATTCATGAAACTTTTTACATGTCAAGCAAAGAGTTGTCTTAATTTGAATGTCTGTCAAATTCTCAAAGGGTCATAAGTTTTATTTTACTAGGAACAAAAATGAGGAACTGATGGGTGGGCATGGCACTAGGTAGGTATTTTCCTTAAATTATGTTTCCCCTCTAATCCTCTGCGTGGGGGTGGGGGGGATCATCTACTTAGTAGGAAAATCAGAAGAAAACAAAAAAATTCCAATATAAACCCCAGGAAACTGTAGCTGTCAAGTCCTTTATTAGGTTAAACACTAAAAGTGCTGAAGTCTGTCATTCAGATGTCAAAACCCCCTCACTTATTACTTAATTTTGGAGATAGTCAAAATACATAGCTAAATTTAAGCAATAAATGTTATTAGTGGACTAAGTCAGCTAGAGGGTGAGAGCAAGACGGATACTGTCAAGCAACATGGCCCTTGAACATCATGGCACCAGTTAGCCTTTCTGTCTGGCAGAAAAGTGCCAGAAGTGGACCTAAAGCTCAGAAACAGCAGAGGACAAGATACATTTCTCTGGAGGGGAGGCTGATCAAAAAATATTTTACTACTTGAGGTTATTCCTACACAGAGGACCTTCGTGCAGATTATGAGAAGGTCAGCTTGAGGGGAACAGAGAAAGGCTGGTGTGTCTGTTTTCTTCAGGGCTTAGCCAACTCTCTGAGTATGAAATAACGACTAGGCCAGCAAGCTCTGCCTAGTGTGACCATGTCAGTCAGTGTGCAGAGGTCCCCTGAGGTGAGAGCAACCTGCCCTGCATGTGGCTTCTGCCTGGGCATGGCCTTGAGGAGCTCCTCTGCCTGCACCACCCCAGCTACTCAAGTTGAGCTGCTTCTCTGGTGTTGATCTTTGCCTTCTTGAATGGAGTTTGAGGTAACACGGGTAATAATTGCTAGTCTGTTTCTTAATGATTGGGGTTTTCACTGGCAATCAAGAGAGTGATTAGGATTGCAATGGATACTTATTTGTCTTTTCAAGAACAGAGAACAATATTGTTGGCATGCAGCTCTGGCCTGCCGCAGCTACCCGGCTTTAGGCACCTACATTTGTTCTGCCTTTGCATTTTATCCAGCTCAGGACCCTGGGTTTTGGTGTGTACCTTTGGCTCAGGCATTACGATACCCAGTGAAGTGATGCCTCAGTTCTTTAAGCTCCCTGTTGCCTTCCAATTTTGGAGCTTAGTTGGGGTGAAAATATACTCACCACAAATAGACAGTGAGAAATTTCTTCTGCCAAAGTAGATTATAGATCTATTTGAGCTGCAATGTCTTGACAAATTATTGTAAAGACTTCAAGCCTAGACTTCTCAAGTATTGCACATGAAAGCAGAGGATAAGTGGTGCACTGGGATAATATAACCTCACCTTTCTCACCTAACTTGATCTCAGACTTTTGAGAGAAACTAGGGTAACCAATGTCAGTCCTTGTTTTCATTTTTTTTTTTTTTATTTCTTACGATGGACTATTAAACTTACCTTTCTATAAGAACGTACAGATAAAAATTAGTCTATTGGATTTTATGATTCGAATATGCCATAGCTGTGGCACTGTAATGAATTGCGTATTGTATCTGTAAAGAAAAACTGCTCACTGGTAATATTTCAGTGTTCATCCCTCTCCATTCTATGACAGCTCTGTGGAATTGCCCATAAGAGAAGCAGGCTGCAGTATCCTGTGTCAGACAATTTAACTTCTTTTGTATCTTGAATTTTGCATCTATAGTGATATCTGTATAGTCAGCATGTAAAAATGGCATCATTTGCCAGAAAAAATACCTTCATTGTTTAAATTGAACAAAGCATATGAAGTAGGATTCATCTACCCTTTACTTTAGACATTTAATCTACTCAAAGATCGGATCTTCTTGTCTTCATTGAACAGAGACAAAAAAAATCTACTCTTAAACATTTGCTGAGAAGCATCAAAATACATTGTCTTTGTAAGATCCTTTGTCTTCTGACCATAGAAAAAGACTACACAATGATGGATAAAGGATACCTAATTTTTATTAAGTTAAAAATAAATCTTAATTATGGCATAACCTGAAAATTTCTGAATCCACACAAGAAAAAAACACATATTAAAAGCACCTATAAAAAGATAGGAAAATAAGGTAAATATTAGTCAAAGCTGGAAACAGGGTAGTAAGAATGGAGGTTATCTAAAAAAAAAAAAAGCTATTTACTAAATGTGAGACTCTTTCTTCAAAATGGGGAAGAGAGTGTCAGAAGTATGCTGAGGTGCACTAGACCCCAAAAGTAAGTCATTAATAGTTCCATGGGAAGTATGCTAGCAGTTTTCCCAGGCTATTCAAGCAATGCCTCTGGTGCACAAACATTTATGCAGTTTCTAAAATGTAAGAGTTTCACATATTTTTATTCGTGCAAGTATCTCTATTATAATCAATAGAACTGAAATCACTTGAGCTCACAAGAGCTCATAAGAGAAGTCAATGGAGATGCCATGGTAGGATTAGACCAAATAGCTGGCTTTGTTTCAACAAAAGAACCAGGAGAGACGACGAAGTTAGCTCATTGTCAGAGTTATTTTCTAAACAGCTTATGAGACCTAAAATCTTAGCTGTGGAACTTGGATCACATATTCGCTGTCATCAGCTGAGCTATTCTAATACTTATAGAAGCTAACAATCTGGCATCATATCTTTACTGCCAACTGTTACTGGCATGAAGCTGAATCAACTTTATGAACTTAAGTTGTTCATGTTTTTTTACGTTATATTCATAATCTTGTGAGAAATTGTAAATATTAAAAAATCCTGGAAAATTTGCTATATGTGGTAAACACAGGAATAGCCCACAATTATTATGTTTGTAACAATAGAGAAAGTATCTTATACATGGAATTAATTTTTTTTCACAATATGTTTAGAAATTCGTAACATATTTCCAGTTTCATTATTTCATTCCATTTTGCTATTTAAAAGTGATAGTGAGAATATATGTAGGAATTACTATGTGCAGAAACTTATCAACATGAAGAAGGTAATGTGCAGTAATTTGTAGTTTCCACTAGACATTACTCTAACATTTCTCTGTGGAGAGAAGCACTTGAACTACACTGTAATTCATAAAACAGGCTTGTAGATAACCTACTTTATAACTATTTCACAAAATTGAAAATTCAATATTCTCCTTTTTAAATAGGAGTGCTGAGTCAGTCGGCAGCAGCAGCAGCAGTGACAGCTGCGGCAGCGACTGAGGTGAGTGCAGGGCGAGGGCGAGATCGGGCTGTACCGGGCGGGTTCCGTGCTCTGGGCCCCCCGAGCAGCAGCCCCAAGTCCTGTCTGGACCCGGAAGTTCCCAGCAACGAATCAGGAGAGGAGGGGGCGTGGCACCACCCCCTGTGATCGGGTGGTAAGAAGGCCCTGGGAGGACAAGGACTAGTCACTGCCCAGAGGGTACAAGGTGAGTAAGCAGTGACTCTGTGTGTCCCAGGGCGGGGGAGGCCACAGCCGTTTGCATCTCGTTGGGAAGGGCGCTGACTCTCTCCCAGTGCACAAGGCGAGGAAGGCGCCAAGGAGCTGTGAATCTTCTGCTGTCAGTCGGCAGCAGCGACGGCAGCGACAACGACTGAGGTGAGTGTGGGCGAGGGTGAGACTGGGCTGTACCGGGCGGGTTCCATACTCAGGGCCACCGGAGCAGCAGCCCCTGAGTCCCGTCACAGGAGAGGAGGGGGCGTAGCCGGAGGCACCGTGGGAGATTTGAAGGGCCCCCTGGGGAGCGCGAGCAACCTGGAGCGTGGCGAACAGGAGCGTGCAACAGGGACGTGGCAGTTTGCGCAGGCAGGGCAAGCAGAGTAGGCGGGCAGGAAGGTATGGTTTCCACTCGGCAGGGCCCTAAGTCCTCTGCGGGTGCCAGAAAGGACATGGCAACACAAACGGACCCTCTGCGGAAACATGCGGAGGTGCAGGTGGCAGGCTGCAGGGAGTGCCAGAGCCTGGCGCTGGCACTCGAGGGTAATGGAGACCTCACCTGTGTGAGGTGTGAACAGGTCGATGACCTGATCTCCTTGGTGGCCCTACTCAAGGAGGAGGTGGAAAGGTTAAGGAGCACAAGAGCATCCCAGGAAGAGGTTGGCGGGCAGTGCTGTTCCCTGCCTGCCCTGGGGAAAACGGACGGGCCTAATGCTCCCTGGGAAGTGGAGGATCCTCTTCCTCCTCCACAAGGAGCAGGAGGAGACCTAGGGGATGCCGGGGAATGGAGTCAGGTCCCTGCTCGGGGTGGTAGGCGAATCCCATCCCGACCTTCCTCACCTCCCCGCATCCCCCTGCAGAATAGGTATGAGGTGCTGGAGCCTGAGCGTCTTCCTGAGTGTCAGGAAGACACGAATCTGGGTGAAAGGCCTTCTACGGGACTACGTGAACAGAAGCAACCGAGTAAGAGGGTTGCAACCAGCTCCAAAAAGGAGAAAAGAAAAGTAATTGTTATAGGCGACTCCCTGCTAAGGGGAACGGAGGGCACCATATGCAGGCCAGACCCGACTCACAGGGAAGTCTGCTGCCTCCCTGGGGCTCGGGTAAGGGATGTTGCCAGGAGGCTTCCTGAACTGGTGAGGCCCTCTGACTACTACCCACTATTAGTATTCCAGGTGGGTAGGGATGAGATTGAAGAGAGAAGTGCCAGGGCAATCAAAAGGGACTTCAGGGCCCTGGGGCATTTGGTGAAGGGGGTAGGTGCACAGGTTATATTCTCTTCAATTCCTTCAGTGTTGGGTGAAAATAGGGAAAAGACTATAAAAGTACAACAGATTAATATGTGGCTAAGAGACTGGTGCTGTAGGTGGGATTTTGGGTTCTTTGACCATGGGGCAGCGTTCATGGCACCGGGCCTGCTTATGCCGGATGGGGAACAGCTGAATCAGAAGGGGAAAAGGGTAATGGCCCAGAAGTTGGCAGGGCTGATCAAGAGGTCTTTAAACTAGGTTCGATGGGGTAGGGGGATAAGACCAGGGCAACCACAAATGAACCTAGGGGTGACAGGCCTGCGTCGGGGGCAAGGCCGCTAGCCCAGCTGAAGTGCGTTTACACCAATGCACGCAGTATGGGCAACAAACAGGAAGACCTAGAAGCCACTGTACAGCAGGAAGGTTATGATGTGGTTGCCATCACAGAAACGTGGTGGGATGACTCTCATGAATGGAGTGCTGCTATGGATGGCTATAAGTTCTTTAAGAGGGACAGGCAAAGCAGGAGAGGCGGTGGGGTAGCGCTAGATGTTAGGGAGTGCTTGGACTGTGTTGAAATTGAGGAAGATGGTGAGGATGACAAGGTTGAATGTTTATGGGTGAAGATCAGGGGGAAGGTCGGCAGGGCGCACATTACGGTGGGAGTCTGTTATAGACCACCCAACCAGGATGAGCAGGCGGACGAGGCATTTACAAGCGGCTGTCAGAAGCCGCCCGGTTGCCGGCCCTTGTACTCATGGGCGACTTCAACTTGCCGGATGTCTGCTGGAAATACAACATGGCAGAGAGGAAGCAATCTAGGAGGTTCCTAGAATGTGTGGAGGACAACTTCCTATGCAAGTGGTAAATGAGCCCACTAGAGGAGGGGCCCTGCTTGACCTGTTGTTTGTGAACAGAGAAGGACTAGTGGGAGATGTGAGGGTCGGTGGCCGTCTTGGGAATAGTGACCATGAAATGTTAGAGTTTTCGATAGTGGGGGAAGTAAGGAGGGGCAAGAGTAGAACTTCTGCCTTAGATTTCCGGCGGGCTGACTTTAGCTTGTTTAAGAGGCTGATGGACAGAGTCCCTTGGGAATCGGTCCTGAAGGGCAAAGGAGTCCAGGAAGGCTGGGCATGCTTCAAAAGGGAATTGCTAAATATTCAGGAGCAGTCTGTCCCAGTCTGTAGGAAGACAAGCCGTCGTGGAAAAAGACTGGCCTGGTTAAACAGAGAACTTAGGCTAGAACTTAAGGAAAAAAAGAGAGCCTACTTGCTCTGGAAGAAGGGTCGGGTAACTTGGGAGGTCTATAGGGACGTGGCCAGGTCGTGTAGGGAGAAGATTAGAAGGGCCAAAGCTCAATTAGAGCTTGATTTGGCTGCTACGGTCAAAGACAACAAAAAAAGCTTCTACAAATACATTAACAGCAAAAGGAGGGTCAAGGAGAGCCTCCACCACTTGCTGAATGAGGAGGGTAGTGTAGTGTCAGGGGACGAGGAAAAGGCAGAAGTGCTCAATGCCTTCTTTGCCTCGGTCTTCAATGTCAAGACTGGTTATCCTCAGGAGACTCGGCCCCCAGAGCCTGAAGTTAGGGACGGGGGGCTGTGTGAACCTCCCGTAATCCAGGAGGAGACGGTTAGTGACCTGCTGTGCCAGTTGGACACCCACAAGGCTATGGGCCCGGATGGGATTCACCCCAGAGTAATGAAGGAACTGGCAAATGAACTTGCCAAACCACTCTCGATTATCTACCGGCAGTCCTGGTTAACTGGAGAAGTTCCAGCTGACTGGAAATTAGCAAATGTAATGCCCATCTACAAGAAGGGTCAGAAGGATGATCCAGGGAACTATAGGCCTGTCAGCCTGACCTCGGTGCCAGGCAAGGTGATGGAACAGATCATCCTGAGTGCCATTACACAGCACATGCAGGACAACCGGGGCATCGTGGCCAGCCAACATGGATTCATGAAAGGCAGGTCCTGCTCGACCAACCTGATCTCCTTCTATGACCAAGTGACCTGCTTAGTAGATGAGGGCAGGGCTGTGGATGTAGTCTATCTAGACTTCAGTAAGGCATTCGACACTGTTTCCCACAGCATCCTCCTGGACAAACTGTCTGCCCGGGGCTTGGATGGGTGGACTCTTCAATGGGTTAAAAACTGGCTGGATGGCCGAGCCCAGAGAGTGGTGGTGAATGGGGCAAAGTCCAACTGGCGGCCGGTCACTAGCGGTGTTCCCCAGGGCTCAGTTCTGGGGCCGGTGCTGTTCAATATCTTTACAGATGATCTAGATGTAGGGATTGAGTGCACCCTCAGTAAATTTGCAGATGACACCAAGCTGGGTGGGAGTGTCGATCTGCTGGAGGGTAGGAAGACCCTACAGAGGGATCTGGACAGGTTAGATAGATGGGCCGAGACCAATGGCATGAGGTTCAACAAGAACAAGTGCCGGGTCTTACACTTCGGCCACAACAACCCCATGCAGCTCTACAGGCTGGGGGAAGAGTGGTTAGAAAGCAGCCCGGTGGAAAGAGACCTGGGGGTGCTGATCGACAGCCGGCTAAAGATGAGCCAGCAGTGTGCCCAGGTGGCCAAGAAGGCCAATGGCATCCTGGCCTCTGTTAGAAATAGTGTAGCCAGCCGGTCTAGGGAAGTGATCGTCCCTCTCTACTCGGCACTGGTGAGGCCGCACCTTGAATACTGTGTCCAGTTCTGGGCCCCGCACTTCAAGAAAGATGTTGAGGTGTTGGAGCGAGTCCAGAGGAGGGCGACCAAGCTGGTGAAGGGTCTGGAGGGTCTGACCTACGAGGAACGGCTGAGGGAGCTGGGGTTGTTTAGCCTGGAGAAGAGGAGGCTCCGAGGTGACCTTATTGCAGTCTACAACTACCTGAAGGGAGGTTGTAGTGAAGTGGGAGTTGGTCTCTTCTCCCGGGCAACTAGCGATAGGACAAGAGGACACAGCCTTAAGCTTCGCCACGGGAGGTTTAGGTTGGATATTAGGAAGAATTTCTTTTCAGAAAGGGTTATTAGACATTGGAATGGGCTGCCCAGGGAGGTGGTGGAGTCACCATCTCTGGATGTGTTTAAGAAAAGGCTGGACATGGCACTTAGTGCAATGGTCTACTTGACGTGGTGGTGTCAGGGCAATGGTTGGACTCGATGATCCCTGAGGTCTCTTCCAACCTGGTTGATTCTGTGATTCTGTCTGATGTTAAGCGAAAAAAGATCTATGGAGTTTAATTTGTGGTTAAAAAGGTCTAGTTTCAATCCATTCTTCTGACACTTAAATTGGCTGTGGAGAGTTTACTTAATTGAAAGACCATTGCAAAAATAATTGAATATTTATTCCATTAAACAGTAATGCAATTAACCTGGCTACGTCTATTCATAAATAAGCACTGAGAAATCTTTTTGGACCCTCTTCTCTTTCACTTCACAGGCATATGCTTTAGAATGGCTTTTGGGGTAATTGTTTTACATGGAAAGCTCGAATGAAGAAATACAAATAAAAAAAGTTTTAAAAAGTTTTAGGAATTTCTAAATGAATCAGGGGAGATGAAGAGAGAAATAGATCGTACCATCAGTATCCAGAAACACACCTAGCTCTCCTGTCACAGCTGTTCTAAGTTTGTCCTCTATCACTTATATTGCCATTATGAAGTGCTAGATAAATATGTGCTTTGCTTTCCAGTTAAGTGAAGTTTTTCTTGGTAGCAGGCAGCTTGCTATATTGCTATTCCAGAAACTCCATCTTTATAGTGAACTTACTCTAAATGCAGGCTGCTCTCTCTCCCTCTTGGCTACAAAGAAGTTTAGGATAACTAAAATAAGCTCAGTTGTCAAATTTTGAAATGTCAAAACATGAGATGAATCCCTCAGAAGGAACTGAGCTAATACCATGACTGTCTTCTGACACTTGGACCATGGTATAGGGATCTTTAATTTTTAACATATTTGTTAAAAAGTTGTCAGTGTGATTCCTATATATTTATTTAGAAGGTAACGTTCCCAAGGGTAAAGCATAATGTTAGATGTGTCCTAAACAAAACATTACCCTCTGAGAATAGTATTCTAGGGTTCAGAAATGTTTTAGTACAACTGCATGCTAATTATAATTTAGATATAAATAAATAATATTTACACAAAATAGATTTCAATTTTCAATTATGTTAACTAATTTATCCCAACTTCTAATTTCTAGAAGCATTTTGTGTGTAAATTTGGAAATAGAAGTCAAAATTTTTTCTTTCTTCTACTGTCTTCTCACTGTTACAAGCATAGAGGAATAGCTCCTAAGTTTCATCTCTCGGTGGGCAGGACCAGACTCCTCTTTCTTCCCTGTTTTAAACTGGTCATAAAAAAAAAGGACTTTTGGGGCCATGTCAATAATGTAGCATGCAAAGACCCCTTCTGTAAATGTAGATGGCTACAGAATATTTGGAAGGACTCCTTTGTGTTACATAGGGGATTGTGATTTCCTGCAATTATTAAGATTCAGTTGTGTTTTTTTTTTCCTTCTGAGTCTGGATGATATGTAAAGCTCTAGCTTACTCCTCAGCTGCCTAATAAATACTATTTATATACAAATATTTCCTTTTTATTTCATTTTCTTTATTGTTATTTTCTTATTTTACTACATTGTCCTGGTTTGGCCTAAACCAGGCCGATTTTCCTTTCAGTGATTTTTACTTTCAGCTAAGTCTCCTCTAACTAACTGCATGTTTTTGCAGACAGTGTCTGCTTCCAGGACTGATAACGCTCGAAGTTTGTAGTTATCACTGAGGCACCGGTAGGGATGTTGTGCAGAAAGGCTCTTGCTGTACTTATTCTTGAGAGAAACCAAGGTCACTGCTGAATTCCTCATTGCTTACGAGTGAAGAGCCGAAGGGGGGTCGCAGCTGCAGTGGGAAGCAGACAGGGCAGGTGACCCAAAATTGACCAACGAGGGTATTCCATCCCATACACGTCATTCTCGGTATAAAGTGGGGGGATCACGAGGGTCTCGCGCTCTTTCTGCTATGGCCGGTGTCCAAGGAGGACTCCGTCTGTTTTCCTGCTGCCCCCGATCCCGATCCGTGCGTTCCTGAATCCAGCTCTCGACCATCGCTAGGCCCAGGCTGGGCCTTCCCGGAGCCTGCCCTGCAGTGCCGGTGGTGACGTGGCTGACTTCAGGGGAGCTCAATCTTGGTTTTGTATATATATTTGTATATATTTGATTATTTCTATTATTATTTTTTTTTTTTTTTTTTTTTCATTATTATAGTTTATTAAAACTGTTTTAATTTTCCAACCCAGAAGTCTCTCTCCCTTTTCCCTTTCCCTTTCCCTCTGGGGGGAGGGGGGGGGATAACAGAGGGCATCTGCCGCAGGTTTAATCGCCAGCCCAGCTTTAAACCGTGACAGATTTATTGGCGCCCAACGTGGGGCTCGAGAGAAGCTCCGACAGGTTGCTCTGATAAGTCGAATCCCAGCTCCAGTGGGAGGAGACCCGGAGAGCTCAGCCAAGAGAGTATCAGATTTCTTCCTTTGAGATTTACGAGGGGTTGGAAATTAAAACAGATAGCTAAGATGGTAATGTCATTTGTGAGCCTTGTGTTACCTCTTCTCTTTATAAAGCTTGTTTTACAGTTATGTGTAATGATACCTTACTTGCCGTATGCGCTGTGTGTTAGTGCTTACGTGTGGTTTAACAGGGCGTGCTGGTCAAAATGTGTCGTTTCGGTATGGGTTGTGATACTGATTTATGTCGTGATAAACTGGGCAGTCATTATTCCGATCTCTTATCTCTATGATACAATGATGGGCAGCTTTAATCGCGAATCGGTAGCTGCGCACACCGGGCGTCTTTTAACTGATTTTGATAGTATCTGCTCCTTTTTTGCCAAGCTGATTCCTGCAAAATTCGAACAGGGCATGTTGTTATTTTTGGGTGTCCTGTATGTGTTACTGGTGTGCTATGTGATTAGATGTCGGTGCAGCAACAGCGGGAGGTATCATGCTGCCCCTGTAACCAGGAGAAAACACCGAAAGAAATCAACTAGTAAAGTGAAGGATGATGATTCAGAGGCTTCTAAGGCAGAGCCAGCACGGGACCCAGGTGAGGGCCCTTCTCAGTCAGAGTCAGGGCCTGACACAGAGGGGGGTTTCCTTGATCGTCTTTTTAAAGAAGGCCCATTACACAAGAAGGACAAGAAAGGTCCTTCTAAAGCAGAACAATCACAGGAGGACTCGGACTCGGAAGTAGAGATAACCTACCACTCCTTATCCCTGAAAGAACTGCGAAATATAAGAAAAGATTTTAGTCGTTATGACGGTGAGCCAATAATTACCTGGTTGCTCCGATGCTGGGATAATGGGGCAGATAGCATAGAATTGGATGGCAGAGAAGCCAGACAGTTGGGATCCCTGTCCAGAGATGGTGGTATTGATAAGATGCTTCCAAGAAGGTCGAACAGTATCAGTCTCTGGAGGCGACTCTTGTCAGCTGTAAAGAGCAGGTATCCCTATAAAGATGATGTTATGAGCCACCTAAGCAAATGGACCACTATAGAAAAAGGTATTAACTACCTTAGAGAACTAGCTGTGCAAGAGATCATTTATAAACACCCTCAGGACATTGTAGATCCTGTAAATCCTGATGAAGTGGAATGCAACCGATCCATGTTCCGGAAGGTTGTGAAGAGTGCTCCACCAACACATGCCCCTACATTGTCAATATTAGTCTGGGGAGAAGATGCTATGGCACGACCTAGTGTGGGCGAAATGGCTAACTATATGCGACAGTATGAAGATAGTATTTCTTCCCCACTGCAGGCCCGTGTCTCGGCTGTGGAAAAACTGACTAAGGAAAACAAAGACACATTGACACAACTGTCAGACAAACTGTCCAGGATCGAGAATAAACTTGACTCTCTACCTACACAGGCCCGCGTTGCAGCCTTTAGGAGGCAACGCCCTCCTACTGGACCGGCTCAAAGGAAACGGAACACGTCACGAGGTATCCTGTGGTTTACCCTGCGTGATTATGGGGAGGACATGAACAGATGGCATGGACAACCTACCAGTACCCTACAGGCACGAGTACGTGAGTTGCAAGCTAACAGAAATACCAGAGAGAATTTTTCTAGGAGGATGGCTGCTCCAGTTACCAATGAGCAGGACTCCAGTCAGGGTAGATGGGCCTCAAATCCTTTTTTTCCAAGAGTGAATAGAGGAAATGAAGGTCCAATCCCCGTGAGCAGCACGAATCCAATCTTTAATTAGAGGGGCCCTGCCTCTAGCCAGGAGGAGGAGAGGGATAACCGGATTTATTGGACTGTGTGGATTCGATGGCCTGGCACATTAGAACCACAAAAGTATCGAGCCCTGGTAGACACTGGTGCACAGTGCACCCTCATGCCATCGAATCATAAAGGGACAGAATCTGTCAGTATCTCGGGAATAACAGGGGGATCTCAAGAGTTATCTGTATTGGAGGCCGAAGTGAGCCTAACTGAAAATGAATGGAAAAAGCACCCCATTGTGACTGGTCCAGATGCTCCGTGCATCCTTGGCATAGACTACCTTAAGAAAGGGTATTTTAAGGACCCAAAAGGATATAGATGGGCCTTTGGTGTAGCAGCTGTAGAGACTGAGGACATTAAACAGCTGTCTACCTTGCCTGGCCTCTCAGAGGATCCTTCTGTTGTGGGGTTGCTGAAAGTTGAAGAACAACAGGTGCCAATTGCTACTGCCACGGTGCACCGACGACAATATCGCACCAATCGAGACTCCCTGATCCCCATTCATAAACTGATTAGACAATTAGAAAATCAAGGAGTGATTAGCAAGACTCGCTCACCCTTTAATAGTCCTATATGGCCAGTGCAAAAGTCTGATGGAGAATGGAGATTAACTGTGGACTATCGTGGCCTAAATGAAGTTACACCACCTCTGAGTGCTGCTGTGCCAGACATGCTAGAACTTCAATACGAACTGGAGTCAAAGGCAGCCAAGTGGTATGCCACCATAGACATTGCTAATGCATTTTTCTCTATTCCCTTGGCACCAAAGTGCAGGCCAC
Source organism: Nyctibius grandis (assembly GCF_013368605.1). Classification (NCBI taxonomy): domain Eukaryota; kingdom Metazoa; phylum Chordata; class Aves; order Nyctibiiformes; family Nyctibiidae; genus Nyctibius; species Nyctibius grandis. The sequence goes on from NC_090658.1 coordinate 82,406,708, forward strand.
AGTTTGCTTTTACCTGGAGAGGTATCCAGTACACCTGGAATCGACTGCCCCAGGGGTGGAAACACAGTCCTACTATTTGCCACGGACTGATCCAGACTGCACTAGAAGAGGGTGGAGCTCCAGAACATTTGCAATATATTGATGACATCATTGTATGGGGTGATACAGCAGCAGAAGTTTTTGACAAAGGGGAGAAAATAATTCAAATTCTTCTGCAAGCTGGTTTTGCCATAAAAAGAGGCAAGGTCAAGGGGCCTGCCCGGGAGATCCAGTTTTTAGGGATTAAATGGCAAGATGGGCGTCGCCAGATCCCGATAGAGGTGATCAACAAAATAACAGCCATGTCCCCACCAACTAACAAAAAGGAAACACAAGCCTTCTTAGGCGTTGTGGGTTTCTGGAGAATGCATATTCCAGATTACAGCCAGATTGTACGCCCTCTTTATCAGGTGACCAGAAAGAAAAATGATTTTCAGTGGGGCCCTGAACAACAACAGGCTTTTGAACAGATTAAACAAGAAATTGTGCATGCAGTAGCCCTTGGACCTGTCCGTATGGGACAAGATGTTAAAAATGTGCTCTACACCTCAGCTGGGGACAATGGTCCTACCTGGAGCCTCTGGCAGAAAGTGCCAGGGGAGACTCGAGGTCGACCCCTAGGATTTTGGAGTCGAGGATACAAGGGCTCTGAGGCCAATTACACCCCAACTGAAAAAGAGATACTGGCAGCATATGAAGGAGTTAGAGCTGCCTCAGAGGTAATTGGTACTGAAGCACAACTTCTCCTGGCACCCCGATTACCAGTACTAGGCTGGATGTTCAAGGGTAAGGTTCCTACTACTCATCATGCAACTGATGCTACATGGAGTAAATGGATTGCATTAATTACACAGAGGGCTCGAATAGGAAACCCTAATCGCCCAGGAATCTTAGAAGTGATCATGGACTGGCCAGAAGGCAAAGACTTCGGAATGCCACCAGAAAAGGAGGTGACACGTGCTGAAGAAGCCCCACCTTATAATGAACTACCAGAGGATGAGAAGCAGTATGCCCTGTTCACCGATGGATCCTGCCGTCTTGTAGGAAAGCATCGGAAGTGGAAAGCTGCTGTATGGAGTCCCATACGACGAGTCACAGAAGCCACAGAAGGACAAGGTGAATCAAGTCAATTTGCAGAGGTAAAAGCCATCCAGCTGGCTTTAGACATTGCTGAACGAGAAAAGTGGCCAAGGCTGTATCTTTATACTGACTCATGGATGGTGGCAAATGCCTTGTGGGGGTGGTTAAAGCAGTGGAAGCGAAGCAACTGGCAGCGTAAAGGTAAACCTATTTGGGCTGTTGAACTGTGGCAAGATATTGCTGCTCGGCTAGAGAAACTAGTCGTGAAGGTACGTCATGTAGATGCTCACGTACCTAAAAGTCGGGCAACTGAGGAACATCGAAACAACGAACAAGCAGATCAGGCTGCTAAAGTGTTCCAAATAGATTTGGACTGGGAACATAAAGGTGAACTATTTTTAGCTCGGTGGGCTCATGACACTTCAGGTCATCAAGGGAGAGATGCAACATACAGATGGGCTCGTGACCGAGGGGTGGACTTAACTATGGACTCTATTGCACAGGTTATCCATGATTGTGAAACATGCGCCGCAATTAAGCAAGCCAAACGGTTAAAACCTCTGTGGTATGGGGGGCGGTGGTTGAAATATAAATATGGGGAGGCCTGGCAAATTGACTACATCACACTCCCTCAGACCCGCCAGGGTAAACGTTATGTACTTACCATGGTGGAGGCGACCACCGGATGGCTGGAAACATACTCTGTGCCCCATGCCACTGCCCGGAACACTATCCTGGGCCTCGAAAAGCAAATCTTGTGGCGACACGGCACACCAGAGAGAATTGAGTCGGATAACGGTACTCATTTCAAAAACAGTCTCATAGATAACTGGGCCAAAGAGCATGGCATCGAATGGGTATATCACATCCCCTATCATGCACCAGCCTCTGGGAAAGTTGAACGGTATAATGGGCTGTTAAAAACTACCCTAAAAGCAATGGGGGGTGGAACCTTTAAAAACTGGGATAAGCATTTGGCACAAGCTACCTGGCTAGTTAACACCAGAGGATCTATCAACCGAGCTGGCCCTGCTCAGTCAGACCTTTTACATACAATAGAAGGGGATAAAGTCCCTGTGGTGCATGAAAGGAATCTGTTGGGAAAAACTGTCTGGGTTCTTCCTGCTACGGGCAAAGGTAAACCCATTCATGGGATTGCTTTTGCTCAAGGACCTGGATGTACTTGGTGGGTGATGCTGCAGGATGGTGGAGTCCGATGTGTCCCTGAAGGTGATCTGATCTTGGGTGAGAATACTTAATTCTGAACTGCATGATGTTAATTGCTGCATAATACTAACAGTGTTCATAAGTGTCTTTCAGGTTGAAGCAGTGGTGATGAGACCGGAGCTAGCTGCAAGTGGAGTCCAGTAACCTCCTCGAGACTGACATCTTTAACCTGCAACCCGTGGGCACGAACTGTGACAAAGCTCATATCATCTCTCCTACCCTGGGAGACTCCTAGTCAGATGGAAACCCACAATCCTGAACTAAATGAACTTGATGAACTTTTTTTTTTGTATAGAGATGAATCATAAACTAATGTTATCTGTATATATTTTAAAATGAAAAGTTAGTGGTGATCTGAGTATGACGTGAATGGTATGGAATAAGGGGTGGAATGTCCTGGTTTGGCCTAAACCAGGCCGATTTTCCTTTCAGTGATTTTTACTTTCAGCTAAGTCTCCTCTAACTAACTGCATGTTTTTGCAGACAGTGTCTGCTTCCAGGACTGATAACACTCGAAGTTTGTAGTTATCACTGAGGCACCGGTAGGGATGTTGTGCAGAAAGGCTCTTGCTGTACTTATTCTTGAGAGAAACCAAGGTCACTGCTGAATTCCTCATTGCTTACGAGTGAAGAGCCGAAGGGGGGTCGCAGCTGCAGTGGGAAGCAGACAGGGCAGGTGACCCAAAATTGACCAACGAGGGTATTCCATCCCATACACGTCATTCTCGGTATAAAGTGGGGGGATCACGAGGGTCTCGCGCTCTTTCTGCTATGGCCGGTGTCCAAGGAGGACTCCGTCTGTTTTCCTGCTGCCCCCGATCCCGATCCGTGCGTTCCTGAATCCAGCTCTCGACCATCGCTAGGCCCAGGCTGGGCCTTCCCGGAGCCTGCCCTGCAGTGCCGGTGGTGACGTGGCTGACTTCAGGGGAGCTCAATCTTGGTTTTGTATATATATTTGTATATATTTGATTATTTCTATTATTATTTTTTTTTTTTTTTTTTTTTTTCATTATTATAGTTTATTAAAACTGTTTTAATTTTCCAACCCAGAAGTCTCTCTCCCTTTTCCCTTTCCCTTTCCCTCTGGGGGGAGGGGGGGGGATAACAGAGGGCATCTGCCGCAGGTTTAATCGCCAGCCCAGCTTTAAACCGTGACATACATTTACACTTGCAAAGCAAAAAAAAAAAAAGAATTAGAAAGCACATATACCATTCAAACAGTTGGGTAGAATAGGCAATGAAACAACGTTTTAATGATATCAAATTTCTTTTTAAACAAAAATCCTTTTTGCAATCAATTCTGGTTTAGACAGATTCATCCTTGGTGAGGAAAACAAAGGGTATTTTCTGTTTTCTTTTCCAGAAAATTTCCCAATTGCTCTATTTATGAATTTGTATTTCTGCATATGCTAGCAATGAACTTTCAGAACAAGTCCCAAAATTAGAGCATAGTTGTCTCATTTCTTGTTTGGTATTTAAATTAATTAATATTGTGGGGGTTTAGGCTGTACCTTGAAAAAATGCATCCCTTTTTTTTGAGCTTCAATAACTTTTTTTTACATGAACAGCATAATGAAAAGCATTTGTGAACTTGATGTTGGTCTTCAAGAAGTACTTAGTTTGTACTATTTGAAACTGTAAACTAAATCATTTTGGAGGAGATTTAAAATGGGTATCATCTACATACAAATTGGTTCTACAACCAAAGGGGGCCTGCAGTCAGTATATATTATAGGATTCTATCACATTTTCTAATGGATTAGATTTTATTAAGTACTATAAAACAGCATGAGATGTTCTCAATAGAAAGCAAATTGAACTGAAACAGATAATTAATTATTGCAACTCTTATTTTTTCAACACAGTGTGGACACTATATTTGTTATACGTGTGTATATTGCATATTGCATCATAAACCTGTCATCATAATCTTTTGCAGACCTTAGAGAATCAATACCCTTTTCATTCAAGGTTTTAACATTTTTGAAACACAATATATGTTTTGCATACACGGAATCACTTTGCCCTGTTGGAACTAATGAACTCCTTAACAATTTCCATATTAAAATGCTTTTCTATAGTTAATAAAACTGTCACAGTTCTATACCCGGTAGTCCTCAAAGACCAGCTAACTAGATCCTAGTGAGGAATGTCTAATGTACAGAAAAATGGTGTTACTAAAACCAGCTAAAATTGTGTGCTGAGAATCCTTGGGGAAGGATCCCTGAGAATTAACCCAGATCTTTTTCTACTGATATCAAGAAGAACTGTTGTGAAGTCCCTTATCTAACAAAATTTTGGTTTAGAAGTCTTTGGAAAGAAGATTCCTATATTCTACTTAATACTAATCCACACCATCTCTGAAAAACAAGTCTGAAACCTGGAAGATAGCTAACTTTTAACTAAAATTGTTCTTTACCTTTCATTACTTGGATGGCTTCAGAAAAAAAAAAATATTGATTTTGTGAGAGAACTTTCTAATGAGATCCCAACCTATTGAAAAGTTCAGTACTTCAGATATGAGATTCTTACAATTTTGAAATAGGGCATGTTCTTCTATGGAAAGGGCACAGACTTCTTTCTCATGTCAGAATTTGGGTACAAAATAGCAGTAAGGTAACTCTCCTGAGTCACATCTACTCCAGAAATGACTGGAGAGAAAACAAATAAAAAACCTATTGCATTAAGACTGTCATAGAAGTAACAGGGACTTTTCCCTCCAGAAAATAGTTACCTATAAGAATATAAAAATGTTGTTTTGTATTGCGTCTCTTTAAGCACAACATAATTATACAATCCTTGCCAACTAAATTTATACTGGTCAAAAGGTTACTATATATATTCTGCAGTCATGTGTATAGTTTCCTAAGGCAACTGCAAAATAATTAATGTATTCAAACCATATATAAGGCAACAGTTTTCCACATGCCCTATTTAAACCAATTCCTTTCTGTACCAGATTATGGTGCATAATGTCACGTTCTGTATTCATTTTGTTCAGCTGTAACCTTCTAAAATATCAGAGGCTATTTAAAGATCTCAAAGGAAGATGTCTGTTTTTAAACAAGTAGTGCAAGCAATACATTGAATGGAATGCCCTCGAGTGGAGCAGTATCTCCCCATCACTTGTAGCCATCTCTCTGTGGGGCTTCTCACAAGGCTCATTTTACAAATACCAATAATCTGTTGTCTTCTGTCTTATTTGGAAAACTATATTCACACACTGCCACTGTCTCAGTTGAAGGTACTTTGCTTCCTGACTTAGCCTGTTGTATTTGTGTATCTTATCTTATAAATTGCATTCCTAGTACTGCAGCTACAGTCTACTGCTGCTCAGTTCAGATTTTTTGTAGTGTGTTTGCTATGAAAGTTCCCTGTGGAATTACGAATAAGTGATGAAGACAAATTTTGGTTATGGAAGATTGTTTTCTTTCCTTCCAAAAAGACAGGGCAGAACAGAAGCAGGTTTTCCAACTGGGGAAAAAAAAAAAAAAGAATAAAAGGAAAAAAAGACAGTGGCTTTGGATAAGGTTGTTCTAAAAACCTGCACTTCAGAAGCATTTCAAGTCTTTTGTTTCACAACTTCTTGACTGGATTTAGTCATGCAACAACTTCACAGAACAAATTTGTTATATCTGTGAGAGGGGAGTACAAAAGTACGTAATAGAAATTTTAAACTGATTTTTTTTACCCAGCATTTTTTGAATGGGAAAAGGTACATTCTAAAATATGTATTTAATGTGACCATATATTCAAACATATGAGCAAGCAGAACACTTGGAAATTGAAAAGGACAAGTAGAATGTCTGCTTCTTATAAACTACAGTGAAAGACATAAAAAATCTGCAGCATAAACAGATATGAAATTCACCTTCAGAATCCCTCATCTTGGAAAGCATGGCACTTATGGTTCTTCTCTCCACAGATATTAGCTTAAAAGTACAAAGTTTATTCAAAGTGATTATGAGAAATGTTGAAGTCTTGCTCAGTTTCTGCCATTTCACCCGTAAAATACCTTTCGATACGAAAACTTGTGAGCCTAATGAGAGCTATAGTCTCTTAGAAACATGCTTGCTGTACTACAGCTGCAAGAACAAAGATTTATATTGTTAAACAGAAGAAAGATAAAGAAGAAAGGAAGAAGAGACTGGTTTGTTTTCTTATCCTCCTGCCCAGCCAGTAGGAGTCTGAATATCTCAACTCTGACCTCAGTCTTTCTTGGATCTGTCTACCTCACCGAGTGTCAGAATCAGTTTTTCTTTGCAAAAGATGGCAGGGAGACATGATGATTAACTCAATAATTCAGCTTAGCCATGAACATAAACTGTTTCAGAAACATCTGGGTCTAGGAAGGGGATATTTTTTAGTCCTTTAGATAAAAAGTACAAAATTACAAACCCTACATGCGAATTGCTTAACACTTAGGATTGAGTTAACCGGCCATTTGCCTTAAGTCCAGTAGTTCAACATATTTAAAAGATCTCTAATGGGTTCTTTCTCTTCCTTATGTGGAGGTTTTTAAATCAGTTTCAGTTGCAAATGAACTGGTATGAACTGCTAGAGTTACAATGAACTACTGCAGTTATGATTCCTTACCTCTTTGTTCCCCTTTCCTTTTGCTTGATTTGTTCCTTACCATTTCTGTACTCCATCAGCAAAAGAAAAAAAATAAAGCATTCCACTAAGCCCAGCTGTTATACCTAAAATACCACAGACAAAAAATCTTAAGCATGGGTAAATGATTTTCCATTCTCTGTAAAAGAAATTGTCTTCTGACAGGCTCAGAATTTTCCTTCCTCAGGCAAGGTCTCCTTTCATTGGAATAGTGTGTATTATTGACATTCAAATAAAGACTGAGAGATGTGAGTTTGCCATATACCAACTTTGAATGTTACCTCATTTCCACAATGATAATTGAAGTAACTTATTTGGATAGAAAATTCTTGGTGGATCAGACTTTTTATGTTGTAGCAAAATTAGCTGGAGTTCAAATAAAACATTTTCCTTGTTATCTTCCAAAACAAAAAGATTTTTGTTGTCTATAAAAACTCTTACATATCTTTGAACAATATGTGTTATCTCAGCAAAGCTTTATTATCTTTTTTTCTCCGAACTTCAGCAAAGTCAGGAGGCAGTTAACATTCTTTGAGTCAAATCTTTTCATGACACACGTTCTTTATACATCTTGTTATAAAATAGTAGCTGCATTTATGAGTAACTTATAAAGTTTTATGTCAACACCTTAAATATAGCATTACAGTGAAAAATGTTTCATATTTTTCTACAATAGATTTTTTTTAATTTGTACTGTGTTAGAGAGTATATATACAAACATACACACAAACATAAAAAATACGCAGGGGCGATAATAAAACAGGAAATACAATGAGGAAAAATTGCATGGAAACTTACTAATATATCTGAAAATGAAAAAAAGGTGGTGCAAGTGTAAGTTAAAATGTGAAGAAAGAAACTTGTTTTCACTGGATGTCCATGATACCATGATCTTTCCTATAGCTGTAAGAGGCCCTCGTCCTGGGTTAACACTGAGTTGTGAAAGGTGGTCTAAATTCATAGAATGACTCTCCTATAAGAGTTGATGAACAGCAGCTGGAGGCAGTTTATAATGTTTTCTTATGTAAACTAAGAGGCATTTAAGAATAGATTTCAGAGTCTTAAGTAAAACAGCTCTATAGAAGATGTTGTATCTTCCTTGTTCTAAAATTCTTTAAAATGTTAGTAGGTTAGAACTTTGCCTTCTATGGTAAATTATACCTGGGCGCCTAGATAATTAACGACATTTTACCATGACCTGTGATTTCTCAAATTGGAAAAAGCTTGGAATGATTTACTGTTTCTAATTATTCATAGATGCCTTTCATAAATAGTTCTTGATTTGCACATTGTTTGGAATAATGAATTGCCAATACAGAAATGCTGAAATTATCCCCTTTGTGTACTTGAGCTTTTAGTGCTTTTTGATTTTTCAGTGAAAGAAAAGATTATAGTTCCACACCAGTTTATTTTTTCACTGCTTTTTCAATGATCTCCCTGTAACTAAATTACAGTTTTGTCTTTGGAGAAGAGATGACGAAACTAAGAATACAGTCCCAATTAACTTCGTTCTTATGGAAACATGTAATCTGCATGAATTATATATCATGTTCACTGTATTCTGTGAGACAGTTTTCCCCTAAACACAGAGAAAATTCAGGGTGAGCTTGTTAAGATTTCATTATCGGAAATATTACAAACGAATCAAATTACTACTCCAGTGCTTTTCAGAAACTCTAGAGCTGCATACAGGGAAAGTATATTATATGCAAACTAGTAAACAAAATAGAAAAGAACCTCTTCTCTAGTGCGCATGTCAATTGGCAGAGTCTGGCCATGACTACAAGTTTAAACTGTCCCAGCCTCTGAAATAAGGCAACTGAATTCAACCTTTTAGGAATGATTCCTGACCTGCACTAACACCCCAAACTTGCCCATGATTTGTCTGGGAGGGTGCCAGCTGGCACTGCTCAAAAGCATGCTAGATTTCTATTGTTAATGCCTGCAATAAAGCTGACCAGCGGAGCCCAGGCCCCACCACTGCTTAGGGCACTGCTCTAGACATAGCTGCAGGTATTTGCCCAAACAGATAAAGCTGCACTGTGTAAAATATCATTTGAAAGGGATCATAGCTTAGGACAGCTTGCTGCGAGACCATGAATACCAAGGCACAACTTCAGGGACTTTGGCAGAGTGTGATCCTACTTGCTTTTGGAAGTATGATTATATTCCATCTGAAACCACTTGATGCAAGAAATATGTCTTAACGTTTTCCTTGTTTTATTTCAGTTAAATCATCAATGGAGATACACTGATTTCTTCTTTCTTATTTGATTTTTAAACTTTATTACTACTTTGTTTTTCTCTTCTTTTAACCTTTCTTACTGTTTTTTCCTCCCCTTTTGCTGCATGCCAATATTGACTGATCATTAATATCAAATAGCCATTTTTAGCACTGTGCCTTTCATTCAAGCATGTGTTTAAGAGAAAAAAAATCTCTTTTAAAATGGTTAGCTACATAGATGACTGTGTGAGCCCTTATCTATATCTTGCAGGTTTTGCTCAAAAAAGAATCCCGTTTCCCCTGCAAAACTGAAAAGCAAGCATCTTACTTATGATAGCAAACTCTGAAATATAAGGAAATTATAATAATTGTAAACCTCGTGAAGTTATTTTCTGAAAGTTATTGTAAAAAAACAAGGATAGCACAGCTAAGTATTAAATAGAATATAATAAAGTGAAAACTAAATTTTTCTTCATGCTTCCATACCTACCTGATAGTCAACATAAAATGGGATTTATTTTCTTTTTCTTTGCAGGTAATATTTATGACTACATGATATTATTCAGCATGAGAAATTCAGTATAAAGTTTTAGGTAATTTGAACCTTTAGATATGATCTCTGAATTAAAACACTGTACGAATGCATTCCTCAAATCCCAGAAGGTATTTTGTCTTCACATGAGAAATTTTATTAGGAATGACATGTGAATGAAATTACAAGATGAGATGACACTGTTCTCATAATCCATAGATCTGCAGATTTTTAAAATAATGAAAAAACTGTAATTCTACATTAAGGATATATCCTCAAAAAAATACCCCATGCCATAAAAGTGCAGTGTGCCCTTGTGGCCAAGAAGGCCAATGGAATCCTGGGGTGTATTAGAAGGGGTGTGGTCAGCAGGTCGAGAGAGGTTCTCCTTCCCCTCTACTCTGCCCTGGTGAGGCCGCATCTGGAATATTGTGTCCAGTTCTGGGCCCCTCAGTTCAAGAAGGACAGGGAACTGCTAGAGAGAGTCCAGCGCAGAGCCACGAAGATGATTAAGGGAGTGGAACATCTCCCTTATGAGGAGAGGCTGAGGGAGCTGGGTCTCTTTAGCTTAGAGAAGAGGAGACTGAGGGGTGACCTCATTAATGTTTATAAATATGTAAAGGGCAAGTGTCATGAGGATGGAGCCAGGCTCTTCTCAGTGACATCCCTTGACAGGACAAGGGGCAATGGGTGCAAGCTGGAACACAGGAGGTTCCACATAAATATGAGGAAAAACTTCTTTACGGTGAGGGAGACCGAACACTGGAACAGGCTGCCCAGAGAGGTTGTGGAGTCTCCTTCTCTGGAGACATTCCAAACCCGCCTGGACGCGTTCCTGTGTGATATGGTCTAGGCAATCCTGCTCTGGCAGGGGGATTGGACTAGATGATCTATTTGAGGTCCCTTCCAATCCCTAACATTCTGTGATTCCATGATTCTGTGAAAAGTAAGAGCTTTAACCATAGCATATGACATGGCTTTTGTAATGTTATAACTTGAGAGAAACTTCCAGATAAAATCTTGTCCAAACATTTCTTAAAATTAATTTCTTGTGTGTTGCTATAAAGATTTTTTTTGTTTTCTCATGTTCTACTTTTGTTGGTTAACATCAAGCAGGAAATGCACTTGAATTGTTGCACATGGGAAGTAAATTTGCTGTATGAAATTTTGCTTTACTAAATTGTGTCAGGCCACTGGGCTTCAAAGCATGTTAAGTGAAGTTCAAATTGCTACAGGTGCTTTCTAGGGTAACCTATATATTAGGATGAAGTTGTGTAGCTCTGTGGTAATGGAATTTGCTGAAGTATCTCCCCTTGTTGCAATAATATATTCCAATTATTATTACATGTTTATTCTTTAAGAAAATAATTAAAAAAAAAAAAAAAACCTCACGCAAGATAACCAAGCTCTATACTAATGCTGGGAGGTGAATAATGCAGTCCTGTCTTTCTGAGACCTAGAGACAGGAAAATTTGGATTACTATTTATTTTGTGATATTCTCCCTGCATCTGATTTAACATGATTAGGTATTCATTTGATTGTAACTCATGAAGTCGATGACTCTTGACTCTAATAAAGATGACTTAAATCACACTGTAAAAGATTATTTTTCTGATTATTTTAGACTGTTTCTTCTGTCTTTCTACATGCATATATTTAGCTTTATTCTGTCAACACACTAAATACATTTTAGAATTCTATTTTGCCCTTAACATATCCAGTAAAACTGTGTAAATAACCGTTTTTCTCTTTGTAGGCAATTACAAAAAATCTGAAATGCCATTGAATTAAACAAATTGCTTAGCTTCATATTTGAGCTATTTTTTTTTTTAGGTTGATTAAAGAAAAAATTAAAAAAGAAAAAATAGTATTTTGACTTGCTAAATTTCTTTCCGCATAAATAATCAACTGATACAGATTAATGAAGGATATGTTTTGGCAACAGATATCATGCATTTGTTGCCCCGTTATATGCATAGCTCTTATTAGCATAAAAAAACTGTGGCACATTTAAAACTTGAAAATATGTAACCGATTAGAATTTTATTTCAATATTCAAGTGAATTAATGTAATTCTCTAATTTACTCTCAACATATTGACTTTGACATTTAATTTAGTAATTAATTGTAAAATTACATTAAATCCATATTTGTGGAAAATTTGTGGGAGCATTGAACAGCCCTAAGTATTCTATAATTTGTTTGAAGAAGGAGGTAATGAGTGATTGGCATTTTACATGTGTTTATTACATTATATTGTAGTCTTTAGATCAGCAGAACCAATACCATATTCAACATTAACAGTCACACAAAGTTAAGCTTATCTTATTTGAGAATTAGTAGTTGTGAAATCCAGCTGGAAATAATAACCGTTCAAGTATTGTCCCACTGTGAATAATGTTGTTTTGAAGAACCCTAATTGGCCATGTATGATGTTCAGAGGCAGTGACTGAGAAATAAAAATAAAAAAAAAAAGTTAAAACTTCCCATAGACTGAGTTTCTTCCTGAACTCTCCACTCAAATGGACATGTGGAAATAAAATGAACAATTTACTAAAACATAGAACAGCGTGCTATTAGAAATGAGTACTGATCTCACGGAGCCTGTAACTTCCATGACTCTTAGTGTTTCAGCTGAGTAAACTCCAGTAGAACAGTGGGACTTATAAATTCCTTTATATTAGCAAGTTTTATAAACATATATTCCATCCTGGGTTGTTTTCAAGCTGATTATCAATGAATGTAAAAGACACTTCAAGTTCTTCAGTTTTCTAAGAGTTAATAGGTATTCTTTATAAACTGTATATCTATTGTAGTCTATCTGGGTCAGTGTCATCAAAATTTTGATGAACCCTAAAGGTTTTCTGATATTTCAAGCATCTCTGAGTGTTCACATAAACATATCAGTTGGACTATATTCTCTGACAGGAAATTTTTAGTCCAGAGTTAAATATGCCATATTTTTTGGTAGCATGTACAAAGAGTTGTTTGAGTTTCCTCTTTAATGTGCATTTCTTTTTCTCCTGTAAAACTCATTGGTATTCTACACTACTGTTGTAGTTAGCAAGTTGAACTACGCTGGCAATAGGTTGGGCCAGTTTGGCCCAGCCAAACATTAAAAACACAGTCAATTGCCAGACTAACTCTTAAAAGCATTTTCAGCCAACACATTAATTTCCCCTGCTGATTTTTCTCCTGGGGGCTGAGGAAATTTGGCTCAATAGGTAGTTCTTTTTACAGAAATGAAAGACTGAACTGGACTTATTCAGTCCCCACATTCAGAGATGGCTGATATCTTGTGGATAGTGGGATCCTGCCACACCATAAATTTATAAACCTCACTAAAATAAATCTTTATTTGTTGTTCTACATAGTGCAGATGTAAAAGTACATACAGCAGCTAATGACATGCACTAATTTTTCATAGTTTTTTTTAAACCAATGTTCAAATGAAACACAGAGATCTTTTGCATTTGTGCACCTGTGTCTTAGTTCTCAGTAGGGATTTTACTGGCTTTTTCCAAGCTTGTAGAGATGGGTACGTAGCAACAGGGGCATCAGCACACATGAGATTCTTACAAGGCTCCTTACAAGTTAATAGACTTTTTTTTTTCATTTTTCCAACTTATAACAACTTGTCCTGGTTTGGCCCAAACCAGGCCAATTAGTCTTAGAGAAACCAAGGTCACTGCTAAATTCCTCACTGCTTATGAGTGAAGAGCCGAAGGGGGGTCACACCTGCAGGAAGGAGCAGACAGGGCAGGTGACCCAAGATTGACCAACAAGGTATTCCATCCCATACATGTCATTCTCACTTTCCTATTTATCACTAACCCACTGCCTCCTGGAGGTGGGGCCCAGGAGGGAGGGGCCCTCCTGTCTTCCACTGATTGGTACCAGCTTTGCCAATTCTCCAGTTAAAAGCCTGCAGGTGTGATGGTAGGGGGAGCTATTGCATTTTCCCCTCTGCCCGTGCTGGGGGGAGCAACTCTGCCTGAGGTGGATTTCCAAGCTCTCAATCTTGGTTTTGTATATATTTGTATATGTTTGATTATTTCTATTATTATTGTTATTATACTCTTTTTCATTACTATAGTTTATTAAAACTGTTTTAATTTTCTAACCCGTAAGTCTCTCTCCCTTTTCCCTTTCCCTTAGGGTGGGAGGGGGGAGAGGGTTAACAGAGAACGTCTGCCACAGGTTTAATAGCTGGCCCAGCTTTAAACTGTGACAGATTTATTGGTGCCCAATGTGGGGCTCGAGAGAAGCTCCAACAGGTTGCTCTGATAAGTTGAATCCTGGCTCTGGTGGGAGGAGACCCGGAGAGCTCAGCTGAGAGAATATCAGATTTCTTCCTTTGAGATTTACGAGGGGTTGGAAAGTTAAAACAGATAGTGAAGATGGTGATGTCATTTTTGAATGCTGTGTTATCTCATCTTTTTATGGAGTTTCTTTCACAGTTGAGTACTGAAATGATGCCTTACCTGCCGTGGGCACTGTGTTATTGCTTGCTTCTTATGAACGTTTACATGCGGTTTAGCAGTGGGTGCTGGTCGAAATGTATTGTTTTGGTATGGGGTTTGATACTGATTTATGCTGTGATAAACTGGGCAGTTAATATTCCGATCTCTTATCTCTATGACACAATGATGGGCAGCTTTAATTGCGAATCAGTAGCAGTGACTTCATCTGCACGCTCCAGGCATCCTTTAGCTGATTCTGTTAATGATTACACTTCCAGTTTTACTTCGAGAAATAGTACCTTCTCCTTTTCTGCCAAGCTGATTCCACTAGATTTTGCGAAATTAGGATGGTGCTGTCTAGGTGGCATGTTTTTATTTTCGGTTGTCCTGAATGTGTTTCTGATGTGGGATAAGATTAAATATCGGTGCAGGGACAGTTGTAGGTGTTATGCAGCCACCTCAGATCCTACAGTGTGTACTGCCGCTCCAGCCACTAAACCCACTGAAACCTCGGCAGCCTGCACCACAGCTGCTACACCCCCCAAGATGGCCACTGCAGCTACTCAGACTCTCAGCACTCCCCCGACAGCCACTGCATCTACTCAGACTCCAGCATCTATCGAATCTGTACCAATTGCTCCTGTAACCAGGAAGAAATACTAAAAGAAATCAGCTCGTGAAGTGAAGGATGATGACTCAGAGCCTTCTAAGGCAGAGCCATCATATGACCCAGGTGAGGGCCCTTCTCAGGCAGAGTTAGGGCCTGACACAGATGGGGGTTTCCTCGATCGTCCTTTTAAAGCAGACCCATCACAGAAGAAAGGTCCTTCTAAAGCAGAACAATCACAGGAGGAGGACTCGGACGTAGAGATAACCTGCCACTCCTTATCCCTGAAGGACCTGAGAAATATAAGGAAAGACTTCGGCCGTTATGACGGTGAACCTATTATTACCTGGCTGCTCCGATGCTGGGATAATGGAGCAGATAGCATGCAATTAGATAGCAGAGAAGCCAGACAGTTGGGATCCCTGTCCAGAGATGGTGGTATTGATAAGGCGCTCGCAAGAAAGTCCAGCACTATCAGTCTCTGGAGGCGACTCTTGTCGGCTGTAAAGAGCAGGTATCCCTATAAAGATGATGTTATGAGCCACCTAAGCAAATGGGCCACTATAGAAAAAGGTATTAACTACCTTAGAGAACTAGCTGTGCAAGAGATCATTTATAGACACCCATGGGACATTGTAGATCTTGTAGATCCTGATGAAGTGGAATGCAATGGATCCATGTTCCGGAAGGTCGTAAAGAATGCTCCACCGACATATACCCATACATTGTCAATATTAGTATGGGGAGAAGATGATATGGCACGTTCTTCTGTGGGTAAAATGGCTAACTGTATGCGACAGTATGAAGGTAGTATTTCTTCCCCACTGCAGGCCCGTGTCTCGGCTGTGGAAAAACTGACTAAGGAAAACAAGGACTCATTTAAACAACTGTCAGACAAACTGTCCAGGATCGAGAATAAACTTGACTCTCTACCTACACAGGCACGCGTTGCAGCCGTTAGGAGAAAACGCTCTCCTACAGGACCAGCTCAAAGGAAATGGAACACATCATGAGGTATCGTGTGGTTTGCCCTGCGTGGTTATGGGGAGGACATGAGCAGATGGCATGGACAACCTACCAGTACCCTACAGGCACGAGTACATGAGTTGCAAGCTAAAAGAAATACCAGAGAGAATTTTTCTAGAAGGATGGCCGCTCCAGTTACCAGTGAGCAGGACCCCAGTCAGGGGAGATGGGCCTCAAATCCCTTTTTCCCAAGTGTGAATAGGAGAAATGAAGGTCCAGTCCCTGTGAGCAGCATGAATCCATTTCTTGATTAGGGGGGCCCTGCCTCCAGCCAGGTGGAGGAGAGGGACAACCGAGTTTATTGGACTGTGTGGATTCGATGGCCTGGCCCATTAAAACCACAAAGGTATCGAGCCTTGGTAGACACTGGTGCACAGTGCACCCTCATGCCATCGGATCATAAAGGGGCAGAATCTATCAGTATTTCAGGAGTAACAGGAGGATCTCAAGTGTTATCTGTATTGGAGGCCGAAGTGAGCCTAACTAAAAATGAATGGAAAAAGCACCCCATTGTGACTGGCCCAGATGCTCCGTGCATCCTTGGCATAGACTACCTCAAGAGAGGGTATTTTAAGGACCCAAAAGGGTATAGATGGGCCTTTGGTATAGCAGCTGTAGAGACTGAGGACATTAAACAGCTGTCTACCTTGCCTGGCCTCTCAGAGGATCCTTCTGTTGTGGGGTTGCTGAAGGTCGAAGAACAACAGGTGCCAATTGCTACTGCCACGGTGCACCGAAGACAATATCGCACCAATTGAGACTCCCTGATCCCCATTCATAAACTGATTAGACAATTAGAAAATCAAGGAGTGATTGGCAAGACTCGCTCACCCTTTAATAGTCCTATATGGCCAGTGCAAAAGTCTGATGGAGAATGGAGATTAACTGTGGACTATCGTGGCCTAAATGAAGTTACGCCACCGCTGAGTGCTGCTGTGCCAGACATGCTAGAACTTCAGTACGAACTGGAGTCAAAGGCAGCCAAGTGGTATGCCACCACAGACATAGCTAATGCATTTTTCTCTATTCCTTTGGCACCAAAGTGCAGGCCACAGTTTGCTTTTACCTGGAGAGGTATCCAGTATACCTGGAATCGACTGCCCCAGTGGTGGAAACACAGTCCTACTATTTGCCATGGACTGATCCAGACTGCACTAGAAAAGGGTGGAGCTCCAGAACATTTGCAATATATTGATGACATTGTGTGGGGTGGTACAGCAGCAGAAGTTTTTGACAAAGGGGAGAAAATAATCCAAATTCTTCTGAAAGCTGGTTTTGCCATAAAAAGGGGCAAGGTCAAGGGACCTGCCCGGGAGATCCAGTTTTTAGGGATTAAATGGCAAGATGGGCGTCGCCAGATCCCGATAGAGGTGATCAACAAAATAACAGCCATGTCCGCACCAACTAACAAAAAGGAAACACAAGCCTTCTTAGGCGTTGTGGGTTTCTGGAGAATGCACATTCCAGATTACAGCCAGATTGTACGCCCTCTTTATCAAGTGACTAGAAAGAAGAATGATTTTCAGTGGGGCCCTGAACAACGACAGGCTTTTGAACAGATTAAACAAGAGATTGTTCATGCAGTAGCCCTTGGACCAGTCCGTATGGGACAAGATGTTAAAAATGTGCTCTACACCGCAGCTGGGGACAATGGTCCTACCTGGAGCCTCTGGCAGAAAGTGCCAGGGGAGACTCGAGGTCGACCCCTAGGATTTTGGAGTCGAGGATACAAGGGCTCCGAGGCCAATTACACCCCAACTGAAAAGAGATACTGGCAGCATATGAAGGAGTTAGAGCTGCTTCAGAGGTAATTGGTACTGAAGCACAACTTCTCCTGGCACCTCGATTACCAGTACTAGGCTGGATGTTCAAGGGTAAGGTTCCTACTACTCATCATGCAACTGATGCTACATGGAGTAAATGGATTGCATTAATTACACAGAGGGCTCGAATAGGAAACCCTAATCGCCCAGGAATCTTAGAAGTGATCATGGACTGGCCAGAAGGCAAAGACTTCGGAATGCCACCAGAAAAGGAGGTGACACGTGCTGAAGAAGCCCCACCATATAATGAACTACCAGAGGATGAGAAGCAGTATGCCCTGTTCACCGATGGATTCTGCCATCTTGTAGGAAAGCATCGGAAGTGGAAAGCTGCTGTATGGAGTCCCATACGACGAGTCACAGAAGCCACAGAAGGACAAGGTGAATCAAGTCAATTTGCAGAGGTACAAGCCATCCAGCTGGCTTTAGACATTGCTGAACAAGAAAAGTGGCCAAGGCTGTATCTTTATACTGACTCATGGATGGTAGCAAATGCCTTGTGGGGGTGGTTAAAGCAGTGGAAGCGAAGCAACTGGCACCTTTAACCTGCAACCCGTGGGCACGAACCATGACGAAAGAGAGACTGTTAGCCAGAGAGACTGCTAGCCAGATGGAAACCCACAATCCTGAACTAAATGAACTTGATGAACTTTTTGCATAAAGATGAATCATAAACTAGTGATATGTATATATATATTTGAAAATGAAAAGGTAGTGGTGATCAGAGTATGATGTGAATGGTATGGAATAAGGGGTGGAATGTCCTGGTTTGGCCCAAACCAGGCCAATTAGTCTTAGAGAAACCAAGGTCACTGCTAAATTCCTCACTGCTTATGAGTGAAGAGCCGAAGGGGGGTCACACCTGCAGGAAGGAGCAGACAGGGCAGGTGACCCAAGATTGACCAACAAGGTATTCCATCCCATACATGTCATTCTCACTTTCCTATTTATCACTAACCCACTGCCTCCTGGAGGTGGGGCCCAGGAGGGAGGGGCCCTCCTGTCTTCCACTGATTGGTACCAGCTTTGCCAATTCTCCAGTTAAAAGCCTGCAGGTGTGATGGTAGGGGGAGCTATTGCATTTTCCCCTCTGCCCGTGCTGGGGGGAGCAACTCTGCCTGAGGTGGATTTCCAAGCTCTCAATCTTGGTTTTGTATATATTTGTATATATTTGATTATTTCTATTATTACTATTATACTCTTTTTCATTACTATAGTTTATTAAAACTGGTTTAATTTTCCAACCCATAAGTCTCTCTCCCTTTTCCCTTTCCCTTCAGGTGGGGCGGGGGGGGGGGGGAGGAAGGTTAACAGAGAGCGTCTGCCACAGGTTTAATAGCTAGCCCAGCTTTAAACTGTGACACAACTAAATATCCTCATCGTAACAGTGTTAACTTGATAGTGAGCAAACTGTACTTATCTTCTTTTGTATTATATTTTTCCTTTAAAATCTCTTGTGTTATTGAAGTGCACACGCACTCACCTACATACTCAGGTAGGTATTCATTTGCTGCACTATTTTCTGTTGTGATTCCCACCAGCTAAAAAAAATAGAGGAACACTCACTGCCCATGATACCTTCTTGGTTTTAGTTTGGTAACATCTAGATACAGTTTTCTAAAACTTGCTTGCTGCTTCATTTATCTGAGGTATTCCGTTCTCCCCTCCACTTGTGAAAACCTGTTGAAGCAACGAAGTCTTGCCACACTCATGTCTGTGGTTTTCACATCAGCCTCACTGCAAGTCTCTTGAAATCTTCACGTTACACTTTTCTAGCTAAAAATGCGCTTTGAGGAATGTTTTGCTTCAGTTAGTTTTCAGTGGGAGGAAATTAAATGTGTTCTTTGAGATTTAATACAGGCATTAACATAGGACTTCCCTCCCCCACCTCCCCAAAGGAGTATCTCTTATGAGGAAAACTTATTTCCATTCCCATCTCTAGTGTTTTTGTTCAAAAACCTGTCTCTATGTTGTTATTGTTTAGGAATCTCACAGTCCCTGGAGCTTTCTTAGTCAATCAATCCAGGTTTCAAACAATGCAGCTGATGCTCTGTGACTACTACTTATCACACTATCTGTAAATACCTCCTACCTATCTTGTGCTTCAAGATATTTGAAACACCTGCCTGTTATTATTTGTGGACTTAAAGTAGTTTGGGAAAAGGGCAACATTCCTTTTTTTTTTTTGTGAAATGTCTCAGGGAGTGGGTTGGAGTTTCTGCCTTACACAATTTAAATAAAATTTCAGGCATAAATAAGGAAATAATGTTCAGTGCTGCACTGAACATTATTTCCTTATATATACATTGTATAAATATGTACACATACACACATATATAATGTTTTTGTTTAGTGAGATGTTTTAAAGTAAACGCTTTGGACAGAGATGGCCATTATTACATCCATTGTTTAATGCTCTCTTAATACCATACTAAAATAGAATTAAAGAAGAAATTAGCATTAAATGGGGGTTCACTGTATATATATAGCTTTGTGGGGATCTGTTCCCTGTCCCCCTTTTTTTTTTTCTTCCTTTCGGCATTGTCTCAGAAACCGTATGCCATGTGCTCAGACGCCATCTTGTGGAAGCCCGGCCGACCTGACCTTGGTGACGTTTTATGACGCAATAAGTTAGGCGCCGGCTTGACCGGGATGCCTCCGCCCTCCACCCGTCTCTGGAGACACATCCGGTGACAGCCTGACAATGGGCCAATCCTACGGCGCAGAAACCGGACGTGTCCCACCCTTGGACCTGTGATTGGTGCGAACTGTTGACTGGCGGCTCCAAGTCACATGACTCTGCAGAAAAACTCTATAAAAGAGGCCGGATCGCTCGACCACGCGGGACCCCACCACCATCTTCCGAGAAGGAACAAAGGATCCCGTGGGATGCCGCTGGATCCCAGGTTGGTGACTATCTTTCCCTCTCAACTGTTCTCTTTTCCTCTCTTTCTTTTACTTCTCTCTCTCTCTCTCTCTTCCTTGCTCACTGAGTTGCCTCGCTGGACTTAATAAAGTCAGAGTTGAGTTTATTGATACCGTGCCTCAGTGGTGCTTTGTCCGAACTCAAGGATCAGGAATCTATTAAATTTCGGGTCAGGATTTTGGGGGGTGCTTTACCTGCAGGCAGGTTAAGCATACCGGGTGATTTATAATTTGGCGTGCCCCGCCTGGGGGCTGTCTGCATTGAACCAGGCACGCCGCACGTGGGCTGCACTGGAGTTACTAATTAGGCGGGTCCTTCTCAGGGACTGTCTGCATTGTATTTCTAGATTTACTCCTTTTTTACTAATTAGGCAGGCCCACGTAGGCTGTCTGCATTTTATTTCTAGATTTGCTTTTGAGGCAGACCTTAATCGAGAACTCAACAAGCTTCCATCATGCAATTTTCTTAAATATATTATTGGTCAACAGAATAGCTTTATACTGGTACAAATTAATAAAAATGAGAATGTTTCCCTTCCCCAAGAACTTTTGTTATACAATGAAATATATGAATTTGTGAAAATGAGCAGTTTGAAATGTCCTGATTTTGATATCTCCAATACTTAATATAGTAAACTTTTATTTTTCTTACAAAAGCTTTCTGACTTAAAATGTGTTTATTTCTTTTTCACTATACAAGAGAAAAAGTTAGCCACTTTCATAAACAGATGGTTAGACTATAGTACACAATAGCTTTGCAAACTGTCCCACTACGCTAGTCTGTTAAAATCTTCTTAATTCACAAAACTTGTCAATAATAAGAATGTCTTTTTTTTTTTGCTTTTAGGTATGGTTGATTTTTCTTTTTTTTTGTTTTGTTTTGGGTTTTTTTGGTTTGTTTTTTTTTTTTTCAGCCTGACAGTCACAGTCTAACTTTTCAGTAAATGCATTTTCTCTTTTGGAAAATTGACAAGGAATACATCCCTGGTAGTTAATGGCTGCTATCATTTCAGTTTTACAGATGATAGATTTTCTTCTAAATATCCTCAAGGGTGATCTTTGCTGTCAGTTTCTACCTTATGCTCATCTTCTAAATTTGGACATAGTTGATAGAAATTTCCAGTGTCTTGACTGGAATGAGGTTTTTCACCCACTTAAATAAAAATTCAATGTGTTTCTGAAAATATTGTGAAGGAAGTGCTCTTTATGATTGAGCTGTGAAAAAAATTATTCCCTAGGCTTATTCATTATTTTTGGGAGAGAAGGGGGAGATAGAAAAGGGGAAAAAAAAAATCTCTTCAGTCAGAGTGAAAGGATGTGTATTAGAACTTATTTTTCTTCTCAGATAAAGAGATATTCTTTACAATTTACATTTGTAGTATTTGTCTCTGGTGAATAATTTTACAATACAATTAGGAATGTGAAAAGATGGAGAAAACTTTGTCATGTAATTTTAGTAGAAACTCAACTTTCAACAATATGCAACCCTTTTTCTATTAGTCTGTTTCTATTTTAAAATCTGAAAGTGTGTTGAAGATATTATTTCTGCTTGTGAGATGATTTCAAATGCAAAAACCCTAGCATTTCAAGCTTACAAAAATGTTTATATTTGTAGTAGTTCAATTTTCAGGGAAAAATAGACTCAGTCACACTTAGTAGCAGAGACATATTTTGCTAGAAAAGCTTTCTTGTAAAATGCAAAAGCAAATTCAGTCTTTATAGATTATGGAGAAAAGCCTGAAGACGTGTAAATTTGAAACTCCAAAATTAAATTCCTTTTCTTTAATGGAGGTACATAGAGTATGCTTCTATGACTGAAACCTATATACAGATCTCAGAAGGAGCCCTCTGGACTCGTAGTCTAGCTATAATACAAGACCCTGAGTCCTGGCCCTGAAAGAGCTATTCACTGAGGATAGTTCCTTCAAAGTCAATATGTGGACCCAGTCTCAGAAATGTTTCCTTTCTGGCATTCTTCTGTCAATTAGTGAGAATGTGAAAGCAGAACACAGCCGAGATGGCAATGACCATACATAGTCTGCATTTCTTGCAGCATAAGACAGGGAACAAGAAAAAAAAAAGACTTCAAAAGAGCAAAATTCATGAAGTAAGAGAACCAGTGGAGAAGTTTCCATGGAAAATGCATGAAAAAAAAAGAGTTTAGGAGACTTGGGGGTTCTTTTAACAATATCAAGGCCACAAGCACAAGCTATTTCAATCAACATAAAGGTAGGATGGCCATGATAGATCAGCTGGGCTGTATTATGAAATCCTGCGAAATGGAAAAGTACTGAAAATCAAAGATGGAAAGATGACTAAGTGTAAAAGAACTGCATAAACTTTGTTAAGTCAAGTCATGTAATGAACGATGAGCAAAATACATTTAAATAATCCAATGGCTTGCTAATATAGAAATGGCAGACAAGTTGGTTTGCTGTTCAGCAGAAAAGGAAAGCTGGTACTGAGAAAACAACATGTTTGATGTCTTTTTAATTCAGTCTTCACAAAATAAGTCAGCTGTGATTAGCTGGCTAGTAGTGTCAAAGACAGAGTGGTAAAACAGGGAAATAGCAGTTTAAAGAGTGCTTACATCAGTTAGATGTTTTCAAATCAGTCGTGTCTCTTGAAATTCACACAAGAGTACCTAGAAAATAGATCCATTTTCTTTGGGAAATTATGAAGGATAGGAAAAGATTCTAGAAGACCAGAAAAAAAGAAACATTGTGCCTATATTAGAAGGAAGTACATAAGGAATACAGGCAGTTTCTATCCTTCAGAGAAATAATTTGCAAGCACTTCGACATCAAGAAATAGATGATAACCACTTTAGATTTTCCAGGAATAAATAAGATCAAAATATCTGTTGTTATCATTTTCAATCTAAAATAAAGAGTATTAAACCTTCGTTGATACATGTGAAGTAGCATATGCCTCAGTAAGTGACATAGGGAGATTAATCTATTTCAGATAGGAGAAGAAAACTTGAAAATTTGTTCTTGGGCTGTAGCCACGAATTGTCAAACCAAAAAGATGTACTAAGTAGGAGCCAGAGGTTCTTTCTCATATTATTCGATATTTTTGTTAGCAACTTGGATGAAGGAACAGAAAGTATGTTTGTTTATTTGCAGACAATCCCACCTGGGATGAACTTCAAACATGTTGCATATCAGAATTAAAATGTGAAGTGATCTCTACAAATTGGAGACATGGTCAAAAAAAGTAAGCCACAGTCCAACAAGGTAAAACAAAAAATTCTGTGTTTAGGTGCAAAAAATCAGCTACATAAATCCAAGATGAGAAATGTCTGGCCAGGTGTGATCCTGCAGAAAAGAATTGTGATTAAAATGGACAAAAAGGTGGACATTGACTGACATTGTCGTAAAGGTATAAGAAAAATAAACACCAAGCTGGGAAATATAAGCAGGTTTGTAGTGTGTGAAATCTTTCTGCTCTGCTAGGTACTAGTAAATCCTGCACAGAAATTCTGCATTGAGTTTTGGTCACCATAATTTTAGAATTTGAACAATGGCAGAGTCCAGAAAAGAGGATATAAAATTATCAGATGTTTAGAAAACATTATCCATGCAGAAATACTGAAGGAGTTAAAGATGTCTGATTCAGAGGAGAGCAGACGTGGTGTCTCCACTTAGCCCACATCCAGGGCTAAACAATAACAAGTTGCTCTATCACTCAATGACCCCTTCCCAGCTGAAAAAAAGGAATTGAGAAAAGGAGAGAGACTCATGCATTGAAATTGAAACAGATTTAATAAAATATGAAAATCAATATCAATACAATGAACACAGTTATACTTAGCCCATACAGTGGTGGCAAGACCCTTCAGGGATGGCAACTATCAAGGGGAGGGAGAAAGAAGAATAGAGTGAAGAAAGAAAGGAGCCAGAGCCATCCCCAGCAAACTTTCCAATTTATAGTGAATGTGACATTCATGGCACCTGTGGGCCAGCCTGGGTCAGCTGCCCTGGCTTTCACTCCTCATAGCTTTAGCACCTGGCTAACTCAAAACTGCTAATGGCCTTCATCACCATAGACACCTGCATACCATGGTTCACCATGAACTAAACCAAAATGTAACAGAAAATTGATTCTATGATTTTATCCCAATGAAACCAGGACACATATTCACAGATTTCACATTTGGAAGAGGATTTAAAAAGAAAATGCATAAATTCTTCCAAATATCTAGAGAAAAAAAAGAGGCATTAAATTTAGATTTTGGAAAAAATACCTTTTTTTCACTATCAACATGAAGTCTAAAAGGAAAAAAAATGTATATTCACATCCCTTGTAAGTAATCCACCTCTACTTCTGAATTATTGTCTTTTATTATCAATTGCCATAAGAAAATATTTACATAATTCCAGTGTCAAATAAGCTTTTACTTTGTTATCTTGAAGGCATAAATCTTACTGTCAAGGGAACACTTAAAAAAATACTCAGATACCACAAAAGCTTGTCTGGGGTTCAGCATTAGTAAGAACCTCTGCGAAACTTGTGGAAATGCTGAAGAATTCCAGAGCTGAATACTTGACGTTTTATTTTGGTGTCGTTATAGCTCAATATTAAGACCTTTTCATAAAAGAATATTTTCTACATGTAAAAACACACATAAAAGTTCAAAACTACCATTAAGTAGAAAATATCTCAAAAAAAGGCTAGTTTGGCTTAGATTAGGATGCTAAAACATTTCAATGTTCAATCATTTTATGAATATTTCATAAATTATCCTTAGTATGGGCTAAATGGCATAGAAGTAAAAAGGTAATTTTTATTTTTTCCTACCTCAGAACATAGCCCTGAATTAAGTCTGCTATTCCATTTCCCATTAAGCTTCTGTATTTGGGACAATCCAAAGTCATAGCATTAACTGGCAGCTAATGACTTGGTTTTGGTGTCATGCTCTGTGGCTGATTTCTTCTGTGATGGTCACGTAATCATTATAATGTTCACCCATGCTGGCAAAACAGAGCAGTAAATGTTTCTCACGCCAAGGAAACAAACCAGTGAAACTGTCCACTCAGTCTAGCTACATTTGTATATGAAATTAATTCAGAGATACTTGTTTTTTGAGGCTTTGGAAAACCAGGTCCTGCTTGCAGCTCAAGGTAAGCTCTTAGCTGTAGGTGTAAGTTTACATTCAATATCACACACAGAACCAGTTTCATTAGTGAAAACATGCAGTCATCCTAAGTGCTGTCCGTGTTCTTCTGAGACTGATGATACGTAAGCAATGTCTACCTCCCTGACTTATGAGATAATGTGGTCATTTTTAGCCTAAAGAGTTTATGTTTCCATAAGTCATA
This sequence comes from Nyctibius grandis, assembly GCF_013368605.1. Lineage (NCBI taxonomy): Eukaryota > Metazoa > Chordata > Aves > Nyctibiiformes > Nyctibiidae > Nyctibius > Nyctibius grandis. Next base: position 82,432,593 of record NC_090658.1, read on the forward strand.
TTCAACCAGTGTTACCAATTTAATGAAACTAGACTGTGTCAGTAAAAGGGGGAAAAAAATAAAAAAAAAAGAGTAGTAGTAAATACTATGGATTATGTTCAATATTGTCCTAACTATGGGCAAAGCATCTGGTTCCTTTTCCTTGTTCTAACTCATGGTGCACAAACATGTATCCATAGGTGTACACTGAGAATCGTGCAAAAACCAGAATGTCAGTATGAGTTCTCATAACAGTGCCCAGAGACTTTACAGCAATGATCGAAAAAATGAATGTTGTTTGGACCTGCACTGGATGTAGGTGGCAAGGTTTTGGTAGCAGGTGCTCCAGGCACTGGAGCAGAGATTTCCCTACAGCCTATGAAACAGATCACGGTGGACTAGGTGTTTGCCTGCAGCTCATGGAGGACCTCACCCTGGTGCAGAGGAACAGTGTGAAGTGGAAGGAGCTGAAGAGAGGAACTTTTAGGGACTGACTGCAACTCCTAATGCTCCACATCCTCTGCACCACTTGGGGTTGAGGGAGAAGGAAGAGGAGATGGGAAGGAAGGAGTGAAGTCGAGCCTTGGAAGAGGGGTGTTTGTGGGGAAGGTGTTTTAGTTTTTGTCTTTGTTTCTCACCACCTTATTCTATTTTAATTTGCAATAAATTAAATTAATTTTCCCCAAGTTGAATCTGTTTTGCTTGTCATGGTAATTTTTAATTCATCTCTGTCTTTATCTCTACCCACAAGCTTTTCCATCCTATTTTTTCCCCCTATCCTGTTGACGAGGAGGAGTGAGAGAGAGGCTGGGTGGGCAATTGCCTGCTGGTGAAGGTGCCACCACAGAACCATTTCACCTGTGCTACGTTTCCTTCATGCCTAATGGATCAAGATGACTAAGTTTTTTTATGGTCTTAATACTTTTGTGTTGGAAGAATCAATATTTCCTGCTTTTCTATATGTGTTAAAATATTTTTCATGGGCAATTGTAACGCATAATTTGCTTCCACGGTGTTTTATTTCATTTCTTTACTAACTGATCCCCCTTTAAAATGAGAAGAAAAATGGCAGAGAGTTTATCTAGTCTCGTGACAATTGTAAGGCTATACTATAATAAGAGCAGAACTGGGGACAAAATGTATTCAGGCCCAAGACAAGGACAGGAATGAAATTAGGAAATGGATATGAAATTACTCCTTTCTCCTTGTTCTCATGATGTTATCTTATTGCTGATTTCTGATGCCATATGTTAGAATATAAATCAGAGCACAGACAACTTTGTTACTTGTGATGGTTGTATTCAGTCTACCAGAAAAATGTATTCTGAATCTTTTTGATCATTTTGTCTGTCTATGATACCTTTTTATTATTGGGGGTGGTGAGTACCAATAAAGAGCAGGAAAACTAATTAATGAAAGTTGAAATATGTACAAGAAAAATGCCAAATCCTCTGTCATGTTATCACTGGAGTCTCACTACCTTTAGCTGATGAAGTGTGAAATTCTGTAATGTTAATTTTAAAAGCTACCTTCCAACAGCTTGTTGCAGTGAGATGTTTTCAAGGGAACTGATCCCCATAGAGGGTGAATGATTGAATTTTTTGATGGACTGAAATACAAGGTGTGAGTTAACCATCTCTAACCTCCATGGCCCTCTTACAGTGGAGCTGGAATATCTAAATACATTGTTCTCAAATATGCCTTAATTTATGTAAAAATTAAAAGAAAGTATTTCAGACTTTGTTTTGTGGTACTCAAATTAGTCTAGAGAATTTGAAGTGATATAAAAGACATTCTTTCTTCCTTTCCTATTAAAGAATGTCTTCTCAAAGTAAAACTGCATTTTAATTTTTTGAAATATTTGTTAATCTCTTTTTCCCTTGTCAGACTTAATAGTGAGCTGAAACACAGCTGATAGTTTTACAGCCAAGCACATAGTGTTTGGAGAAGAAGAAAAGGAAAAGAAAATGACAATCATTTCCTAGGAATGCTGCAGCAAATGTATTGAAACAAGTCAGAAAGTCACCTCATCCACCTGTTCCCAGTCTTTTCAGACTGTAGATAAAGCATAGATCTATGTGCTTATGTAATTAATTCAATACAGATAACTTTGAGGGCCCTAAAAAGAGGCTTTAAACTGATAAATTTGAAAATTCAGTTTGACAACCTTATTTCTGCTATTGGCAAGGGCAGTTTCCATCATGACAGAGATAAGAAATGAAAAACCTCTTGAATTGACTTGACGTAAGTGATAAGTGCATCTGCCAGAATGTTCTTTTTGACACCATCATCATTAAGAAGGCGTTGATCACTATAAAGGTGTGTTCACTGAATGAAAATAAATACTCCTTAATAAAGATATCACAAAAAGGCATAATAGTATGCCATAGAGGACAGAAAAATCTCCTCAAAAAATGTTAGGTACATAAAGAAGCACAGAAAGATATTTCTTGACAATACCAGTTGTGATGGACAGAGTTTGTATGCCTTAAACAACTTGTTTGACAACTCTGGCTGGAGGAGGGTATGTGTACTACAGAGGCCTGCAAGTCTGGCAAGAGATAAGGGCCTTGGGAACAGAACAATACCCCTGCTGTGCCTTAACTGTTGTGATTTACAAGTCTGGCTGAAGGAAGAGATAAGTCCTGCGGAGGCCGGATAGTATCTTTTCTTTGGGACCAGCCTATATGTGCAACAACTTAGCAAGGCACCAACCACGCTTGTGCAGAAGCGGGGTCATACAGCGGACACCACAACTAGGGGAGATCACGACCACCAGACACCCCTTGGGGGACCACCGACTCATTTTGAGAACAATCTAAGACTACAATGCGCAGGTATCCCAATTAACACGAAAAGTAAGCGGAGGGAGGAGACAAGAGGGATGTTACCACCCTCTCCTATCTTGCATGCAAATGACCTAAAGTATTTAGACCTTCTCACTTGGGATGCTGGTGCGCGCTCCCGCCTGCCACCTGAGGACCGATCCTGCAAGTGATTTACTGGAGGAGCAACTCTGCAAGCAACTTACCAACTCTACAGACAACTTACATCACTGGATCCAAGGGTGGTGATCTCTCTTTTCCTCTCTCTCATAGTCTCTATCCTCTTTCTCTTTTCCTTTTTCCTTTTCTCTCTTTTATCAATGCCTTTAGAAACCCAAGACACTTACAACCATGCAACTTTCCCTGTATTAATAAATTGTTCTTAATTTCATACCAGTTTTTTGGTGTTTTTTCACCTTAATTTACTCCAAGGGATTTATGAACTAGTTGTGATGAGGTCGTAACACCAGTAGCAGATTTTTGTTATTCTAGTCTTTGTTTATTTTTAAACAAAATCAAACTGCACATGTTTTACAAAGGCTGTGGCCTCTTCTCTTCCGGAGATGCTAAGAGGAAAATACTGTCGGCAGTATTCAAAAACCAGCAGTCTCTTCCTGTTTCTCAAGCAGTTACTCATCATAATAATGCAACCACTGTGGCTTCATTAGATTTTATTTTAATGCAGCAGTCTATGTCTGTCTCTCTGATTATTCCAGAATTGCATTAAAGGTTCTACTAAATTCTGACAATAGCTTCTGCTGGGGTAGTGCATGTTATCCAGAGAAAGCAGATTCAATCACAATAAATTTATGCTTCAATCTAGGAATTGAAGGGAAAGAGAACAAGGTCATTATTCTGATATATAGTATTGAATGTCTGGAATATAAATTAATGGCCCAGTCTAAGTCAAGGAGTCTCATTACATGTAACATGCAACAAGTTTTGGCTAGATATTTGTAAGAAATGTAAATAATTTATTTATATTTATAAAGCATAATTCTCATTCTTTCAGTTTAATACTATCTCTGTGATCATGCACAGCATATTTGTAATACTTTTTCAAAGTTTTTGTGTAAGTTTTGAACACAGCAGATATCAAAAATATGTTAAAGGCAGTAAATACTAATAACATAATTCATTAATACTTTTTTTCCCATTTGTATACATTTGTTAACATTGATATCCTACTTCCTTAGGGCAATAAAGGCATATTGAATACTTTTCTTACGAAAATGAATTTGTTTTAAAGCTACAGAATGAAAGATTTATTTGAGATATGCTGAGTTATCATCTAGTTACATGCACAATAACTTGAAATATTTCTCTACTTTTAAAGGAGATGTCAAGCTTCCTTTTAATCCAAGTACAAGGGTGAAGGGTGTCTGTTTCTTTTCCCAAGTAGCAAGTGATAGGACAAGATGAAACAGCCTCAAGTTGTGCCTGGGGAGGTTTAGATTAGATATTAGGAAAAATTTCTTCACTGAAAGGGTTGGCAAGCACTGGTACAAGCTGCCCAGGGAAGTGGTTGAGTTACCATCCCTGGAGGTATTTAAAAGATGTGTAGATGCGGTGCTTAGGGACATGGTTTAGTGGTAGACCTGGCAGTGTTAGGTTAAACGTTGGACGCGATGATCTTAAGGGTCTTTTCTTACCTAAATAATACCACGATTCTATGATTACATTCCTAATTAGCATAATCCCTTAGGCTGCATTCTGGAAAACTTGACTTAGCTAATACAACCTTTCAAAAAGAATAAATTTTCCACCTGGATTATGTTACTCTTAAGGTTTTCAACTTTCCTTTCCTAGTATTTGCTTATTCTCCTTGCCTAACATCCAGTGTTATGGAACTTGGTCTTTTTTATTAACCAAATATATCTTTTTTAATTATACTGCCACTCTCCAAGGTCCTACTGCATACATTTACATTCTGTTCAACCTCATTTCAGATCTTTGCTTATAACTTGGGTTTATTTTTTCCTCTAAAAGTTGCAGGTAAACTTTACCAAGTTTTGTATGTTCATTTGCAATGGGAAAAAAAAAGCACATTCCCCAAATATTCTACTATTATGTTGTTTGCAGATAAATGCTGATGAGGAACAAGTATTTGCCAGTAATTTTGTGTCCTTATTCTTTTTACTTAAACATTTGTAGAAAAAACTTTTCTGTTCAACACTTACATTTCATGAGATACTGGTACATACCACGTTTTCAGTAGCCTCATTTTGTTTCCCCATCATCACTTCCAATGAAGAAAATCCAGTGGAGATACTTAAATGCTGTCTATAAGACCATCAAGATCAAGAGAAGACTTTTATCCCACGCTTTTTCTGTTCCTTTGACAACTCTCTTGTAGTGACTTCTTAATGGTCTATTACTCCTTTCTTCTTACCTGCCTGTCTGTACATGGCAATATTTATTGAATTGTTGCTTTATTTTATGCATTTCACAAATGGTTTTATTAATTGCCTTTAGAAAATGGGTGCTGTTTTCTGATTCCATTACATTTAGAGCACTTTGTTCTGGGCACAGTTTGCTCAGCTAAGACTTTTGAAGTCTCTTGATATTATTATTTTGGAAGAAGTCATTAAAAAACTTTCTTCCCATGTAGTAAAGGAATCAGTTATCACTAGAAAGTGCTTATATCCACTCCACGTTTTTTTTAGAGACATCTAATAATGTGAATTTTAATTCTAGATGAGTGTCACACAGTTTGAAATCTCAAGAAAATTTTTCTTCTTTGGTGGGGCATATCTACGGCAAACAATTGTTCACATGCTACATGATGTCTATAGTTTCAACTACCATGTTGAGGTATGTCAGTGTTTCTTAGAAGCTTTGCCTTCCCATATTTTGGGAAAACACAAACTGGATTGGTCATGTAATTTGGTCAAGAATACTAATTAAATTATCTGAAATTACATTAAAAGATTATTTTGTTTTAGGGTAATTTTTCTGCTCTGCACATTCCAGAAGCGTTCATTAGAATTTCAAAAGTAACTCATAGCTTAAGATTTCTCTGATACTTCATCACACATTCTTATTCTTTCCACAAGTCCTCCGTATGAGAATCTTGCTATTGATTTTGAGTAATTTTTGTGACCTTTTGCTTCTCATTTTATGTGGTAGTGATATTTTTTCTGTTCTTATGAGACACTAACGTAACCCATCTCTCACTTCTCTCTGTGTCTGGTCGTGTAACAGATTTATATTTGTTTTGTTAGCTTCTGGGTATGCTACTACCAAAGTAGGTTCACACAGGCTCTTTCTGTCTCTGTCCATATTTACTGTCAGTCTGTGTGACTGGTGGAATAAGTCATGATTCAGCGACACTCAGAACAGCAAGATTGACTGTACCTGAAACTTTGCTTTGGCTTTTGCTGTCCTGAGCCTAAAATACTTCAGAATCCAAGCTCAACCCATGAGATGAGGGCTTCTGTCTCCTTACTGCAGAAGAAGAAGGCAGAAAATGCTCCAGGTTGCCTTACATGAGTTATATATTTTGGTTTTAAAATGGTATATGGACAGGTATTTCTGAAACAGAATTTTATAGACTTTTTTTTAAAACGCTGAATTCTAACAAAGCTTGAAGTTAGCAGTTCCATTGCTTTAGAACTTTGACTGTCTTTAGTCAGTGCCAAGTAAATATGTGTCAATATTTTTTCTTTTCTAAATGCTAGCTGTTATGAGCCTCATTCATTTAGCACAGTCATTCTAAAAGGTTGTTGTGACATATTTGGTGACTACTATCCAATAAATATAATATTTAAAATTTACTGTATGCTTCTTCCAAAGCACTTTGCAAAGACCACCATGAAAACAGTTCTTCACAGAAAAAAGTGTCAGACTAGTATGTGGCAGACCAGCAGAAGAAGCTGAAACTCATGTGAAATGCTGTTCAATAAAGGTTGAGAAGAACATTTGATTTTTAGAGCTAATCAGCAGTGAGCTAAGAACAGAACACTGGATTTCAACACTTTCTATGTCCAGCCCATATATCAAGCCTGGCACTTCTCAGATACAGGTGAAAATAATTCTTGGTTGGTTCAGATTAATTCTAGGGAGCTGAATGTGCTGCTAGTTATCCATGCATATGCAGTGACCATAATTTGCTTCAAAGTGCATGAAAAAAATATGAATTGTAAATAATAGAGAGGTATAAAAATGTCCAACTGAAGCCTGGGTTCAAAATCAATGAGCTATTTGCCATCACACTTTTAAGCTATGCAACTTGAAAAGGGAGTAAAAATGGTGGTGTAAGTTCTGCAAGTTGTATGCATCAGCTGATGTTCTGTCACAAGACTTATATACACAACACCAATCTTCTCCTCTCTCCTTTCCTCCTCTGGAATTGAGAATATGTCATTTAGTAATTCACAGGTACTTAGAGTTGCACAGATTAATTTTTTTAGGGAAGCAGTATTTTTCCCTCATTTGAGTATTGATGGTGGTATATAAAATGCTAATTCCATGCCTTAGAGGAACATGTACTTACAGATGCAAACACTATTACTCTATATGAAATCAACATGCAACTCTGGGAGAGAACACAATACTCTAATATTTAATGAACTGACCTTACTATTGAACAAACTCTTTCTACTCTGGCCTCTGGGCATAATCTGATACAACTTATTATAAAACAAATCCAAATTGCTTTAGTTTTATGCTTCAGTGAGTAATTCCTTACTGTGACTAACAAAGGTATGGAGCACAAAATAAAAACTATATACTAATAGGCTTTTTCTCAAATTAAAGCACATCATATTTCTCAGAGGTAGAATAAGAAAGCAGTAATAAAGCTATAACTCCCCAAAGTGACTGAAATAAATAACACATAAATGATGCATAAGCAGATAAGAAACAGGTGGATTACAGCTATGAATGCAGTGAAGCGAAATGTTAGGATTAGCAATGACTTATTCGTGTCCTGTATTTGTCCTCTGTGGAATATGGATCAAATAATTCTATAGAGTAATAATATGCATTTATATACAGCACCTATGAGTCCCTTGAAGTTCATTTTTAATGACTAGCAACACAGTGCTCTCTGATAGAAGCCTTTTTTGAAGTAATTTTCTCCAAGACTATAGGACTGAAATTCATTTCTTTGCAGGCATTCAGTTCATTCCTACCTGCTATATATCACTATTACGTACATAACACATATTCTTTGGGGGGAAAAAGACATACAGAGCATTCCAGTTATTAATTTTCAGCTGTGCTTATGCTAAACATTCGCAGGCTGAAAGTGGGAAGTTCTTATGTGACATATGGGATTGTAATGGGAAAGCATATACCTGTGCTTTAAAAATATGCACTTCTTATGATAAATAATTTTGGGAACATTCTTTTGATGCATATTTTACTCCATTTTTGTAAATATCTGTCTTTCTATCTGCATAAAATATAATACAATAAATTAATCCTAAAGCAATAGTGGGGAATACCCTGACTTTAATGCAGTAGTACATAGTAAAGATCACATTATAATACTTCCATGTATAAATTGTGTATACACTTAATTAAGTATTAAACACCCATTTCCTTGCCTCTACTGCCAGTTGATTTCTCTTCTGAATCACCAGTTCAGAACAGGTAATGATGAATAGGGAAATGTCACTTTGCACGGGTCAATGATATGAGAAAGGGACTTCTGATTTGCAAGCCTAAACTTTGGGGAACTGACATTTTCTTCTTCTAGATATAGAAGCAGGTAGTCACACATATTTAAAGATTTTTATTTCAAAGATTCCTTGAAGAACATTCATCTAATTTAACAGCCGTCTACATCTGAACTAGCAATGCTAGCCAGTCTTTACAGACAATGAGTAGATAGACATTTTTAGGACATGATTCATCTGACCTATTTTAGACATTTTCATGAGGTGATTCATGAGTTAGGAATGCTTATTTCCTTTCATTAACTATAAAAAGAAGCTATGATGACTAATTCAGATGTATATGAAACTAATGTGGATATATTTTTGGTCAGAGGCCTCCTACTTAATACATCTGTGAAAAAAAAATGAATTCTCATAAAAACAGGCAGAAATAATTCAAACTTTCCATGCACTGAGTTAAATTGTATCTAGAAAAATGAGTAATTGTCTTTCTGTCTGTGCAAAACAGATGACAAAAAAAAAAGTAGTTGCCGTGGTTGACATACTGATAGGAGTAACAAAATCAAATCCGTAAGGGAGGAAAACAGAGAAAGGAAGAGAGAATGACAGAGGGATACATACACTATCCAGGTTTTTCAGGTCTACACTGGGCCTATTGGCAGAGCAATGGTGGCAAAATGACTCTTCCAGACTCTACTCTCCCAACAGGTTCTGAGTGCTGAGTTTGAAAAACCACTTGATTGCAGTAAAAAGCAGCCATAACTCTGTTGCCTGTGCTCCCAGCTCTGCTCTGCATCTATCTTAGCAGAAAAAAGTTGGAGCATGACCACATTTTTCTCTTCAGACTATGATCTCATATAATTCTGGTAAAAGTGGATGTGTGTGCTCAATGCTAGAAAAGTAACTGGGTAGATAAAGATTCATGTTGGCACCACTTGTGCAAACACCTAGGTTGTGTCATCCTCTTAATGGTTGTGCTCCGTTGTCTTGATTCAAAGATACACCCTTGGGACATGTTTGGATTCTGAGGCAAGTGCAAGCTGCAGTATACTTCCGAATGCTGAACCCATAATTATCCAGACTGCTTTATTCAGCATTTGAGTACCTCTGCACAAGCTCTGGTCTTCTTACAAAACAAACAAAAAACCAACCAAACAAAAACAATCTCCAAAAAAAACCACAAGCAAAAAAAAAAAAGAAAAACGAAAAAAATCCAGCAAACTTGAGTATAATGGAAGATAGTATTTAGCAACATCACATCTGAAAGTGGAGTCAGGATACAGGAAGGACACCTGACTGAGATCAAGGTGTTGCTCAAGCACCTCAAGCTTTTAAACAAAAGATAAAAATAAAAGTATTCTTTACTTGAGCAAATTCAAAAGAGTGGTATTCTTCTGGTTATTTTTCCTATTTTCTTATGTGAACCATCACATATTATGTGAGAGCTTCCTTGTGACATCCCCAGTGGGTGTGGAGAGGCCATGAATGATATCAGCCTCAGGACATTAAGTTTCTTTATGAGACAGAATAGATGCACAAAGATTCAAACCACAGCTCCCATCAAAGCAGACAAATGAAAATTCTATGGAAATAAAATTTTTGTTCAGTTGTTTTCCTAGTATAGTTATGAATATTCCATTTAACTGGAAAACTCCGTTTTCTACTGAACAATTGTTTTTATAACCAGTGCTATGGTAAAGACAATTCCTCTAAGGCATTGTTCAAAACAGCCACATAAATATGTTGCAGGATCAATTGGGAGAGGACCAGGAGTACAATACTAACATGTAATAGATACCTCTGTGAAGAGAAGGCTTCAAGGAGACCTTGTTGTGGCATTTCAATATATAAAGGGGGGTTTATAAGAATGATTGAGAGAGACTTTTTACCAGGGGCCTGTAGTGACAGGATGTCACGGTTTAAAGCTGGACCAGCTATTAACCAGGTGGCAGATGCTCTCTGTTAACCCTCTCCCCCCCACTAAGGGAAAGGGAAAAGGAAGAGAGACTTATGGGTTGGAAAATTAAAACAGTTTTAATAAATGAAAAAGAGTATAATAACAATAATAATAGAAATAATCAAATATATACAAATATATACAAATATATACAAATATATACAAAACCAAGACTGAGAGCTTGGAAATCCTCCTCAGGCAAAGTTGCTCCCCCAGCATGGGCAGAGGGGAAAATGCAGTAGCTCCCCCCAGCACAGGCAGAGGGGAAAATGCAATAGCTCTCCCCAGCACGGGCAGAGGGGAAAATGCAGTGGCTTCCCTGCCATCACACCTGCAGGCTTTTAACTGGAGATTTGGCAAAGCTGGTACCAATCAGTGGGAGACAGGAGGGCCCCTCCCTCCTGGGCCCCACCTCCAGGAGGCAGTGGGTTAGTGATAAATAGGAAAGTGAGAATGACATGTATGGGATGGAATACCTTGTTGGTCAATTCTGGGCCAGCTGCCCCATCTGCTCCTCCCTGCAGATGCGACCCCCTTCGGCTCTTCACTCGTAAGCAGGGAGGAATTTAGCAGTGACCTTGGTTTCTCTAAGACTAATTGGCCTGGTTTGGGCCAAACCAGGACACAGGACAATGAGTGATGGTTTTAAACTGAAAGAGGGTAGATTTAAGAAGAGATTTTTTACAATGAAGATGGTGAGCCACTGGAACACGTTGCTCAGAGAAGTTGTGGATGTCCCATCACTGGAAGTGTTCAAGGGCAGGATGGGTGGGGCTTTGAGCAACCTAATCTAGTGAAAAGTGTCCCTGCCTATGGCAGTGGAGTTGGACTAGATGATCTTTGAACACCCCTTCCAATCCAAACCATTCCATGATTCTATGATTCTATGATTTTGGTCTCTGCAACTGCCAATGAATACAAAGTCAAGCCAATCAATTGCCTATATTATGATGGGGAAGTCTCTCAGATGTGGGAGACAAAAAGCTGAAGCATAACTCCAAGATAAGTATCTTTAAAGCCTAGAAGGCAGCATTCTTGAAAAAAATTAGTCTTTCAAAAGTATTACATTTCTTGTAGAGAATTATTCTTGTGCTTTGATTTCTACAGTTTTCTTTATCTTTTTTACAAAAACTTTTCAGCTGCCTTGGAAGTGTGTGATACTTTATTATCTTTATAACACATTTGTATATTTATGTTTTATTCATCTGCTTTTGCTGGTTTTCTTATATTTTTTGAACAGAGAAACTGCATTTTCATATATGAACACAGCAAACTCACAGAATCAGAGAATCAACCACGTTGGAAGAGACCTCAGGGATCATCGAGTCCAACCGTTGGCCTGACACCACCATGTCAACTAGACCATGGCACTAAGTGCCATGTCCAGTCTTTTCTTAAACACATCCAGAGATGGTGACTCCACCACCTCCCTGGGCAGCCCGTTCCAATGTCTAATAACCCTTTCTGAAAAGAAATTCTTCCTAATATCCAACCTAAACCTCCCGCGGCGAAGCTTGAGGCTGTGTCCTCTTGTCCTATCGCTAGTTGCCTGGGAGAAGAGGCTGACTCCCACTTCACTACAACCTCCCTTCAGGTAGTTGTAGACTGCAATGAGGTCACCTCGGAGCCTTCTCTTCTCCAGGCTAAACAACCCCAGCTCCCTCAGCCGTCCTTGTAGGTCATACCCTCCAGACCCTTCACCAGCTTGGTCGCCCTCCTCTGGACTCACCCCAACACCTCAACATCTTTCTTGAAGTGCGGGGCCCAGAACTGGACACAGTATTCAAGGTGCGGCCTCACCAGTGCCGAGCAGAGAGGGACGATCACTTCCCTAGACCGGCTGGCTACACTGTTTCTAACAGAGGCCAGGATGCCATTGGCCTTCTTGGCCACCTGGGCACTCTACTGGCTCATGTTTAGCCGGCTGTCGATCAGCACCCCCAGGTCTCTTTCCACCGGGCCTCTCTCTAGCCACTCTTCCCCCAGCCTGTAGAGCTGCATGGGGTTGTTGTGGCCAAAGTGTAAGACCCGGCACTTGTTCTTGTTGAACCTCATGCCGTTGGTCTCGGCCCATCTATCTAACCTGTCCAGATCCCTCTGTAGGGCCTTCCTACCCTCCAGCAGATTGACACTCCCACCCAGCTTGGTGTCATCTGCAAATTTGCTGAGGGTGCACTCAATCCCTACGTCTAGATCATCTGTAAAGATATTGAACAGCACCGGCCCCAGAACTGAGCCCTGGGGAACACCGCTAGTGACCGGCCGCCAGTTGGACTTTGCCCCATTCACCACCACTCTCTGGGCTCAGCCATCCAGCCAGTTTTTAACCCATTTAAGAGTCCATCCATCCAAGCCCCAGGCAGCTAGTTTGTCTATAACTCCATAATAAGTAATTTGCATTAATTTTGTATTTTTAGAAAAATCCTTTTATTGTTTTTTTACATTAATCTTCTTCTCCTAAATAAGGAAATGAGAGTTTTATAATTAATAACCAAACTTTTGTCTTTCAAGTATAAATTTACTGACAGCAGTAAATTTGAAGCAAACGAACAAGCAGATTATTTTCACATGTTTATAGCCACATACAATCCCTCCTACCTTTGTCAGGGAGATTCCATTATATCTTTCTTTCAATGGCAAAAGACAAAGAACTTCTTTCCTTCTCCTACGTAATGTCTAGATTAGGTTACCTACACATGTGTGTCCATTTTTTTTGAAATATTTTTCAAACAGCATGTGGATGTGGTATATGTGCTATTAATTTCTTGTATCCAACGGACAGAATAGGTTGCTTGAAATCCTTTCAGTTTGTTGCAATTAAATTCTTGTCATGGGTAAAAAGAAGTCAGTTTATAAACAAGAAATTCATGTTACTCTAAGTATTAAGAGTCTAAACTAAGAATTATCAACCCAGTTACAAAGGCCAAACATTGATAGTTCAAATTATACATGATTGAAATTATATGTATAAAGACTTTCAACAATCTAACCCTTACTGTGATGTTATGCTCACCTTTATACTGCACCTCTGCACATTGATGTCCAGGGTTTCCACCTGGGTAGGGGATATATGGCACATCATCATCAGCCGGAGTCCTTCACTGGGAGTAGTATGATGTTGACATAGATGGTTTCTTCCTCCTTGCTTTGGCATCTGCTAGGGTAATTTTTATGTGTTTGCTGCAGTCTAGACACGGGTCTTTATTGGTCTGCAATTTCACATTTGCAGGCAAATTTACTATAGATGATATGATACACGTATCTTGGCCACTTGATCTTGTTTTTTTTTTGTTACCCTTTAAACTGTTTTTACCTGACTCCCAAGGCTGCTTTTTTTTATATGACCAGCAACTGACTGATGTTGCATTGTTTGTAGACCTTGGGCCTCCAATATTATCTGCTTGTACTTTCAAGGCCTCTTCAAGGCATGTCATCCCATGCCTTTATTTCCTTGCACTGGATTTTTATTATTAGGTCGTAGACAATTCATTCTACATTGAATATCTACTTGCTATAGCCATCGTTAAGCTACCAAAAAAGCCCCAGCCAGCAAGTGTTATAACACGTAATTGCACAAAGCTAAGTAAAAGTTAAAGCAAAGTAAGTAATAGTCCCCTGGCTGTTTAATTATTGCAGTTACAAGCCAAAACAAATCTCCAAGCAGGCCAAGTCTAACAGGTCATGAGACCCTTGGTGATAGCTTAACCCAAGGCCTGTGGCCTCTTTCAAGCAAATGGCAACTCTGTATTTTGTGGGCTACATATCTGCATATGACATGGTACTCATCAGGAATCTGTGTCCCTCAGGAGAAGTAGCCATGGGTAGGCAGGACCCTATGTTGTTTTGCATGTTGTTAAACTCTTTTAATGGGCAACTGAATTGAATGCTTCAGGTCATGTTGCATCTGGGAATGAGGAGACTGATTATCTCAAAGACCAATCTTATACATGACAAAGAAATCACTAACCTTTCATATTTTCATTTAAAGTAATTCATTCCTTTAAAAATGAAATTAGTACAAGAACAAAAGGCAGAATAATTTAAGTAGTTAAAGGATATGGAGCAATATACCCTCATTTTAAAATTACAGCTAAAGTGATTAATTTGGTACTCCAGTCCTTTGTAAGTTACACAAAGTAGGAATGGATTCAGTAGTTTTTGTAGTCTGTCAATAGGTAATAGGTTATCTTGAATTGTAGGCTATGCCTACTTTACGAAATAATGTATCACAGTCAGAGCAGATCAGTAGACTGAAAGTTGTAGGGTGCTGTAATCCTACATTTACAATACGGACAGTTCAAGGTTTTTTATTTTAGACAGGTTTTAGCCTAGTCCAATGTATTCATCACTGATGATCCAAAGCTGTGCAAAAGAAAGCTCCCTGCAAACCTTTGTTTCCTCAGCTGTGGGCTCCTCTCTGAATCTCTCCAGGAAGGATCATCATGTTCTTTGTCCTTTTCATGCAAATGATAGAAATTAATCTCTGCTCTGTCAACAACACCCATATAAAGACATAGACAGGGAAGCAAACTTTATTTCTTCTTCTGTTCTTTTCTGAGCGATACCAGAGTGATTCCTGCCTACTGCCACCTGCTTATGGTGATAACTCCCCAGGGAGTTCAGGAGTCTTCCAAAGCCACATTTTGCTAAAATATTTGTTCATTCCATGGTCTAAAGGAGTTTCTTGAGGCTATCACTGATCTTAACCTCCAAAATCTTATAGATAGGCATTGTTCTTGTCCACATCATAAACTAAATCACTTTGGAAAGAAGGAAGTAACATTTGTCGTCTGGGCCAGAGCAAGGCCTTCCTTTAAGAAATGGATTAGCCTAGATCAGTGACTAGAAAGCAAAAATCACTTTTGAAAGCAGAAAGTTAAGTCTTTTTAATGACTGATTCATTTCTTAGAAGAACTAGTAGTTTTGGTAAAATTCCTTCTTTTTGAACACGTTGCACTTCTTTGCCTTTACTTCTATGAAAATCCTAATGCTATGTTAATAAGGAAAGAAAAACAAACACACCAAAATCAGAACACTGAACTACACATATAGCTTCTCCACATGGGAAAAAAGAGTAAGAGACCAAAGAAATCTGATATTACAGAAACTTCTCTGAAAGAGCTGCAATGAAGTTATTTCAATAACTTCAATTATATAGAACTGCAGAAGTATAATCAAGATGTTATGGGTTATGCTCCTAGCAAACAGCATGGTCATGTTATCTCAGTTGTACATTTCTCTATTCTAGTCTAATGTCTTTAGTAGTGCATTGTAAACACAGTTTTGTACTCACATAATTCAGCTTTTATTCAACGATATTTCATGTAAAATACACAATCAGCCCTGAGTAAAGGCTAGAGTACTGAATTTCCTGCTATTATGTGAAAATTTTAATCATCAAGATACAACCAGGGTCCCTCTTGGACACTGTCTATCCCAATAAAATTTAGCATTCCTGCTGCCTGTAACAGGATTTCTTAAGTAATATTTACCTCTTCAGAGTCCATAAAATCTTTTTGATAATACTGCTTCCTGACCAAATTGTCTTTTCTTCTCAAAGGAAGATTTTTGGAGTAGACCCTTGGGAACTGGAGTTTCTGGATCTCAGCAGATTTGGCTTTAACCTGAGGTGTATTTAGATTTAAACTGGTGTGTAGCTCTGCATGTTGTACAGAAGCAGAATTGCAACCTGCAGAACAAATAATCATCTTCTAAGACCGTATACAACTCTAAGTAGAAAAGGGAGGAGAGATGAATCTTAAATTCTAGTTTTGGACACTGGTCATAAAGTCTAACAATAACCCTATGATTTGTGTTCTTTCGTACCTGCAAATGACTTCGATGAAGGAAGCCAACACATCACTGGAGCCGAATTCTTGAAAGAACTATACTAAGAGCACTATTAGTCTCCTGTTTTGTCTTTACTGGAGAATCACTGAGGTAGGAAAGAGCATAACAAAACTAAGGAGGAAGTTTCAGCATGTCTGAATTAGTATTGGATGTAATAGGTATTATTACATTTTTCTTTCTAAATGCCAGATCAGATGGAATTTTGGATTTCAAAGATCAAACCTCTTTGTCTCAATTTTCACTTCTACTCACAGTGTAATAGAAGACCAGTATACAAAAGAAAAATTAAAAGGAGTTCTAGAAACATAAAACTAGAATAAGTGTTACATTTCAGGGAAATATGATCCTTCATATTTTTTTAAAAATTTCTGGTCTAGTTCTCAGGAAATGGAACTTGTTCATTGCAAATTACAGTCTGCATTTGACAAAAAAATTGATCAAATTCCAAGATCAAAACTTCAAGAGTTATAACCTCAGCTAGTCAAACAGCTAAACTATTCTTGTATTTCCAAGTCTATTCCTCTGTATAGCTCACTTAGAGAAAGGGGTGGGGAACAGATAGACTAGGGCTTACAAATAAATTCCTAGATCATGTAGCATTATCATATTTTAGCAGCATTATGTTATCCTTCTGTCTTTTCCTCCCTGGTGATAGGTTGATTAAAAAAAAAATAATAATCTAATTTCACTAACCCATTTTTCATAGGGGATATAACACTTTGAACTTTGTGAAAGGCTCAACTTAAAATATATTATTTTAAAGATACATTTTGAAAATCTTTATACCCTTCTCTCTCAAATTATTTTGAATAATGTTTCTTAAAAAAGTCGATAAATAGAATGACCTTAAGAAAATAGTAAGAATTGATTACTTGTGATAACATCACCAAAGCTACTTTCTAAATTAATCTTTTGAAGCACTTTTCAAAGGTAATGAGACACTTTCAGCTGTTAATAGGTTCAGGAAAGAATGTCTGTGGAAACTTAAAAAGAAAATAACATCAAAACTGAGAGGTGTTTAGTTGTGCCTCAAGGCATGAAAAACAAGTTACAAATCAGCCTGTAAGTGCTTCAGTTCATGTTGAAGCCAAACTAATGGATGAACAGTAGCCAAAGAGTATTTTTCTTAGCTGATCAAAGTTATTCTATGTTGGAAGAAGTTTCTCCTGCATTGAAATAGAAAAAAAACCTTTTTTTTAGAAAAAAAAAGTATGCTTAGAAGCAACGAAGTGAACCATTAAAAATTATCTAAATTAAATTTTGAATCAGTTCCAACCAAAGTATGGTAATTTCTAACTAGAATCACAGAATCACAGAATGTTAGGGATTGGAAGGGACCTCGAAAGATCATCTAGTCCAATCCCCCTGCCGGGGCAGGATTACCTAGACCATATCACACAGGAACGCGTCCAGGCGGCTTTTGAATGTCTCCAGAGAAGGAGACTTCACAACCTCTCTGGGCAGCCTGTTCCAGTGTTTGGTCACCCTCACAATAAAGAAGTTTTTCCTCATATTTCTGTGGAACCTCCTGTGTTCCAGCTTGCACCCATTGCTCTTTGTCCTGTCAAGGGATGTCACTGAGAAGAGCCTGGCTCCATCCTCATGACACTTGCCCTTTACATATTTATAAACATTAATGAGGTCACCCCTCAGTCTCCTCTTTTCTAAGCTAAAGACACTCAGCTCCCTCAGCCTCTCCTCATAAGGGAGATGTTCCACTCCCTTAATCATCTTTGTGGCTCTGCGCTGGACTCTCTCTAGCAGTTCCCTGTCCTTCTTGAACTGAGGGGCCCAGAACTGGACACAATATTCCAGATGCGGCCTCACCAGGGCAGAGTAGAGGGGGAGGAGAACCTCTCTCGACCTGCTAACCACACCCCTTCTAATACACCCCAGGATGCCCTTGGCCTTCTTGGCCACAAGGGCACATTGCTGGCTCATGGTCATCCTGCTGTCCACTAGGACCCCCAGGTCCCTTTCCCCTATGCTGCTCTCCAACAGGTCTGTCCCCAACTTGTACTCATACATGGGGTTGTTCCGGCCCAGGTGCAGGACTCTACACTTGCCCTTGTTATATTTCATTAAATTTCTCCCCGCCCAACTCTCCAGCCTGTCCAGGTCTCTCTGAATGCCTGCGCAGCCTTCCGTTGTGTCAGCCACTCCTCCCAGTTTTGTGTCATCAGCGAACTTGCTGACAGTGCACTCTATTCCCTCATCCAAGTCATTAATGAATATATTGAATAGAACTGGTCCCAGTACCGACCCTTGAGGGACTCCGCTAGACACAGGGCTCCAACTGGACTCTGTCCCATTGACCACCTCTCTCTGGCTTCTTTCCTTCAACCAGTTCACAATCCACCTCACTACCCAATCATCCAGACCACACTTCCTCAGTTTAGCTGCGAGGATGCTGTGGGAGACCGTGTCAAACGCTTTACTGAAATCAAGATAGACCACATCCACAGCTTTACCATCATCTATCCACTGGGTTACGTCCTCATAAAAGGCTTTCAAGTTGGTTAAGCATGACTTCCCCTTGGTGAAGCCATGTTGAGTGCCCCTAATGATCCCCCTATCCTTGATGTGTCTAGAGACAGCACCAAGGACAAGTTGTTCCATCACCTTTCCGGGGATGGAGGTGAGGCTGACCGGTCTATAGTTACCCGGGTCCTCCTTCTTGCCCTTTTTGAAGACTGGAGTGACATTCGCTTTCGTCCAGTCCTCAGGCACCTATCCCGTTGCCCACGACTTAGCAAAGATGATGGAGAGTGGCCTAGCACTAGGCCACTACTAGGCCTAGAAGTATGATAAAACACAGGGAAATAAAAGAAAAAAACAGCTTATGGATGAAAGATTCATACACAGATTCTGAATGATTAAATTTATTACATTGTGAAAAAGCCACCCAAGGGAAATACCATGACCATCACTTGACCCTCTCTGAAATGAGGCTATACAGAGCTCATCTCAGTTAGAGAACAGACTGTGTTCGATGATTACGTAGGTCTTTTTTGATATTAATTTCAGCTGTTTTATAAACTCTGGTGTACTGGCTAGCAACCCAACCATTTTTACTTCAAAAACATGAGGATTTATTAATCCATCCCATATCTTTGTATAAACACCATTTCGCAAAGGTGTGTACAATAGAAATGTAATCATTTATATAATATCATATAAAACCCCTTACTTTTTATGCTGTGAAGATGGTAAATATTAAAGGCAATTTTAAAATTGAAATTGCAGTGGGTAATGTGCTATCTCGCACAATACCAAAGGTCAAAATCTTTTCAGGGTACTTGAAGACAGAATATTTATTGTAATTTGAGTTGAGTGTCCAATGAGGATAAAACAAGTGTTTCGACTTCACTACTCACTTGAAGCTCAGGAAGGACAAATTTTCCTTGTGTTTTTAGGCCACCTACTAAAATTCTCTTTTACTATCCCCGTAGTTTTAATAGCCTGATGTGGTTTAACCATGGCAGGCAACTCAGCCCCACAGCCGCTCACTCATTTCCCCACAACGGCATGAGAGAATTAGAAGGGTAAAAGTGAGAAAAACCCTGGGTTGAGATAAAGACAGTTTAATACATAAAGCAATAGCTGAGCACACAAGCAAAGCAAAATAAGGAGTTCATTCACTATTTCCCTTTGGCATGCAGATGCTTAGCCCTTTCCAGGAAAGCAGGACTTCATTACATGTAATGGTTTCTTGGGAAGACAAATGCCATAACTCTGATCATTCCCCCCCTTCTTCCTTCTTCCCCCAGCATTTATTGCTGAGCATGATGTCATATGAACTGGGACATCCCTTTGGTCAGCTGGTATCAGCTGTCCTGGCTGCTTCCCCTCCCACATTTTGTGCCCCCTAGTGAACTCGCTGGTGGGAGAGTGTAAGAAGCAGAAAAGGCCTTAATATTTTGCAAATGCTGTTCAGTAATAACTGAAACATCAGTGCATTATCAACGCTCTTTTCATCACAAATCCAAAACATAGCACTATACAAGCTACTATGAAGAAAGTTAACTATTTAAGGCAAAACCAGCACATAGCCTTACAAAAAAGTATCTACTTCCCTCTGACCCTCACTCCTTTTAGTAGCAGCATCCTTGAAATAGATTTCTGTTTCCTTGATGTTAGGAAGAGGGAAGGGTAAAATGAGGAAAAGGTGAAACATCATGTGGGGGGTAAAGTTCTTCAGAGTTACATTTTGTATGTGAAGCCACTTGTTGCCTCAGTGAAAACTCAGTACTTCACGCAAAGTGTTAGAACATCATCATGAGAATTTTGTGGTAGTGTAGGTGGCAGGGAATGATTTTCATTGTGAAACAACGCTAGTGCTTTGATGTGGTTTTGATGATTTAAATTTTTGACAGTACAGGATTTGTAGCTAGAGATAAAGGTTTTCACCAGGTGGTGTATATGAGAATATTAGCCACACTTTCAGACACCGGAACAGTTCTTCGTATCTGAAATAGAAGCAGCAGATTTCAAAGCTTCGTAAGTTTCAAAAAATTGTTTAAAGCATGTTTAGTTATGCAATGGGCCATCTCTGAAAGGAAACACAACTGATATAACTGAGAACTAGAGTAGGTGTCAGTAGGGTGAAAGAGTGAAAAAGGTAAGAAGGTACAGTATTTGTTCTACCTATTTTGGAGTCTGATGCTTATACTTCATACCTGAAGTCTGTGTATTTATCCAAGCATACCAACATTTCTGATGCACTGTCCTTAGCTACAAACATACCATAGTGAGAACACTCTTCTGGAAGGTGAGACGTATTCAGATATCATCACAAACTAATTTTCTTACTCAATACATTCCTTACATCCCCAAAGAGGAATACAAAGAAAGCATTGCATCCTTTACTTCTTTTGTAAAAGTAGGAATTCAAAATTTCTGTTTTGCAGTTACTGTTCGCTTTTTTTTTTGGAATGATTTTTTTTTTCTAATTATAGGAATTAAAAGAAAGAAAAAAAACAATATCAGCTGCACAAAGCAGCTACCTTTACGTCTCTAGTCTTAAATGCAAAGCTCTTATCAGATCTCAATTTGTTTTCTAATAGATGTAGGATTATGTTACGTTCCACTTATTGATTTTAACAACTTCTATATGCAAGTACTGCTTAGTACATGAAATTGCAGAGACATTAGCTCATTTTGTTATAAGGTGATGAAAAATTCTCCTTGTCTCGGATCAAAACTATGTATAGTGACAATTCTATAAGAATTTATGTTTCTTTGTATTACTTGTGAAAAGTTAATAACGATGATGATATTAAAGATGTAATCACTAAGGTCAGCTGACCACAGGCAGACTACAGTTCAGGTCTTGAAGATCTACTACCAGAAGTGTTCATGTAGCCCAGTGTGAAAGGGAGATATCACCTTGTTCTGGGACAGTTTAGCCTAGAGAAGAGAAGGACATGGTCCTGGGCAACCGGCTCTAGATGGCCCTGCATGATCAGGGCGATAGACCAGATGACCTCCAGAGGACCTGTCCAACCTCAAGCATTCTGCGGTTATGTGATTCTGTGAGATTCTGTGAAAACCTAAGTATTTCAAACAAATATAGAAATGACTAAGTTTGTCAAAGAAATGCCTAAACGTGCAGCACTAAGTAAAAAATAATCCAACAGTATAAAGTGATAATAGCAAGAGAAAAAGCCAAAAAATTGTCCCAAAATACAAGATTCTTTTGATGTATTCTGTTAGGAATTGTAAGAAGGAGTAATGCAAAAAGTTCTGACACACTGGTATAGAAATACTCATGGCAATATATCAGTCTTGATGAGAAAAGTCCTGAAACTACAGCTTGACAGAATAAAATATTTTCCTTCCCTTAAGATGACTTTGTTCCTAAAACATCGTTTTCATTTCACACTAGTTGCCATCTTAACTATAAATTACTTACACTAACTGATATTGGCAGAAAGAAAAATTATTTTGTTTTATATTTAATGATAAGCCATAATTCATATGTTTTCAGTTATAGTGGAATATAAATAATCACGAGCTACAATAAAGAATAGTAATATATGATTGACACACAACCTTTCCTGGGAAATGGTGTATACTTCCAGTGTTTGTGGTTTTTTTTTTGTTTGGTTGTGTTTTTCCCCCACCAGGCAGTGTGTTAAAAATATTTAAAATGTTTTATGGGGTAGTAATTCTATTTTGATCAGCTACTCCATGAATAAGGAAGAAGTCTTTTCTTGAACAACAGGAGATCATATTTCTATATTATTGCAAAATAAGGCTGCATTTAAAATACTGTATTGCATCCAAACACAAGCTGATAATTTAATTCAAGACATTTTCATCTTTATGTGTTGAAGGCTCCAAAATGTCCAGAAAAAAAGTAACTAAAAGAGGATAATGAAATGATGAAAACCTTTTCTTTAAATTTTAGCAGATGAAGGGTCACTTAACCAATCAATCCACATTTCCTCCTTATTATGCCACATGGTTGCAATAAAATATATCTCTCTCTTTTCCCATTCCTCCTGCCCCTTATTCCTCTTCATTTGTCACTGCTTTTATTTTCAGGTGTTTTTATAAGAAAACAAACTTATACTTTATTTCTTTTAATAAATTTTGAACATGGTGAATTTTGATCAAATTTGACAGAAAGATAGAAATTTGAAAACGTGTTATATTTTATGATATAATGAAAATGTTGCTTAAGTAGACTAGGGTGACCTTTTTTACCATATTCACAGAAATAGAGGCTAAGCATTATGTCAAACCACACTGAACACCAGAAAATCTGCATAGCAGAGCATTGTTACAGATGCCCGAACCACAGGAAAAGCCTAAACAGTGGTTGCATCTTAGATGTTATGAGCGCATCCAGCCCCAAGCACAGATTCAAAGTTACTCCAGGTATCTAAACAAGGAAACTAAGTGGTTTTAATTTTGCTAACAACAAAACCTATTTGCTTTTCTCAGAATTCAATGCTAACATATGATACTGAAAGAGCCTTTTAGCTTTGCTGATCTTAGGTACATATTTTCTTTTCTGTTCTAAGGTAGTCAACATGTTAAACTTTAAACAAGTAGCTAAACTGAAAAACAAAGCAAAGCAAAACAGAATCAGCTTTTCAGTACTGAATAATGTATCCACTTTAATTTTGGCAGCTAATTTTTCTTTTCAGAACTCTGTTTTGTGTTTACATTTTTTCACAACTTCTTCAAAATGTATTTACTGCAAACCTTACTGACCACACTCTTCACAGCATTATTTTTGGCCATCCCACAGAGAAACACGATCTGTCAAAGAGCAAGAGTTATGTGGTATGAACTCCACATTGCTTATTTTCATCAGTTTTCAATCCTCTATATATATTTTGAAGGACAGTTTGATATATTTATTTTTTGGTTAGTAAGATAAAGAGGAAAATTAAACTTCTGCAGCATTGCTGGCTCATAGCTTTCCCATCTTTCAAAACTATTGAAAAGAGAGATGAAAATACACAAAGCATGGAATTCTACTAGGTAATTGGTACACCATTAATTGAGAATGGCTTCATATACACTGTATTTTGTAACACTGTAAATCAGGAAAAAGATCTTCATTGGTGATATTTCATCATCAGTGATGTCACATACCAAATATACATTAAGAAAAAAATGAAGCTATGATTTGCAGTTTTTACTGGTGGTGATAGTTCTAAAATCTTAAAGATATAGGTTCTGGTTTTTCATTGAAGTTGGTTATAAGTAAAGTTGGTTACAAAGTTTATTCTGATAAAATTCTCATGGACTGTAAAAATATAGTATTTTAAGTTTAAGCTCAGTCTTGTTTTTACGACAAGATATTCAAAAAATAACTCAGTTTCTGAAATATAAAAATACACAACTATTGTCTTAAAAAAGAGAAGACATTGTCTAGTATGGCCACGTAGAAAGTGTCCCTGAGTAATGACTGAATTCCCACAAGCACATTTCAGTAACTTACAGTAAGAGTAAAATGGAATGAGAAATATTTAAAAAAACCACCAGGAACTGCAAATCACTGTCTTAACATCAATGTTAGAGGATTAGAATAAGTTAGCGATAATTTAGGCATTATTGGATGTTATTTGTAATTTGTGTATGCAACACTTAAAAAACAAGTAATGACCTGAAATGACAAGTTCCCAGATGGTGTAGCAGAACATACTGATCAGTCAAATGAATAGAAACAGGTTTGGAGTATGGAAGAAGAGATTTATGTGGAATAAGATTTCTTATTCTAAATTATTTTGAGGGGATTCTGTATAAATCAGACCTTATAATTACCCATATAAGAAGAATAGATACTATTCTCATCCTCTTGTCTGTGAACAAAATACGAAATAACCTTGAGTAGTCCTTTGCCATAACATGAGTATGACTCCTAATTCTGTCTTACTGAGTCCTCTTATATAGCCTAAGTGTTTAACTCCTGAAATTAAAAAAATGAAATTATCTTCAGAACCTCATGAAGTACACTGAAGACCTGACTATAGTGGAGACTCTTCACAGAAAGACAATAGCAAAATTCTGCCTTAGACCTACCCAAATTCATCGTTGCTTCTATCATTAAATTGAATGGGAAGTTATGACAGGAACAAATGTATTGATGTGAAGAGAAACATTTTGGCAAAATAAAAGCAGAACAACATTCTGACTTTGGAGATGAGAAACAATGGAATAGAGTTCTTTACCGATAATCTTTTCAGAAACTTTCAAAGAAATATGAGTATAGCCATTGACTGAGTATATGGCTGCTGAAACAATAATTTTGCAAAAGCAGAAGTATAAAATACTTAATAAAGATCAGAATTATAAGGTATGACAGCTCCACTCAAACCTGAGAAGTTTGCCACACAGAATAGAAACATAATAACTGTGTAATGTTTGGGATTATCAAAGCAGTCAGTTTGAGCTTTTTTCAAGGAAAAGTGTAGAAACCTTATGATCAACGGTATTCAGGAATCAAGCCAGAGAATAATGTTCAAACAATATGTTTTTTATAGTAACTGCTCATTTAGTTCTTTCTGAAACTGCAGAAATTAAATTTCTTTTATGACAGATGATAAAACACAGGTAATGACATACTTGAAAATCCTCAATATACATATATATGGCAGTAGCAAAACCAGTATTCCTTTTATCATATGAATTGAAAAGTATAAAATAGATTACCTGTTAAGAAAAAAGTGTAAAAATATCAACTAAAATGTTACTGTTTAAGTAGCAGGTGATTGTACACTCTGGAAATATTATTGTGGTGAAAATAGTTAAAAAGATAACTCTCAATAACAGCAGTGTGAAAAAAACACTAATTTTTCTAGGTACTTTACAGCATTTTAGTGAATTGAGGAAGTGGTAGGTGTAGAATATTTAGATATGAATAAACCATTTAAGTCTTTGGAAAATTATTTTTTGCATTCATTTAAACTGGTTTAATTTTTGCCAATTCTCTGAGAATTTATGATCTAGATTATGACAAGTGATAAAATAAATAAATAAAAGGATAAATAAATAAAAGGGTAGCTAGAAGCCAAACTGCTTTCAAAGGAGAATTTCAGTGTCTGCTCTGAAATGGAGAAATATATATCAAAGACCACAAAAACATAACCAGACAGGTCTGAGTCACTTTCAGACTGCTTTGACTAGGGATCAGTCATGATTAAAGTTCTGATCATAGCATCGTACATCTAAGAGATAGATGAGGTTACATTTTTCACTCATGCAGATTTGTGCAGACATTTCTTTGAATGCTTTCACGCTTGCAAATTTTGAAGCAGAATTTAGCTCTTGCAGTTAAAACAACTGAATCAAGAACAGAGTGATAAATTTTAAACATTTGACAGCATGCTACTGCCCTAGAGCAATTCCATAAAAGCAGTCAACCTGCAAAGATAATAACTGAAAATTCCAAGGAACAAACCATGTCCATGAATGTTACCAAGAATGAAGAGTTTATTTTTAAGATGGGAATGTTAGAAACTAAAGCTCCAAACCAGCTCTTATTGCTACAAAAACCTATGGAATCATTTGTTTTCCTTATAGCAGAATAGATATTGAAAAATAAATAATTCAGTAGTAGCAAATAAAGACAGAAGAAACTCATTTCAGCATAGGCACTATATTGAGAGAAAATCTAACACGACATAATTGTTATATGCTGGATATTAACACACTCACAACATGTGTCACTGGACAAGCAAGCTTGGCAGATACAGCAACTTTTTGCTAAAAATACTCCTGAGGAAACACTGTTGTAAGTTAAAACTTTCTCTTTTCTGTTTATTCATTTTCAGGATCCAGTGAAGCCTCTGAAATCTTCTTGAGAGCAGAACGTTCTGAGGATTTTCCTCCCTGGAGCTGTTGTACACTCATATTCAAATGTTAGTTGTGCTATGATATATTCCTCCTGAGGTCAAGTTTACTCTTTTCAGAAGGGGTTGGATTGATGATACCAACAGACTGCCGGCACATATGTGATCTATCTGTAGGCTATTGTAAGTCTTCCAATGCCCACAGACCTGTGAAATACAATGAGCATTTCATAGGTGCCACTTTCTTCCTGAATGCCCCTGTATCAGTCTGGAGAGTTATAGATAGAACATAATATTTCTTTGCTTTACTCAAAGGCTCAATCAATCAGATTATCTTAACTTTGAATTTTCACCATTATTAATGTAGCTGTTGTTGAAAGTGTTTGATGAAAGAGTTTTCAGGAACATTCAACATTTATTTCAGGAAAAAAAAGACATTTTTTTCTATCTTAGTCTTTATAAACAACAGAGATTGACATTTTGTGGTCATTCTGGGGAATGCCAGAACTCTTTGTTATATAAACATATAGATAGAAAAAATATATTTAACTATCACTAAAAGAAACTGCAGCATAAAAAAATGAAGGGAATTGAATATTGAAAAAGGGAGCAGTCTTTGTAAAGATAAAAGGTGAGTGTAAAGGCTACTTAACAGTACCTCTTATGTACATAAATATATATATATATAAGTGCATGCACGTCTGTATGCATGTACCTAAATGAGAAGATGTTCACCAGGAGCACAGGTAAAGTGCTCCAACAGAAGATGGGTAGTCAGACCACAGGACAAGACCAAAAGGAGTCTAAAGGAACCTTCCCTCTTGAAATGTGCTAGCATGCCCATTGGCTCCCCAGCACCTGACCTTCACACTTGTTTGGGTTATACTGTTGACCAAAGTAGAAATATAAACAAGACCCTTGAGGAGCATGAGAGTTGGATTGGTGGTGTGGAAGAAATTAATTAGGAATAGAGGAAGAGGAAAAGGAAAATACAGAGGTGATAACTGGGGATAAAATAAATCCTAAATTGCTGCCTTCTAGGAAAGTAGATTATATTTTTAGTGATGAATTATATAATCTCTTAATGCTGATGTTTGTTAATTTTGATAGTTCTGTAAGCCTGTTGAATAATAAGAGATTTTTCAGGTAAAAGAATTTCTACCAGGCAAGTTCCTAATTAGCTGATGTTTTATTTTTTCTGATAGATCAAAAAATTTCATCCCTTTACATCAGATTAAGCACATACATATGTGTTGGGTCAACATTTTTTTCCTGAAGATGACCACATTTTTATCTGGGAAGTCAGCAGCTATGTGTGATAATTGTTTTTGTTGCTGGAGTTTTATATGTGGGAAATAGAACTCACTTTCTACTTGCAATCCAAAATACGTGTATTTGCAATGAAACCTGTGTTTATGACAACACTGGCAGCAAAACTCAAAGATTTTTTAAAAATGTTTGAGCTATAAATATCATTAACTGATTAGTTTTGTAACTTTGTCTGGACTACTAACAAAAATTAGAAGTCATTAAAATAAACACAATTTGTTTAAATAAATAGTAAATTTACTTTTTTAAAGAAATAACAGTGCAAATTTTGTACAACTGCACTTTTTTGTAAGGAAAATCTTATTTCATTCTAGAACACTCTTATTTCATATTGAGAAAGAAAAGAAGCATATATCTGGTCTTAAGCCAAAGTTCTCTTTGCTGTATTCCTTGAAAAGTGTCCTGCAATAGTCTGGGAGTAAGCTAATGAACACATAATAAAGCTTCTAATTTTTCATTTACAAAGTTAAAGTGTGTCGTGTGTTCAAAACTCCTCCTAATTTTGAAAATATTTTTACTGCTAGTAGTTGCTATGGATCAAGTAAAGAAAATAGATCAAAGTGTAAGCTACATCTAAAAGAGAAATGCACTTGCTATGAGTTTATCATACCTCTGCAGCAATGTTTTTCAGAATGCTTGTTCTGAGATATGACATCTCCACGTGGTCTTTAAGGAAGAAGGCCTATTCAATTTTTACAAAGATTAATTGATTTTATAAAATAACATACAAACAAGCAAGAGAAGTCCAAAAAATGGAAATTCTGACTAATATGTTTCCAAAAAAAGGAAATACTTTCCCACTGTTTTTTTCCCTGTCCATTGTTAATTATATCAGGGCTTTATCTTTCCTAGCTTAATCCCTGTCTTAGAAAAGAGATTGTTTGCAAAGGAAATTAATTAAAAACTCTAAAGCAGCAAGCTAAACTTTAGTCATCTCCAAGTCAACAGAGTTGTTCAGTTTTGCAGAAAACTATTAGTTTATTGCCATGATTCATGTTAAGGCACAGAAATTTCCATAATTGGAAATGTTACGGCTAGCAGCTGCTTTATGCCTTTTTTCTATTATTCTCTTTTGAAGTCCAAGGACATTGGAGAGAACTAGGGCACAAAATGGATTCAGAGATATCCAGCATATAAATTTGACATCTGGTAACACCTAGAAATGGTTGGAATCATTATCTTTTGCATGAGATAGCTGAATGAAAAAATGTGTTTTCCATCTTGTGCTGGACATATTCTTCAATCTTATAGTGATTTTTTTATTAGCCAGGGTGGCGAAGGGTTCATATGAAGCAGAAAGATAGGTTTGAGACAGACGTGTTTATGTATACAGGATAATGATTATCTTGCATGGGATATTTCTTCATGAGATGCTTTCTCAAGATCATTACTAAAAAGAAAATTGTATGCTAGTTTTAGTTTTACATCAGTTCTTACTGCTATAATTAATACGATGGTGAATTTTGTGCAGTTTACAGTATGTGTATTTAATCAGTAGAAGTTTTAAGTATAAATATCACAAATTTTCAAAGCTGTCTGATGAATAAGATGACTCTGAGTACTCTCTCAAGGAATACTGGAAGATGTATAATTTACACAGTCTCTGAATAATAAACTGCTAATCTAGTGTTATTGGAAGATAAATTAATAGAATATTCTGCAAGTTGGCAAAACTTGTAATTATAATTTCGGATGCTGACAGTACCATAGGAAAGTAAAAGCAAGCTATAAGAATAAATGTGAATCAACTTGAAGCTGTTGACTGACAATGACTGGCAAAAAACAAATGGTGTAATACCTTCTGGTACAATGGTTCTGTAGGTAGGAGCAAGAAATAGCCTAAATTAAATAAATAAATAGCTACCTTTTTTTGGAATTAGAATATTCATAAAGTTCTAACTTTTTAAGAACACTCCATAAATATATGCTTCTACAGGAACTGCTTTCCAAAAATGTCTATGAATTATCTAAAATAGTGCTTTACTGATTTCTTCCATATTTCATAGTTTAAACTACAAAGAATTTTATAAAGTATCCAACTAGTACAGCTTAGGGATTGAGCTAAGACATAATAATGGGCTTTCAGATAAGGGGAACTATTCTTTGCTCTCAAAAAACAGCAAAAGAAAATCCAGAACTAAAACTACAGTAGAATATAAAATAACATGTGAAAAAAATGCTGAAATTTACCACATTATTAAAAATAATTAGGGATTTAAAACTATTCTGTCATTATTGTACTGAACTATTTTATTTGGTAAACCACTATGTTACTGGTATTTTTACAGTTAAGAAGACATTCATCTTGCCAAGTTTCAGAATTCCAAAAAATAATACTATAAATCCGTGTCAATCTCCACCAGGACAACCAACGTCATTGTTTTAAATGCTCATTTTAAGGAGCGGTGATTAACTTCATGGAAGTGCCATTTTCTTCCCATTGACTGCAGGAAGTTCATGGCTCAATTTTTATACTACTCATCAGAGCATAAAGAAGGGTGTCCATATTTTGGCCTCCAGTGCAAAGTACCAATCCCTTTACCCACCTGTTCATAGAGATCCCGCAGGAATAGGGCAAACACAAGTAGATTTCATGAAATATTTTGGTGGTGATGGATGTTCTTTCTCCCTAAAAGCTTCAAAATCTAGCATGTGTGTTTCCACATTGCATGTGTGACTGATGAGTCACAGTTGTGACCATACAGACTAACTGTGCTGTGAATGCAAAACAAGCCAGTGAAAGAACAGTAGAGATTTTATCCTTTCCTTAGAATCAGAAAAAAGTATGCAGCTTGCTCACCTGGGAAATCAAATATCCCTGACAGAAACTGCTGGGTCAGGGACCTTCGATGATCTGAAGATTCTTCACAGTATGGTGAGGTTATTTTAGGGATGGTTGGTCATTTTAAGTGACTGATTAGTAACTTGAAAATTGACAATTATTCAGATAAGGCAAAGCAGGAAAATATTAATTTTTTTAAAAAAAGAAAATACATTAAAAAAAAAGCACCAAATGGGGCAAAATAACAGACACAGTTAGTATATACTATCTTTTAGTAAATCCCTACTTGCTTGGACTTCCTGAATTATTTAGAAATGTTTTACTATGTCAGAACAGTAGGACTGGCTAACTGCAAACATTCAAGCAAGTGAAAGTAATCAACTTACTGAATAGTCATACATTTTGAGAAAAACTTACATTCTTCTGCCTTTTTCCTAAACAGAATTTTTGTTTCAAAAGCCTCCGAATGAAAATATTTAATTTGTGAGTTCTAGAAGAAAGAAGGAAAAAACCCCATATTTTTTTAAAGCTACAGTAACTCATCAGTGCTGTCTTTTTAGAACTATACCCTCCCCAACTTTCTGCATTTCTTCATCTCTATGCTTGAGACTGATGCACACTGGATTACCAATATCTGACAAGATCTCTAAACCATACAATTTTTTTTTCATTTTTCTTCTATAAATTAAACCCTGAAAGCTCTACAGAGGATAACATACCCCCTGTATTAAATCTTTGGTTCTTACAATATAATTATGAATGTCTTCACTAGCATATTATTGTTTGCATGTCTATGCATTTGTGTGTGTATACGCAAGACAAGGTAAGTGGAATAGAGAAAATATATTTTCTTACAAAATGGAAAACATTTTTCCTGAAACTATACTAAAAACAGAACAGGAACTATTGTTTTTCAGGCTGAATGGACTTTCTGGAGTGTAGTCTATGGATGTATTGCAACTGCTTCAGTGTGCCCATGATACTTTTCTTTTAGGTATTCTTGCTATGATACAATTCATATGTCTGGTTTTGGAAGTGCCTATGTACTCTAAGCAAAATGGACACCTGAAAATAATGCAAAACACCTGAAAAATAATATTTTTTTTAAATTCTCTCCTGAAAAATATTTTTAGATTTATTTCTTAGTGAAAGAAAATATAGGATGTGAATTTCCTATATACTTAGAAATATGATGGTTTTCTACCTCCAAGAACTAATTTCTTCAATGCACAAAGTGACTTAACTTTGTAGTCATTACTGTAAACATTGCAGGTGAAGAACTGTGATAAAAACAGATCTTATTGGCTAGACATTAAAAGTAAAATAACCTTACTTCAGTAAGGGTACAGTCTGTATTAATACTCATTCTTGCTTCTGATTAAATTACCATAGCAACACTGCTAGATATTCAATCTCCTTTTCTGGTATTTTTTTCTGAAGGACACAAAAAGTGGCAGGTAGCAGATAGTGCAAGACAGTAACAAGAAATGCTAGATGATCAGAACCTGGTAAGGTATGTCAAATGAATCACAGAGATGGGTTATTGCTTGTATTTCTGTGGTGTTCTGTCACTTAAGGTAGTCGTCAAGATCTAGTATATTGATCACTGTAGAAAGCCCATAAGACTACTCATAAAGAACTCTTATGCAAAAATGATTATATAAATTTTATTTATAAGATAACCAGATATGAATTTATAACAAATTAACAAGTTGAATGGAAACATTGTAATACTCATGTACTAGATAATTTAATGTTGAAAATATTTGTATATCTGTTTCCCTTTATTAAAGACTAGTGGTGATAAAGGACACTGAAGATTTTTCTTTCTGGGAGAAGCAAGGGTGATAACTGGGAAACACACTGTCTGACCATTTTGCTAAAAAGTGACAGTCATTATACCTTCTTGCACATTGTATATCGTGCAATGTATTCATCCTTACCTAGACAAATGGCACTCCTTGCTGACTTGAAGAACTTTAAATGTCTTTTAGATTAATCATTACCCCAAAATAGTAAATGCTCTTCTCTTCCTCCCTGCTTAAACACTAAGAATGGCAGATGCGAATGACAGCTAGAAGCTTAAATGTATTAAAACTCTTCTTACGTACAGATCTGAAAAATAAAAATAGGAAATAGTTTCAGGACTGTATTCCAAAAATCTTGTGTAATATATAGTTCAAGAAATCTAATGAAAACCACTTTTCAAGAAAGTAGTGAAAAAAATCTTAGTTCTGTTACTAATCATCTTGTTTGCTAGGCATTACATTTAATCCCACTATCTGGAAACCAGATTTACATTATATTTTTACTTTAAATAATAACATGATGGAGATCACTGTATGCAAGTTACTGCATTAAAAAGAAGACTATTTGGAATATTTTAATGAAATGGAAAATCATCAAAGAAAACAAATATATATCCAGCCCCACAGCTCCCCACTAATATAGCAGTCTTTAGGAAACTTGGAGGAAAATGTTCTTAATTGCTGTTGTATTTTTGGGTATTTAGTCTGAGATCTAAGGAGTCATATTCAACTGTTTTTTCAATGATTATTTATTTCCTCAGATGATTAAGAAAGATTAAGATAGATTAAGAAGACCTGCCTCAGAAAGGTCATCATATCTGTTTGTCTGAACACACATTCAGGTCCCTTCCCTGGGCTAAGGAAAAACAAAGTGTAGATGTAAAAGTGCCTCAAGAGTAATTACAAGTCTAAAAAATGTTTTACAGAGAAAAGACGGAAAGATTCACTGATATATAGTTGGGGGAAAAAAGTAATAACCAAATGCATAAGTTGATATAAAGGAAATGGAAATAATTATTCTTCACATCCATAGAACAAGAAATGTAAACTGAAGAAAAATTCATTTAAGATCCATTTCAGGAAAAAAAAGAAGGCTAATGATGACACTATTTAAGGACTTTAAGGAGACTGCAGAGGTGTCATTGCTTGATAAACAATTTAGAAAAAAGTTTGTCAGTTTCTCTATGAGCAAAGTATAGTAGAACCTTGTTCAGAGGTAAAGGAAAGGAATCAAACAAGCTCAGAGGGTAACTTCCAGCTCCACTTACTTCCAGTCTACAAATCTGGGCAATCTAGGCCTCTCACATTCTGGTAACACACTTATCTATGTAATACTTGTAATTTTGAACTTCTAATTTTTTGTTCCATTATTTCTGACTAAATAAAAAAAGGGTTTTTTTTACTCTTTCTAAAACATCATAAGAAAATTTGAAATCTCAGTTTAATGTCACTTGAAAACTACTTCCCACTTAAGCCACAGTGAAAATAAAAATCTTTGCTTTCACTAAAATAGTATTTCTCATTAGTTTGTGTGGATGTGCAGAAACCATTTAAAATAAAATCTGTCCCAGTCTATATGCAATTGTAAAAATAGCTCCAAGAAATACAAATTACCACAGTTCTAACAGAAAGCTGATACTTTGCAGCAGTAATCTTCCTCCAGTACCTCAGCTCATGTTCCTGTGGGGACTTACTACTGCTATGCTGTGATCAGCATTTTGGAGTGGGTTGACTGGCTTTTCCACAATTAAGGAGAATGATGAATTATTTTTATCTTTGAGAAAGACTCAAATTGCCTCCAGAGAAGATTTAAGGACACTCTGCCATTTCTACCTGAAGGCTAGCACTTTAATAGAAGGCACCTGTCAATCATTCTAGGAAAATTATGTAGTATCTTTGTAATATTTGGGGTGGGCAATACAGTTGTAAGTTGCAAGTGAGGAAACAGGGGAAGTTAAAGACTTGTGAGAGGGAAAATACAATTTGTTCCTTTCCTGTGAAGCTGGCAGAGGGGGAATGCAGAGGCTCTGAGTCTGGAATTTGGGTAGAAAGAGAACGAGGTCTCTTAGCCTTAATTTATGAAGTGTGGAGCTCTTATTACACAGGAAAAAGTAAGGCCTTTGTAAGTTTTCCAGCTAAAAAGTAAGTTAAGAGTATAGAGTACTGTGTTTCTAACTATGTTGGTTTCTCTAGTGGCTCAAAGAATATAAACTGGTACAATTTATTACCTGGGAAGAGACCAGATGTATTGAAGATGTGTCAGGATTAGCATTTTATGTAGCTTTTTAATCAGAACATTACCACATCCAACTCAGTGACACAGCATTTTTAAAAGAGACAGGAACTGTATGCTTTGACTCTAGTCTACTTTTAGTGCAATAAGAGTCCTAGCTGGTACAACATTAAAAATAATGATGCACAAGTTTTAGATCTTATCAGGACTGAGTTAAGTCTTAAGAATTTGTACTTTTAATATCTATAACTTTATTCCAAATGTTTTCCTTTTTCAGTATGCAATACCCAGTGCTTAGTTTTTTCTTTCTAAATCGACAGTTACTTCACTTTGATTTGTTATTGCTGACCAGCAATCTCCTACAAAGCTATGTCTTAGAGACAGAGCATTTCTGATACATAGTGTTATGTGTATATATTTCTAGTTGGACATGAGACCTTAATAAGAAAGTAAAAAGTCTTAGATTAAGGAATCTGAAAGTAAGGGATATTAAAATTTCTGGACTATTTAGTACACCTTCTCCAACATATGAAATTATACCTAATATCCACATTAAAAGAAAAAAATAATTTACTTATTTGACAGTACACATAAAATTGCACAACTAGTTGTTTGTAAAAATTAATAATGATATCTTGAAGTGTAGTATCTGTTATTCCTTATGAACTAATCATACGTTCAGATTGATATAAATTCATGTACTTAGTCAATCTTACTCTAGCAATGTTTACAATCATTTTCCATATGCATGAGGATTTTTGCAGTGTAAAGAAAGTAACAAATCCTCCTTAAAGGAGTAACTTAATTTCTTCTGCAGTTTTGATTAAAAAAAGTATTTGCACAGCGAGTTATAATAAAATATTTAATAGCATTTTTAATAGTTATTCCCACCTAAAAAATATCCAAAACAAAACAAAAAAGAAAAAAAAAAAAGAGCAAAAACCCCAATATCAGAACTTTAAAAGAAAGTATATAAAATATTTTCTGCCCATAATTAACATACATGAATTACAGGAATGTGTGCAGCAATTAGCATTCTACCTACAAAAGCATGTTCACACTGAGTTCTCTGAAACACATCCAGGTGTGTCTGAATTGTTACCATAAATATTCAGGCAAGATTCATTAGGGAACTTTGTTTCAAAATGTCAGCTAGGTTAGGAGCCATCATGTAAATTATGGCATTATTATCAGTGATGGCATGCATGTCAACAGTAATTAAAACAAAAAACACCCCCCCCCCCCAAAAAAAAACCCACAATAACCCCCACAACAGCAACAACAAAAAACAAACAGCAAAACCTCTCAAGTCCCATAGAAACTACAAATAAACAGCACATTTTCCGACTTTCCAAGGGACCTAACACTACCCAGCTGTTCTCATTTAAAATTAATGTAATACTGTGAAATGATTCATTGAGAATTACATATGGACTCATGGCAATGAAAATGCATGTCTTTACAAGCAGAAAATGGAAACCAAAAATGTTTTCTCATACAAATTAAATCATTCATGATGCATCTTTATCCAAAGCTAGATCACACAGTTCCTTAATACACATCTGTTTTCAATTTTTTGTTTGTAGGCAACAATATACAGGGTGGGGCGAAAGAGGAAAGTAAAAAGAAATGTTTAGTTTGTTGTAAGTTGTTCCTCAGAGTGTGTCTCATTCAAGTCTCTGAGAGAACATTATTATAGGCTGCAAGTAAGTGTAAAGCTTTATATATAGTTTTCTTTGTTCCAAATGAATATACTTTGAAAAATCCTCCAAGTCACCTCCATCTAACATCTTAGTAGTAGCATGCAGAAAATAAAGATATTTTTTAAAAAAACCCAAGTCTTTCTGAAGACATTACTTCTTAATAAACTTTTTTTCAAACAGTTTGCAATGCACTGGATACCCACCCATACTACCTGCAGGACCTGTGCCAATCAAAAATCCACTCTTCTTTAACACTGCAATATTAGTTCTTACACTATTTATGTGGTTTATAGAAGACGTTCTCACTGAATTATAGTATGCATTGTTATTCAGCTATCTCAGTTACACCTGGAATACAAAACACACTATTAATAATTTTTTGGTTTTGAAATTTTACTTTTTTAACAGCTTCTCAGCAGTAATATTTAGGACAGGGAAATCTTCCTGCAAACGTAATAGCAACAATTACGTGCTCCCTCACATTCTTCTGTTCAGATTGTAAACAAGAAAACAGGGCAGAAACAAGCCTCTCTTAAAAACTGAGATTCTATTGTCTTTGTGTGACCACAATTTCACTTGTAAAAGCAAAGCAACAATGGGAATTTCTGA
This sequence comes from Nyctibius grandis, assembly GCF_013368605.1. Classification (NCBI taxonomy): domain Eukaryota; kingdom Metazoa; phylum Chordata; class Aves; order Nyctibiiformes; family Nyctibiidae; genus Nyctibius; species Nyctibius grandis. The sequence continues at coordinate 82,469,602 of NC_090658.1, forward strand.
TGTATCTGAAATTCAGATTTAGATAGATATATCACAGTACACTGCATGGGATTAAGTATAAAAATTATTTTATAATATATTAACCTCTGTAAAATCTCATGCAACATAGAAAAGCAATTTTTTTCAAGATGGCTACTTCAGTAGTGGACCTTACACATCATACCATAGAGCAAATTCAGGCTGACCACATGCATCATCCAGTTGTAAAACAACAGTATGAATATTCAGGATTACAACTTCAGTCTTGAAAGGATATGTTAAGCAAAATCAAAAAAGGGGTGAACTTGCATTAAATATATTGACTTCATTACACAGAGTGTAAATATTCAAGTGTATATTTAGGGCATTTTAAAGAGTTCTAACTGAACAATAGTAGGAAACCAAGCTGATAAGTGTGATCAATACTTATGAATATAAATGAATAGCGTATGACTGTGTCAGTAATTAACATTTATATGAGTTAGTTTGGTCACACATGTATTAATGTACACATCTCAAATACCAGAGATAGCAGAAGTTTTAGATATATTTAATCCATTGGTTATGGACCAGAAATATAAACATCTAATTGTCATTCACAGAGGTATCAATGGGACAGAGAGCACGTCACACATTTCTGTAAGATGGAGATAAGTGCATAAGCCACAGTGATGGAGATAAGCTGCTTTGATTTCTGGAGGGCTTGCTTTCAGTACAAAAAAGGTATTGAAAAGAAGTTTGCTGAAAGATAAAGCATAATTAGATAAAAAAGAAGAAAAATAACCACAAGCTTGATGCAATTTATAACTTAACTAAATTCTGAAGAACTTTTCAAACAGAAGATCTCATTTCACAAGTGATGAGCACTTCTGTACTGCACAATACTTCCCCTTATTTACACAATGCCATTTTGATTAACTCACTTGTTTTCATAACATGAGCAAAAATTAAGACTGTTAATTACTCTGAATTTACAAGGTAATTAATATATCCATGTTATGCAATAACTCAGAGAAAAATGCTGAAAAATTTATTGGCCAGAATATTGGAATTAAAAAGAGAAGGTGCAAATTTTCCCATTTCTGACACCTTGTGTAAGTATGTTACGGTAAGCCTGTAACAGTGTTTTCCTGTTAATTAATTGCAGTCATATTTTGTATCCAATTCTACCCTGTTAACTCACTCACGAAGAACTTCTTAACCTTGTTGCTGCAGGATCAAGGATTGGAAATGTCTGCATGCAGTTAAGGTCCTAAGCCATAAATCTTAGTGAGACTACTGAGGATTAGGTATCTAAGTACCTTCTGTGATGTGTTGTAAGGATGTAGATCATATCTACTCTGAGAAAAGGACTATGGTACAAAGATTTGAGTTACCAGGCACAGTATTAGGCAGACGTGTTGGCTCATCTAGCTGATCTATCATGGGACTGAATAAAAATTAGCAAGACCTTCGCACTCTGTAGGATAAAGACAGACAAACTTCAAAAAGAATCAAAAAAGTCAACACAGAAATGCAGAGCAATGTATTTTGGGAAACAAGACAGCCCTGCCTCTTCTGGGAAAAGAGTGAGAGCCAACAGCTCATCCTGTCATTCATCCCTCCTGTGCTCTATGATGTGAGGACAGCCTACCTTGCTGAGAAGGGATTAATCAACAGACCTTCATTGACAGAGAAAGATCCACTGTGTCACACATAGCTCATTATCTGAAAACAATACTCCTAAGGAATCTGAAACAAACCACAGACCGATTGTGGCATTGCTTTTAAATGCAATGGTGTACCAAAACAGACCCAGAGCTGTTTATTTAAATTACTGGTTGTACTTATTTCATACCTTAAAAGCCTTTAATTTGAGACTATTACTATGACAGTCAGGCCTAAACTTATTAGAGTGCATTACATTTCATTCAAAAGACAAAAGTATGAAGTAGAACATATTTGCTGCCAAAGCTTTAAGTAAATCAGACTGCTGAACTAGCAAAAGTCACTGGATATGCAGACAGAAGCAGTCTGTTGAAGGGCTAAACCACTTCTGACAGCACCTGCTCCTTCTGCAGGAACAGAGAAAACATATTATTTATTCTAAGTTATCTGAGTAGTTCAATTCAATGACTAGTTTGCTCAGTCTTGAGAAACCAAATGGGAATGAAAAAGAAGGAAAGTAATTTGTAGACTAAGAGTGCAATAATGATATATCCCGGTCCTAAAATCTTAGAGGATAAAGTAACCAGAACTGTTAAGTTAGTTTCCTAACTACATGCAGTTACATTTTTTTCTAAATAAATCTCTTACATGTAAAACACGCTCTGGTAAATTATTTTTCCTATATCCTGTATATCTATTAAGGTTTAATGTCAAACTACTGTTACTGCATTAATTAAAAAAAAACAACCAAACAAAACAAAACAGTTCTCTAAATACAGGCCTTCTCTGGGCTATGGTCTAGCACAGATTACAGATACAGTCTGACCTGAACGATCAAGACAGCTGTGAAGAGGCATAACAAACCAAAAGAGAGGATATATATCTCTCTCAGACCATGAGATCTTGAGCCTTGTACCCTGTATACTTGTGCTGAATATATATATATAAAACTATTTATAATTCTGTATGCATAGTGGAAATACAAATTACATAAAATTTTATTGTAAACTCTGTCTTAATGTTCCTTCTTGTGATTTTTATCAAAATAAATAAATTAAACAGAAGTAAAGATAAAGGTAAGAACTGTACTGGTTTCAGTCATACTGTGGGTAATCCTGTGCTCAGTAGTTTTGATACCTGGTCTAATATTTTGGACCAGGGATAGATGTCCTTGATGTGCAGGGCATTGTGACTACCATTCAACCCATTCCCTCTTTGTATGATTGTCTGTGATAAACAAGTCCTTGAAGCCAGTCAGTGCAGGTCAACATGGCTGTTTCCTGGCTTTTTTTTTGAGAAATGGGAGTTTCTGGCATCCCTGGAAACCAACTAATTAGAAATGCCTGGGCTGTACAAATGGCTAAATACAGAGCCATACAGGTAGATAGAGGGTGCTAAGACCTATCATGGATGTGATATCCCATATCACTCAAAATTCAACACTGTCTCATATGTGATGAGTTCAGACATACACTTAAATATAGTTTGGACTGCAGTCACACTTAAAATGTAGTTTACTTGCTGAGGAAGGTCTGTAGTTCTTTGCCTTTACATCATAAAGAAGATGAATTAATTGTCTTTTGCCATGGAAATCACAAAATTCTCAATATTCTATCTTATTCTCCATTAGTAGTCTAAGTATACCACAAGGAAGACTGAAAAACAGCTATATTTCTACCAAGTTCTTTAATCCTGAAATATAACTATCTGCCCCTCAAACATATTTCTCCTTGAATGTTTCAAGAACTTCTTATTTATTTTCTCTTCAGTCTTTTCTTAGCTTATTTACTTAGCTTTGAAAATACAACTTTTTTTTTTCCCCATGTACATAATGGTTGTTGCTTTTAAGTAATACTGAAAACTCACGAGTGATGTCATTCCTTCACTTAAGTCCCTGGCAAAGATCCCACTGAATAAAGGTGATTGAGGATGATTGATTTCAAGAGTTTGTAAAAATCCTAACATTTATGTATCAATAATTTTACAATAACTTTTTGGGCCTTATTTTGCTTCCTTTGAAGTCTGTGGCAGTTTTTTTCTAGGCACATTAATGATATTACAGAATGTTCTTCAAAGTTTAACGAAAAGCAAGCTAAGAGAGAGAGATGAAACCTGTTTAGAGGAGTAGAAAAATCATAGTGCAAATGTGACTATAATAATAATTGTTAAGAAAACCCCTAGAGATAATGTATGCAAAGAAAGTGGCTCTGAAGATTAATAGAAGCAAATAGATTTTTTCCCCCAAGTCTTTTTAAGGGGCATAAGTTATTGGTTGAACTTGTACGACTTCTAAAAAATGAATTTATTGAAACGTGAATCAGCTGACACAAAAATGTCATATAAGTTTTTAACTGTAGATTAGGAAAGGAAGAAAAGTTCCTTATTCCAGAAAAAGACATCAATTCCACAGGAAGAAAGAAAACATATGGAGTTGGAATGGGGATCAAACCAGGACGAATGGTCTCGCCCTCTGAATGCTGCCAAAATGCTCAAGCCAAATGGAGTTTTAATCTGAAGTGAGTAGAAAAAAAAAAAGGCAACTGTTAGTAGTCTATCCAAAAACTTATTGAGAGCTGGAAGAATAATGTGAGTAGAGAAAGTTAAATGTTGTCACAGTATGCAGAAAGTGATTTATCGTGGCTCTAGTAAAATAGTCTCAGAAGACCAATAACTTGCACTGCAGTGTACCGAATATAAACTTGAATCGGGTACAGCCTGAAAACACCAAGAGAGCTTTGACATTAATTAAGAATATTTAGCATTGATCTTTAATAAAGAAGTCTAGCAAATTGAAGGTAGGAAAGAGGTTATTTTGTTTAGATGCCAAAAAGAACTGGTGAGATAAAAGCTATGAATATCCCTTAGAGTATCTTGCTTTTAGAGAAAGTTTTGCTATGATAGAACCCCAAAGACCAGTAAATAAAATTGATTTGTGAAAGGGTCAACAAGAGGGAAATATAGCGTACCTGAGAAGATAAAGAATTACAATTAATCACAGTACTATGATAAGGACTAGTTGAAAACGGAAAAACTTGTAAAGAAAATATAGGTAATGAGTAGTGTACTGACTCAGGAATTTGTGCTAGTGGAGTCAAATCTGGTTGTTTTCCCCTTTTCCAGAGCATGTAAGTATACTCAAGAGTATACTTGCAAGCAACGTGTGTGTATCATGTGCTCCTTCTTTAACAAAGATTTTTTATGTACAAAATAGTGGATTTATTACAGTGCAATGGTAATGATATTTACAGGTGTTCAGGTTTGAATATTACCAGTGTTTTTATTGCAAAGCTGAAAATCCTAATGAATCTGATAGATACATAGCAACATACATGATCACAGTGATGCCACTGTGCTTTATTTATTTGCATTATACCCATAATTTATATTTGATTATATTATATGTTTGATACAATTTCCTTTTTGTTGTTGTGGTGACTGTCATTCTGACTGCCTGCTTAAAAGGAGATAGATTTTAACTATGAGACACATTCTTGAACACCACTGGTAGACTTTGCTTTTTTTTTCAGTCACTTGTATTGTATTTAGAGATGGCCAGCCCCCCACTGTCCGCATCTGCTTTCACTTCACAAGCAGTTGGTGTAAGTCATGCAACATCAGCATTTTGTTTTCTTGCTATTCTGTCTCATCTGGGAAGCCATTATATGAAGTAATAGAAGCAGAAAATAGGTACACTCCCTCTTTAAATTTTCAGCAGGGATCCTACTTTTTGTAACTTCTGCAAATTGTGCCATTAAATTACATATTTTGGCCTGTTGGGTACCCATAATTAAATAAATAGGGAAAAGTGTCCATAAGCTTCATTAACTTACTAAAACTGCCAGTGAAATAAACCAGCAGACTATGGTACTTCCCAACTTTACTTTTTTTGTCTCAGTTCAACCAGCTCAAAAACTGGAAAGCTATGTAGGAATGCAGCATAAAATGGTAATTATGTTTAGTGACATACATGCACACTACATATAACATACGTACAAGTTCCCTTTGGCTCAATACCCCTCCTTCTTCAAAACTATCAATTGGAAACTAATTTCAACGAAGTGTTGTAAAGAGAGAAGGTAAATTTCTTCGGTAGAAAAAGTGATCAAATAATGAAAATGGGCTAAATTAGTAATTTATGAATTTACTTATGTATTTCTTTCAAAAGTCTATTTTGTGAAATACCTAGTTTGTTCAAATAAAATTCAAAAGGAAACAACATGAATTTAAACTCTGTAGGAAACACATCTTAGTGTTGTTGCATGAACAATTCCCTGATACAAAATATGTTCTAGAATATTTTCTTTTATTCTAACAAGAACAGCAAAAATATTAGAACCTGTTTGTATTTTCCTTCCTTTTCTGAGCTCAGAGAAAGGACCATTGACCCTGAGCCGCGTTGCTTTATGTTCAGCAAATTTGAGTTCTGAGAAATTTTACAGCACAGTATCTACATTCCTGGAGGTTTTTCATTGAGAAATTAAAAAGTAGAAGCTTAAAAGAAAACATAATTGAATGTGATTGGAATTAGTATTCAATACACTGATATTTCATTTTTTATTTCTGTTCCAAGTCAGGAAACAGAGTAATTCTTTTTCCATCATGAAATATGAAAAACTTTATGAATGAAATGTCATGAAATTCACGTTGTCCTGGTTCATTAGTTTGAATCAAGCCAAGCCTCTACATAGGCTTTAGAGTGGTTTATTCTCGTTGGATTAACTGAAAACCCTATATAGAAGGCAAAGGTGTGTCCTTCCAGATGAGCTAACGCACTCACTGAAGGCTTTTTCCAGCAGTGCTTGGCCAAGGAAATGTACACATCTGTGAGTGTGCAAATAACAGAGAGTATTCTTCTTGCTCATATCACATATCTGCTTGGCCTCAAACTAGACTTTATAATCAGTAGAAAGATATTAATATTTTAGAAAAAAATACACCTGTATATTTCTTTATATCTACCTTTAAATATCCTGAACAACATCTCAGAAACAACTATTTTTCACCATTGACAATGAAAGGAGTTCACCCGATTAGCTAACATTGATAGAAATATAAAATTAGACAAGATCAGTCTCACTTTCAGAGTAGCTGGACTAGAATTCTGAGTAGAAGGATCTTCCAGACATAGAAACACAGAATCAGAGAATCAATCAGGTTGGAAGAGACCTCTGGGATCTTCAAGTCCAACCATTGCCCTGACACCACCATGTCAACTAGACCATGGCACTAAGTGCCATGTCCAGTCTTTTCTTAAACACATCCAGAGATGGTGACTCCACCACCTCCCTGGGCAGCCCATTACAATGGCTAATAACCCTTTCTGAAAAGAAATGCTTCCTAACATCCAATCTGAACCTCCCCTGGTGAAGCTTGAGGCTGTGTCCTCTTGTCCTATTGCTAGTTGCCTGGGACAAGAAGCCGACTCTCACTCCACTACAACCTCCCTTCAGGTAGTTGTAGACTGCAATAAGGTCACCTCTGAGCCTCCTCTTCTTCAGGCTAAACAACCCCAGCTCCCTCAGCCGTTCCTCATAGGTCATACCCTCCAGACCCTTCACCAGCTTGGTCGCCCTCCTCTGGACTTGCTCCAACACCTCAACATCTTTCTTGAAGTGCGGGGCCCAGAACTGGACACAGTATTCAAGGTGCAGCCTCACCAGTGCCGAGTAGAGAGGGACGATCACTTCCCTAGACCGACTGGCTACACTATTCTTAATAGAAGCCAGGATGCCATTGGCCTTCTTGGCCACCTGGGCACTCTACTGGCTCATGTTTAGCCGGCTGTCAATCAGCACTCTCAGGTCTCTTTCTGCCGGGAAATATGTTGTATTCATGCAAAAAATGAAAGCAAACGTGCATAAATTAATTTACCAGAACACTTTTCTTTTCCCATATGCAAACTAGTTACAAGGTTTTTAATACTTATTGATTTTTTTCTAGGATGTAAATCTTCTGTTTAAAATGTATTAACTACTATTTTCTCCTAGTCTACCTAGACACAAAAAAAACCCAATCAAAAACCAAACTCTAAATAATCTAAAGGTCTATAATTTTAAGCATTTTTAAAAGAATGAATCATAAATCTCTGTGTTCTATGTGGTCAGATATGGCTGACAGTCTTAAATATGAGATTAGGCATACTTAGGCTATGTCATTAAAAGCACTCTAGTCCTCATATTCAAGTAGAATTAATTGTCAGTGAAATCAATATATTTTGTGTATCACAATTCTTGATTTTGCTTGCATGTTTCATAACTTTGTGTTAGCTTATTAAAAACTTTCATCACAACATTCTGAAGGATCTGCTCTATGTATTGACTATGAATAATACATTAGTCACAGTACTATCATTTTCATATATTGTTTTTGAGAGCCTTAATACATGACATTTTCATTTTAGAATAGAGTATATTCTTAATGCAGATAATATACACGCAATCAAAATAGTTTTAAATTATTGAGCTTAATGGAGTTTAACTCTCTTGATATTGGATAGATAATACAAAAAAATAAACGTACAATTTCACATAATTAAAAATGCTTTCCAAATATTACTTTGGTTTGGTTTTAGTTTTGTGTTTTGTGTTTTGTGTTTTTTTGTTTTGTTTTTTTTTTTTTTCAGGACTACTTTTTATGAGGTCATTTCCAAACATAATCATGAGTAAATGTGAGTTCTTTTATAGCTGAGACAAATGAAGCATATCTTCAATTAGAAACTTTTGAAAATGCACTGTGGTAGCCTACTGAGAATGGAATTGCTTTCCTTCACAGCTTCACACCCACTCCTCTTTAGAAGCTCATGGCTGTAGATAAGTGCTGCAAGTGCAATATCCTTCTCTTCAAGTATTTTCAGCCACTGTGTACTTCAAATAACCTACCTATCTGATGCATAGTTTGGAATATTTCAACAGTATTTATTTGCTTGCCTTACACTAGGTACCCCCCTTAGTTTTGCTGAGTAAAGTTTCGCTGTAAAATATAATTAAGTAAGTATAGCTGTTTACGTACACATAACTGTAATGATTTGCACTCCATATATAGGAGGGAGCAAGTTTTCAAATTGTCATGCTCCAGCAGGAATTCCCTCTTCAAGGTGGACAGCATAGCTATTCACAGTGTGGTTGTGCTCTAGTCAAATCCTCCATTTCTTTCTCTCTATGCCTTTATGTAAATTACTTCAATTTTTGACTTGATATAAATTATTCATAGTAATAAATGAACGTGTTTCAAAAACAGAAAAATAATTATAGCTGAAAGGTATTTAAAAAAGAAAAGAGAATTTACCAACAGAGTTTTTTATGTTCTTATGACAGGCTCATACTGGCAGTTGGAATCATTAAGACACAGTAAGACATAGTAAAATAAATTTAATGTCAAGAAACAAATTACAGTTGAGGGCCAAAACCCCACTGATTCATAGAAGAATTACATAGGGAAGCTTTCATAAATTTTTATACATAATCAATAATTAAGGTTTTATAGAGTTATTTTTGAATACTGAAGGCCAAATCAGACAACCATATCTACAATCCCCCTGTATTCTCTGACATGTGGTTACTTTTGCTTATTAAGCTGCTGTTGCACAAAAAAATGAGAAGACAATACAAGCAACCTAAACAGTGTCAGGATACAGCTGTGATACTTTTGTCTCTCTCTCTTTTCCCCACAGAGTTCCTGGACATAGTTAGGAGCAGAAAGAACATTTTCAGCAGGTTACCATGTATGTGGCCTACCTATTTGAGCAACTGAGGGAGTTCGTTAGTATGCATGTGGCTAGACACTGTCAATTCACTGTAGAGGCAAAGGACAAGACCTGATACTATTTAGTGTATTAGTACAGATGTAGTCACAGATGCGAGGCTGAGAAACATGGTGTAAAGTCTCTGTCAGTTGAATCAAAAGACCATTAAGTCCTCAGCCAACAGTTTTCAGGTCTTTGAACCCAAGGAGACAATCGTATTAATATCACATTGAGGTTCCAATGAGCTCGATTGCTGTTATAATCGGAACACTGCCCAAACAAATAAAAGGAAGCTAGTTCTTCCCTTACATCAGAAAGATCCTTTCAATGTCAAAATAAGAACTTCTATCCCAAAGACAGGTAATGTTCAAAAGATGCCAAACGTTCTCCAGAGTTCACATACCCATACTCTTATATTTCATGGATACTCATCTATTGATGATGAAGATCCTTCCATTTTCCTACCGATTCAGAGAATTAAATATGGAACACTTCAAAAGTGTTGAAGAGAGAGCAACTAGACCTCCGATTTTCCTAACAGTTCAGGAAATGCATAGCATAGGCATTTTAAAAAGTATTGGCAAGTAGATCATTGTGAATTGCTGTTCTGCAGGATAAATCTAACTGATGTAAAAGTAATCAAATCTGAAAGTTGGATTATTCTTCTGGGCATAACTATTCTACTGTATCATAAATCAAGCAAAGAATAATTGATTTAGGATTAAAGTAATAGTTTTCCTAAAAAAATATCAGTTGTTGGTGTCAAAAAACGGAAGACAGTAAACAATTATCTTAGAACTTCCCTCAAAACAAATTCTATTCATAAAGATGTATTTCATCGCCATATCTGAAATGCGTTAGGGTAAGAGAAGAGGCCTTAGGAGCTTGAAAAAATACTAAATCAGCCATCCTAAGTACATTTTTTTCTTAAGATTTTTTTTGTTATAATTGAGACTACTCAATTAGACAGCTGTACATAAAACCTTTCTTTCCTTCTGAATCAGAAAAATAGACAGTAATTCATGTTTCAACCAAATTCTAGAAATAAAAATAGTTTTTTAGCAGAAAAAAAAAAAAGAAAATAAGACTGACTAGACAATGAATAGTACCACACCTCAGAGTTAATCTTTGTTTTGGTAAGACTGCCCAAGGAGGGGAACATTCAGTTGTATTACTACCTGTAAAAAAGAATTGATCTATCATATGGGATACTAGAAAATGTCATAGCCCCTATATTAGTAAGTTGGATATTTCTTATTGTTCCAAAAGCAAACATGTCCCTGTTACAGACAATGGACAGGACTGGGCTTCCAGGTTTCCTTAAGATTTAGTTCTTATTTAAATGTTTGATTTCTTCCTGTAAAACAACGGTGTTGCAGAAACTTTTCTACAGTTTTAAGATATATATGAAATGAGAACACCTGATTATTTTGTTCTTACTCATAACATAGAACATATGTATGTATATGCATATGTATAGAAGTATACATATAGATGCGTATATATATGTATATATACACATATATATATAGTAGTTGATAAGATTTATTCTAATTAATCAAACAGTCCTAACCTACTTTTTCTACAACCTCCAGTCTACAAAAGCCAAAGTTAGCACATATGTTTTACCAACATAACAGCGAGACAAGCAACTAAGTTTAAGTTGGAAGTGCAATTCTGAAATATTCCCACTGTTGACTACAGTAAGCCTTTTCAGAACTTATAAGGTATAGTACTACTACCTGATTTCTTAATTTTTACAGTTAGACAGAAACTCATATTGAAGACATAAACTGCTTGTACTATGCAAGAAAGCATTTTGATCATCACTTCATATTCTGGTTTAATGTTAACACATGCATGATGATCTTTGAACCTCTTTTTGTGATATTGTCTGCATAGCAGAGCTCAGTAAAACTGCAGGAAAAAATCTATCTTCTGAGCCTCATCTATCTTAAGATGTCTGTAGTAAAACAGCATCTATCAACTGGCTTACTGCAGGGGAGTTGGACTAGATGACCTTTAAAGGTCCGTACCAACCCAAACTATTCTATGATTCTATGATTCTAACTTTAGTTCATCCATTTAATAGCTGTGAAATTTTTTTAATTAATTCTAGGAAATTAAATGATTCAAAGTTTGAGTTTTTAAGGGGGTCAGTTTCAGGCGGTATTCATGTCCTATTTTGATGATAATAGGATCTGTTTAGACAGGCTTTCTGTTCTGTAACAGCTGTTAAAAAGACTGAAATCTTGACTCTTAATGTTCACTCTGCTTTTATTAAAGTTGATGATGACAAGATTTCAGTGAGGATTGAAGGACTGGGTGTAAAAGTTTCTAAATATTGCTTAGGAGAAACAATATTGTTGTTTTTTTTTAAGAGAAAATATAACTGCTGGCTGTAACTTGAGGTGATTTGCAATAAAAGCATTCAAGAATTTTGAAATTATGTTTATATTAAAAGGGTTTTTTTTGAGCTAATTTCACTTAAAAGTGATTGAATTATGGGATTCCTCTGACCTATGTTTAGACATATTCCTTACAGATATTTACTTGACTGAGGCTGGTCATCCTCAACTCAGCCCCTGAGAAGATCGTGGAGTCCAAGCTCTTAGAATTCATTTCCAAATATTAAAAGGTTTTTCTGGACTAAAAAACCCAAACAAAACTGACTAGATCTAGCATTGAGAATAGTCCCACTCTGAGGAGGCGATTAGATTAAATAACCTTCAGTGTCCCTTTCAATGAATATTTCTGTGACTGTGCCTGAGCCAATCGCCCTATGTATTCATTACTGTCAAAGGAGATGTTGATTTATATTTTGTATCATCTGCCTGGACTATATTAACACCTACCAGATCTCAGTTTATATCTCTTTTTTTTTTTTTCTAGAGCTCAATGATGTAGATTTTCTGCAATTCTTTTCATAGAATGAGACAAGGCAGACAGTAATTACCTCAGAAATCCAACTCTTCCCATTTGTAGTAAGTGATCAGTGATAAAGGGATAAGCTACTTAAAATAAATTAACTTTTTAAAAATGCAATAAATTATTAGTGAGGCTGTTTTCCAAATATTGTTCTTGCAACTCAGGGAATGCATCAAAACTACTCTCCCTGACACTTCAATAACAAACGTAAAAGAATTATGCATGAAAGACACTTCTGGGGCAGACAGTTCTATTTGTATCCAACCATCAAGCATTGCTGAAATCATGCATGGCTTAATTACAGGAAAATAGATATTTGAAAAATTTAAGTCACCTAAGTTCCAGAAAAGTCACAGGGACTTAAGCACATACTTAACAAAGTTTCTCACCTGCTGAAACATCTTCCTAGGATATGTTCCAAGACATACTGACTTCCTTCAACCTTCAACAGTTTTTTAGTAAAGTCTTTAAGAAATATGAAAACTTCTTGCTGCATTTCATCTGAAAAAAAAAATAAAGTATTTCAGAGTGTAGTCATTAAATTAAAGCTTTATTTGTTTTTTTATTTTATAAAGCATTCATGATCTATATATCTGCAAATGGGTATACTGGATTTTAGGAATATTGGTACAGACTCTGTTTTAAAGTGCTGAAAACATTGAAAAGACTGTGAACTTGAACCATATGAATTGCAGTCTACACTTATACAAGTGCATTAATGCTTGGGGTTTTAATTTACTACGAATCAAAAAGAATTAGATATCAATCTTTCTTAAATGTGAAGACTGGAGGTGGAATTGCATGTGTATCACGAGGAAATTCAGATGATTGATTGATAGAGATAAACTTGGACACTACAAGAGATTCACTACTGATCAGGAACCCTTGCAGAGCGGGGAAGCTGCCTCACCCCAGGCTCCTGCTTCCTTTGAAGGATTATGCAAATACCTTTCTGGTTTCCACAGGATGAAGCTGTGTGCAGCAGACCCACACTAATTAGGGTTTTCTACTTCTTGTTGCCTTAAAAAAAGCTGCTCAATACTACAGGAAAATTGAAGAACCAGCTGAGCTTTGAGGGTTTGACCAGTTGCTTGACTGAAATATTGAGAAGAAATTTTGTTAAATTAGAAGGAGAAAAGGAAAGAAAAAAATTCAGGGTGGTGAAGGGTGGGAAACTGGAGTATACTGTCTCTGAGGAGAACCCTGTTGTGCTCAAATATATTACTTATGAAAAAATGCATAGCTTTTAAATTTTATTATTCCAATTCCATAAAGGCAAAAAAGGGCAAAAGCTTTGTACTACATTTGCTTGAAATAAATTTGACAGTAACAGTAGTTTCATTTTGCAAAATTTATTTAATATAAAACTTGTTAGCTTATCAAGCAATGGTGATTTTAATCAACTTCATAATTTCTCCTGTGAGCCATCAGCCTTCCCAGATCACAGATGAACAATTACAGGGATCTAAATTTATGCTATAGAAGTTATGTTATTTGTAAATATCTCATATTCGTTATTTTTTCATTGTTCTGTCTTATCAATATTGATCTTTTTATTGTGGAAACAAATACATCAAAAGTATTCACTGCACAGGAACAAGCAAGGATTCTCATAGTTATTTGTAGACTAAAATGGAAGAACGTTTAACTACAAAGTGACACTCAGTTCTCTTAACTATGCTGCAATTATATTGTAGCAAAGTTAAAAACCATCATCATAAAGTTTATAACGTAAACAAAATATTAACTATTCTCTAAAAGTTATGCGTACAGGGGCATTCTAATATAAGCATGAAACTAATAAGTTTGATGATCTTTGTGTTCCCCTCGTTAATAGAATTATAGTGTAAAATCCACAACATTTGCTTCGGGGTAAATAATTTAATACAAAATGCATATGTAAATCACATAAGGAAATTATTAGAACAGGTTTACATGAAAATTGAATCCCATTTGTTATATTAGGACAGACACAATGTCATTTACCATATGTCTTGCCGTGTGAAATTCAGTCAAAGTATTTGGCAAAGCTGAACAGTTCAGAAGCTGCCTAATTAATACTTGCCTCAGTACGTGCTTGTAGGCATTTTTTGGGGAAATTTTAACATATGTTATCTATAGCTACTCATTCCTGTACCATGCTACCACGCTGTGTTAATTCTTCTGTAAACATAATTTATAGAAACATATACCATGAAGATACATCACTCTTAAAAGCCTGTTACTTGGCTAAATGACGCTACCCAGTTACTGCTTATTCAAGTTTAATTTAGAATATTTTTTCTTAACTAGAAAACATACCATACATCTGTCATTTCCTTGTCACAAAAGACGCAAACAGGAAGGTACTATGGCGAATGAGAGACTGGAGAGAAAAGAATTGGTTAAAATGGAGAAAAGAGCAAGATAAGGGATCCAGAAATAAATGGAGAAAATCTAGGGAAATAATTTTGAATAGAAATGAGATCAAAATGGCAAACTAGACTGAGAGTTGTGTTACAGTGGAATGAGATAAAACATCTCTCTGATAGCCAGGTACAGTCCTCACTTTTGTCTTCACCTCAGGTACTATGTGCCACGGTGCGATAAGTTCTTTTGCAAATAAACTCGATAGTTCTGACTTATTCAAGCAAATATGGAACAATGACAAAGGTTCACTCCTGACACTATGTGCTTTTTTCAGAAATATTTGCAAGGAGTTGCTTTTTGCACATGCTTAGGTATACTTGAAAACTCTTAGCTTAACACCTTCAAGAGCAAGGAATAAAGAACTTGTGTAATGCCCTGCAAAGTCTCTCATGCAGAAGATAAATTCAGTATCAAGAGGAATACGTGAGAATACATTAGTGCACTCAATCAATTTATTTGGGTTGAGCTCCAGGGAGCTTATTTTTAAAGTGCTTTGCAGGAGGTCTTCTGTCGGCACAGACATTTTGCTGAGGTATATTGTTAATAAATAATTTGATTTGTGCACACATGTCCCTTACATGGCTTTAAAGATTTATTGCTTAATGGCTGACTGAACTTAGCAGGTGAATAGAAACAGGGTGACATGGGACCATTGCAGCTAAGTACAAGATGGCAAATTCGTCACTGCACAAGGTGTGTCTTAAATGTTAAACCTGTAAAGCCACAAAATAAATCTTGTTTTATGTCTGTATGTTTACATTGTCTAATTTTATGCCTAAAATTAAATACTTAAACTAGGATATTCATTTCCATAGTGTCCTTATGCTTTAGCTAGAAGAAAGAAGAAAAAAGAGCAAAAAAACTCCATTAAAGGTTGATGTAGACACAGAATTTATTAGTCAAACTTGAGGATACAGCTAACCTCATCAAATCTGCTAAAAGGTGTGTTTTTGCACTCTTCCCTGTCTTTCCCTGTGTCAGCACTGACATTTGCCTGACCCTCATCAGTGGTCTTATTCAGGAACTAAACCAGTGTGAAAGTACTTGTTTGTTGAATGAGTTGTCTGCTCTGACCCAACTCATTGAACAGCAGGCAAATGTCAATGCCAACATGAAGGAAGCAGGGAGAACATGTAAAGCAGCTAGATGCTAGATCAGCATAGCAGTATGTCAAACCATGCTCTTCCAGCAGAGTTTCTCTCTCATTCACACTGTAATATGAAGACTAGTTTTCTAATACAGATCCAAAACTTAGTTGTCCAACGTTACACTCCTGAGATAGGAGAGGCACACCCCTCTCTCCTGTCTCAGATTTAAGTAGCTGCACAAAGGCATAGTCCTATTTGCTTCAGTTTCCATTGCTGTCCTTGTTTCTCACAGCTTTTTTATTTTTATATCCCATTCACACCCTGTTTTCCTTCTAAGTCTAACATCCTTCCTGGACCACCTCCAAGTTATGGCCCTAACATTCACAAATATGATATGAAAGAAATTAAAAAGTCTACCTTAATTATATGTCTAAATCATTTTGGGGCAGATTTTTACTTCCTCATTCCTGTTCACTCATTTTATAAACATGTTTTTATTTGTTCTTATTCCTTAGTCCAAAAATCCCCTTTAATTAACATGGCTAACAGGAATGACAGCAAAAGCTTTTAACAAGAATGCAGTTATACAAGCCAAAACCCCCTATTTTTTTCATTCATTGATGATTTCATTCAAGGGACTGAATTATTATCAAATGAATATTTTTTGTCAGGACAATTTTTGTCTCAGGATCATTTGCTGCTTTGCTTTAAGATATGGTTTAAGTTGTTCTTTTATTCAATGGGTTTTCCCTCTATCCTCCTCATTTCTGAAAATCATTAGAATTTGAGTATTAACAATGCTAATAATATAAAGCCTCTCTATTTCTCTATTCCAGGAAGACAGTTCTGTCAAACGAATTATCTAACAGGTAGATGAAGTGAGAATACCAGTGATAAATGCTTTAGTGCCTACCTGGGAGACTTCCTCTACCATAATGAAATATTTCCGCAGTTAAAATGGAATCTATTAATGAATAAGAAGTTTTTCCTCTCTTGTTTTTAGCTATGAACTCTACTTCTCTCCTTAGTACCTCACAAGTTACAAATAACATATCAACTCAAGGCCTAACACATGAAATAGTGTGAGAAAAAGTTATTTTCGTGGTCTATATATGAAGAAAAAGAGTCTGTCTTTTATTTCATTGTAGTTACTCCTTTTCTTTGTGTTAAAGTGAAGCAGAAACAGTTTTCAGCATTATGTTTTAATGGCTAAATTTTCAATTTTTGACCATGATGGTCCAAAGAGGGAAGGTATAGAGAAAAAAGCCTTTCTTTTTCCCCATTGTGATCATATAAACTGTACAAGTTTACAAGATCTTAAACTAGCCTTACTCTAGCAAAGGCAGGCCCCAGTAACATTACATTTACCTGTCAAACAGGTCATCAAAACTACTATGATGTGTTCACTTTCTTCAATATTTTTTCAATGTTGTGTTGTTGACTTTCTTGTATTTTCTGTAGAGGGAGATGAAGAATGGATACAACCAGGGCAAACAGAGAAACATCAACAATTTGAAGAGTTATCAAGTGCTTTGAATTTTAAATCTTTGGTAAAGCAATCTTGTCAATGGAAGAATATTGAAATAACTGGGTGCTTCCTTGCACAAGAACCAGTCTACAGCATGGCTGAAATGAGAAGATGATAACCTGCAATATTGTCTATAATATATTCTCTTCATCTTTCAGCTATAGAGACAATCATTCATCAATTAAATCAGGATATGTAAAAGTTTAGATGATGAACATTTAAGAAGCCATTAAATCAAGTTTGTATAAGGAAGAAAAAAATTTGAATAATACTAGGAAAACTTTCATGAAATTCAAAGAACAATCTATTTAAAATAACTATGAAAAGATAAAATAGACAGAAAAAAAGAGACATGTAAAAATATACTAAATAATGAATATAGTATTTATGAGATTACAAGGCCAAACTTCTGGAAGATGAGAAATGTCAAAATTAGTTTAAACAATTAATCTAAGCAATTTTAATTTGCCACTGGTGAACAAAGTAATGTAATTATGCCAATTCTATGCTAATTTTTTGTGAACCTTGTTTTCAACCAGTGACCAGAACAGACAAAATGAAACATAAAACAATATCTTTTAGACTGAGCAAATGTACCCTCACATAATTTTCTGTGGAACACACAACTGAAGCACCTTAGCAGTTCACAGCTACTGATAATTTTCTTTTTGCAGTTCCTTCCTGTGGCATGGAGCTACTATTGTCTTTAGTTTTCAAATACAGATCAGTATTCAGAGAAACTAAAGTAAAATATTTCCACTGATACTGGGAAGTAGGTAGGCTGTCAGAACCACCAGCATAGTTAAATCAAATATTTTTGTCCAATTTCATAAAGAAAATAACTGAAATCTTTGTTAAAACTGTGGGTAATGGGAAGAAATATTTTACATTAGGAAGTTCAGGTGTTAAGAAACTGAATAGATGTTACTCTCAGGTCTATCTATGGTAAATGACTACAAGAAGCAACATTTCATCAAAAGGGTGTTGGCTACGGCAGAATTATTAAATGATGTAGCATTTGTAGTGTTGACATTTTTGTCAAGTTTCCATCAAGCCATCCTGTGCTGTTCTTTAAGGCTGATCTTTCATCAGACTTAGAACAAAAGCTCTACCTCTTTTTCTTGGGCATAGGTGATGTGGAGCATCTTCCCAGTCTAGTAATATATTGATTTGAGAATCTAAAAGCTTTTGGGTATCTATCTAAAGAAAATAGAAATCTATTATGTCATAGCCCTGGTCTTTCATTAAAAATAACTTTATACTAACTTGACAGAGTACAAGTGCTGGAAACCACATTCTAGCAATTCCTGTCAGTACAAATGAGGAGAAAGTTCTTATAGTGGCAAATCTTTCAAATTTTTTCCCCTTCATTGCTGCATTTTTAACTCTTATCTTCAGTGGTTCTGCAGCCATTGTGAAAATTGTTGTCATTAATTTTTAAACAAATTCACTCTCCAAAAAAAATTAAACTTTTAGGGTCTTCCAAAGCAGGTTAGCTTATAGATATAGCATAAAATGACACATGATTCATGAGCTAGCCACAAACTCTTGCTCCCCCAGTCAGAACTGCTAGCATTTTATCACTATTAATTATCTCTGTAGAACACTTCTTGGTACAACAAGCTATCAGATTCATAATCTACGTCCCAAATGTCTACTTTAATAACAGCATATGAGCAATATTCAATAATGAGTCATAGAGCAAGCTAGAAGTGTGTAAATGTTGTAATAATCTGTATCCATCCCTTTCACCTCTCACTTGCAAGAGTCTAGTTTATCAACTAGACTCTTGCAAGTGTTATTTTTTTCACTGAAGGGAAAAAATAGCATCATGGATTTAACCTCCTAAAGATAAATTCTGGTTGTTGTCATTAAAGGTACATGGTTGTATGCTAGAGTTTATGCAAAACCATAAAACACTTATTAAATAATTATTTTCTTGCAGAGTTCTAACCATTTTCATTCCATTACCAACAGGATTACTTACGTGTTTGCTCAGATAACTATAACAAGCTCACATTACTTTATTTGTAATGCACAATTGAATTGAAAGATCACAGCTGGTCACTGCAAAATAATGTGTTATCACATCTATGAAGTTTTATGTGTTACATGTTACAAATGACACTTTTTTTTTTCTTCTTTTGCATAATGTGCAATTCTTCATGATAACATTTCATAATGCTTTACCTATCATTTTCTGTGAGTTTCATCATTCAATCAGCCCTTTCCCACATTCCCACACCTCTCCAATCCTGCTGTTCCTTCTTAAGAGTGACTATAATATAAATTTGGGGCTGGTGTTAATATACTGGTAGAAGTATTAAAGAGTAATGATGGGGAAGAAAAATTAAGGTGTGTTTTTTTGCCAAACATCTCATCTCATATGATACTGATAGCTAAAATGTCAAAAAATCCTTTTCTAGAAAGAAGCTAAGGAACACAAATTATTGGTTTCAATTATGTTTTGCATCTTTATGATGCACAGAAACTTGTTGCATTTCTGTGACAGCCAGAGTCACTAGCTTGTACAAGGACAAGTTACAATTTGACTGCCCCACGGCAGCAGTGGCCCTGACTCCCAGGAACTGATAGAGGCATGGATGCCTAATCAGGCAAGTTATCACCATTCAGCTTCTGGAAGGAACCAGAGGTAGCTCTGTTGCTGAACCAAATAGCTAACCATGTTTTGCTTCCTCGGAAGCAGTGGTTTTAATCTTGATTTGTGATTAATTGTTCTGTGCAATTTCTGACATTTGCTAGAAACGTATCGGTGGGATCCAACATCCACACTGAGACAAGATACTACTCAGATGCTCAAAAAAACCAAAAAGCTTTGCACTAGCCCATGCTCATATGATCAGCCATAAAGATCCTAAACTCAGATTTTGCTGGTAGCTTGCTTAGAAGAGGAAGCTCAGATTCACTAACAGAATTGCTTCAGAATATCCGTTATTATATATAGTGTCTGTGTCCATTTCTGTGTCCAAAACAACAGCAAATTACAGTTGCATCATGATAATAACAAATTAGATGGTTGGGCCACTGAATACCATTGTACTCTGTGCTTCACAAAGACTGGCTCAATGGATGCCTTTCTTATGACCGCGGCTTCCAGGTATCATGAAGTAGAAATGGAATTATTGTAACTTTTTGCTAAATTTACAACAAACTTTATACAAATATAACAAATACATAAAGATCAATAAACTAACCTTCTGTTGTTCTCTCTGTCTTTTATTTATTTATTTGTTTCCTGTATTAGAAAAATCGTCTTTTCAGTGTTCCATGTTAAGTTCTATTTTCTCACTCTTTTATGTTTGTCACTCTATACTGGACCTTCTCCATTTCTTGTATTTTAATTTAAAAAAGGCAGTTACTGATGTTCTTGATTCAGTCTTTGTCTGTAATGTTCTCAATTTTTTCTGCTGTGCTCTTCCCTCACATCTGGTTCCTTATTTCAGTATTTGCTGTTTAGAATGCCTGTATTAAATTTAACAAATTTACTTTGCACCATTTCTTCAGCACACCAAAATAATTCTGAATGATAGGTCTAGACTTGTAACCTCCCCCAGATCAGTCTAAGAAGCATAGTATCTTCCATCACTCAGATAGTTAATTACAATATCGAATAGTACCAAAGTTGGGGCAATTCATTTTATCTGTTTTACCATTTTGGCATTGAAGTTTTTTAACTGCTTTCTGAGCAAGCTTTTGCAACAGGCTGTGTATATGCTTTATAGTAATTTCATCTGGGCAGTATTTTCATACCTTACGAGACGTCATTTGAGACAGTATCAAAAGCTTTACTACAGTCTAGGTATATCACACCCACTGGCTCAACTACCCTGGCAATGATATGAATTATATTGGTTTGATATGATTTATTATTGACAAATCCATGTCCTCTTTCTTTTCCCTTATTACAATAGCTTGTCTCACTGTCTTGAGCTGTATCCAGATAATAAAAGATTCCCTAAACTAATTTCCCTCCTTTAAAAGTCCCTATTGCTGTACCAGTTTCCCAACTCTGTTGAGGTTTATCATGGCTAATCTCTTTTCTTGTCCTTTTCATAGTAGCATGAACACTAACATCTTGTGAACTGTTTCATACTTTTTCTTTCATAACCAAATCTTGCACCCATAACCTGAATGGTCCAGCCACCAATAATTTCATAGAATCATAGAATGGTTTGAGTTGGAAAGGATCTTTAAAGATCATCTAGTTCAACTCCCCTGCCATGGGCAGGGACATCTTTTGCTAGATCAGGTTGCTCAAAGCCCCATTCGACCTGACCTTGAACATTTCCAATGATGGGGCATCCACAACTTCTCTGGGCAACCTGGTCCAGTGGCTCACCACCCTCATCATAAAAAACTTCGTCCTTATGTCCAATCTAAATCTACCCTCTTTCAGTTAAAAACCATTTCCCCTTCTCTCATCACTACAGACCCTGGTAAAAAGTCTCTCTTGGTCTTTCTGTATAAGCCCCCTTTACGTACTGAAAAGCCACAATAAGGTTGTAACCTTCTCTTCTCCAGGCTAAGTAACCCCAAATCTCTCAGCTTTTCTTCACAGGACAGGTGTAACAGCCCCATGCTCTTTCTCATAGCCCTCCTCTGGACCCACTCTAACAGGTCCATGTCTCTCTTGTGCTGGAGGCCCCAGAGCTGGATGCAGTACTCCAGGTGCGGTCTCACTAGAGTGGAATAGAGGGAACACAATCACCTCCCTTGTCCTGCTGGCCACGCTTCTTTTTATGCAGCCCAGGATACAGCTGGCTTTCTGGGCTGCAAACGCACACTGCCAGCACATACCTAGTTTATTATTTACCAATTTCCATTGACTCAAAAAAAAAAATATTCCATGTCTGACCCATTCCAACTAGATACACTGTTTTCCCAAAAGATAATCAGAAGGCGCATACTTCTACAGAAAGGATCATCACAGCATAAAATTTTCATGTTATTGTCACCAGAAAACAGCTGAAATTTTAATAATTCCTTACATTAAATAATAACCAACCCTTAGATTAAGCAACATCAAGTACAAAGATTTTTCTGTGTACTACTCAGTAGTTTCTAAATAACTCCCTGTTAACTGGTCCCTGATTAACTATTATCCCAGTCTTCTTGCATGAGAAGCTGCTGGAAGATTTAACTGTCGATACAAGGAGATGACTTATTTTTATAGACAAAATATTATGTTGGAGAATTTTGCTCATTGTTATTTGTATCTGTAATAGATGAATACATTTACAAAATAATGTAAAACATAAATCCATTTGATCAAAAGTACAATGACATTCCAAAGGACAGAGTCACTATTACGTTATTATGATTGAAAAGTATTAAAGTTCTTGTCTTTACTCTCCAATGAACTTAGTGCCTTCCTGACTTTTAAGTATATTAAATGTTAATGTAAAAGTAAAATAAAATAAAACCAGGTCATTGGAAACCATATTAATTACAAGCTTTGCTACTTGGTATGCTTGGTATAAGGTACTTAGCTATGGGTATGTAATACCTACATTATCTTGCTTCTGTCCCAGAAGAGGATATTTTGTCTTCTTATTTATTCAGTAGTAGACTAAAAAGATTAAGGGGATAAAACAGTTAGTGAAGAGTTCTAACAGGAGAGTTTTGATACTAGATATTTTGACAAGACACTTGCACGGTTAATTTATAGTAATACTATAACAACAGACATAATGCTGATGTAAATTAAAGTGGATAACCAATAGAGATGGACTCCTCGATTGTACTGTAGGAAAGGAATTAAATACTAAGTTTTTTAACCATTAATGCGTAGCTGGGTGAATGATAACTTGTGTTCTGAAATACAATGTTTTCTTTCCTAAATTTCATATGATTTCTCACTAATTATTTTTCTTAGGTCATTAAAAATTCTGCCCAGAAGAAATTGTGATTTTTTTTTAAAAAATTCTGTTTTATATGTAGTTTAGATATCCAGATGTAGTACTTGTGCAAAGTAAGCCCAAACACACTATTGTAAGTCTAGAAACTCATCACCCTTTGGATTGTACTGAAGTCTGATATCTCCTGGAAGGCTGAGATTACCTGTGTGCTGTAGCACACTAATGTTACTGTGTAATTCAGGTCAAAAAATAATAATGATGGTGTAATCTGTAGTCAAAAAGGCTCAAGACCACTAACTTGTTTCTTTACCTCCCTCCAAGATCCTGCTCCTCTTTTCTAAACTAAGACATCAATCTCATGCATTCTGTGCAGCTACCTGAGAACAGGACCATACTCCTCTATCAGCTATTCACAAAACAAGGCCATTACACTATGTATGTCATTGTATATTTCTGCTTTTATAGATCTTTTTCTACCATTGATCAGAAAGTTTATTCTACAGCTTGATAACATCTACAATAAACCATGCCAAAGATTACTGTTTTAGATCAACTTTTCTGCAACATGGTATCTTCAGAATTGAATTATCTTGTTCTGCCAAGCAGAGAAGGTTAACAAGATTGTGAGTATGCAAGCACAGAACAAAATACTAGCAGGTTTTGCTTTATGAGTACAATTACTCTGATGTTTAGTAACAAGGCTGATTAACTCATAGTTTGCTTTTGATGTGCAGCCATATAAGGTTCCCCTGATGGCCTCAGGGGTAGGGTGGATTTCCTGAAGGAAGGACTAGTGTGATGCTGGTTTAGTTCTTTCCGTATTACATTCCCAGATACAGAGTAGCTACCTGTGAAACCAATCTTCAAATTTTTAGTCCTTGATGCTCCTCCAGATTCACAGACCCCATTTAGACAAGGTCTGTACCTACCCAGATGGATGACTCTAACAGAAACATAAGTCTCCATCTGAATATTTTTTTTCTCTGACATGTACATGAGAAGTTATGTTGAGTATAATAGCTTTATGCTATATGGATAAAAGCTGACTTCTCAAGGATTGCCTGGAAAAAGCTTTGAATAACAATCTGGGCAATCATTGCGAATGATAGACCAGAGTCCTGGGATTCCCTTTAAACTGAGTGAAGCTGTGCATGGAACAGCTTGTTTATATGAGCAATGCATTCACCTTGGATTCCTAATTACTTTTTTTGCTTTTCTCAGACAGAAGGGCAATAAACTGTAGCTAAGGTGTAATTAAATTATTACCCTTAGAACTTCAGCACAAGACACAGCTTTGAGAAGCTCTGGCAAAACTCTGTAAGTGAAATGAAATGCAGAGAACAAAACTCAACCTTAGGTTAGACTTAATATACTCTTCAACTGTATTTAAAATTGTTTTGCATTGAGAAATTCAACTTTTCTAAAAACAGACAGGTGGATAAATATAGTAATCAAATTTACATTAACATGTGGAATAAAATTATTGCAACTGGTGAATAGTAAATTCACAATAATATATGTTCAAGATTTCTGCCCCTCTTAAATCACAGAGAGTACTCGCTGGAAGCAAAACAAAACTCAGTTCTACAGCATATTGACAGATCTCAGAGGCCACAAAGAAGCAAAGTCATATATTAAATGCTAAGAGGATTATAATGATGATGATGATGATGATGATGATGATGATAAGCAGAAAAAGGATAATGTCTGCAATTTTGGAGCTTTTCCACCCACTCTTGCTGTATATGCAAAAAAGAAACATGGGCAGCTGGCATACCAGATGGTTTATATTTGTGACACCCAAAGCAAAAAAATTTTAGACTACAAAGAAGTTTCGTTAGCACTAGCAGCAACTCAGAATCTAAATGATGATTCTTGCTTTGTCTTTTTACTTTGTCTCTTGAGTAGATTAATGTTACAATTCATCAAAAAGAAACTGAAAAAGTGGTATTCTTTCCTTGCATTTTAATTACCTCATTTTAATTCTGTTGTTTCCAGAAACACAATTTTCTGTTAGGGGGGGAACAAAATGAACTCACTGAATTTACACTATTATGAACAGATTCTCCACAATAAAAAAAAAAAAGCCATCTTCTGTCCTGCTCAGTACCAGTGCTTGCAGTTTCTGGAAACCCAAAGGACAGTTCAAAATATCATTTCCAAAGGAGAACACTTTTTTTCTCGGTTAGTGAAAGCTAGCTTCTCGGTTTTAGAAATTTAGTAGTTGGTGATTTTTTGAACCAGAGTGTGTTGAAGCAGCTGTTTCTTTCATTTTCTCCAAAACCACCATCTAAGCCACTACCTAGAAAAACAGATAATTAATACAAAATTGAAGTTACAGCTTTCTGTAAGAAAAATATACTGAATTCTCTGGCAGGGAGCTCTAGCTAACAGGATAACAATCTTCTGCACAGTCTTGCTGTGTGTTGAGTTTTTGATGGATCCTAATTGTTACATGATTTTTCGGGGTTCAAAAGTGGGATACCACTGAAGCTTTCTTTAGAAGTAATGGAGAAAAATAAGCTCTTTCAAAAGAGAGCTGTTCATTTTCACATGTCTAAGATGAGAACACCTTCAAGCTGGAAATGTTCCTTATTTTCACTCAAAAGGATCCTTTAGAGTGACTATCTCTGTGTTATAGACATCTATATTTTGTAAGGTGAAATCCATCCAAGGAGATTACAAGCCATAGGTAGAAATAGTTTTCACAGCTGTTTGCTCATTTTTGTATTGTATTCTTTAATAATAGTTCAAAGGAGGATAGGAGAACCTGCCACAGGTGCTCGCTAGCTCAATGCTGATTATTATATAATTTTTTTTCACAGATCTATGATTCTGAAATGAAAGCCAATGTATTAATAACATAAAAGAGAAAACAGTTTAAAATAGTATTAAAATTAATGTTTTGCTAACCCCTTATCTTAGGGGGTATCATAGGCTACAACTAGAACACTGCAAGACAAAGTTAAGGTGATCTATTATAGTAACTTCTTGAATAACCTAGATGAAAAGGAAAAATAAGAGAGAACAAGATTTTTGGGGGGCAAAGATAGAACTAAACACAATTACTAAATGTTGCTAAATGTGCATGCTATATTTATATGTACTTAAAGTTTCAGCAACCTGATGCCTGTCTTTGAGGAATTCTTCTTACCTTGTGAAAATTAAAAAAAATATTGACGTTTACAGCAAAGAGAAGAAGGAAAGGAAAATTTCAGTGGGATGCTCTATTAAAAATAGAGTATTCTATGCTATGTATAGTAATAGGAGTGTGAATAAGGAATGTGAATAAGGGGTGTTAAATCATGTCTTAATTTTGTGAAACTTTTGTAAAAAATGCTAATTTTCTCGCCATTTATAATCTTCAGAAAACAGAGAAACTGTTTTTCAATATGTTTGAAAAGGATTCAGGCAAACCCTTACATGTCATCTCTTCTCCTAAAGCTGGTAAGGGTCCTTTTCCCTGTTTCAAACTATTGAGTATGTGGGTTTTTTCTGACTGGGGTTTGATTTTTCATATACCTGCACAGTTTCTTTGAAAACTGCCTTCTGTAATGCCTTGCTGTTATTTTAAAAATACTCTCATAAGTCTCTAGGGTGATTATTAGGTCATAGGTAATCTAAAAGATCTGTTTTTTTCTAAAATCTTTTCACTGTGACATTTGTTGTTATTTTGTGATGTCAATGGACAGACGGAAAGTAAAATTGTGCATGTAATTTGACACGTAACATTTCAAGGGTTTATCTTAGAAGTTAGAGTAATTGGACAGACTGCTTTCTACCTTCTACAGGCATTTATTGGGAGGCAAACTCCTTCTGAAGTTTGATTTTGTGTTAGTACGTGCCTTTCATAAACTGAAAAAAAAAGTCAAAGAATTTTTGACAGTTTGAGGAACAGCTGGATGTATTTTGAACCTGCATATATGCTGAAGTATGAAAACAATATGTTAACCTGAGAAAAAACGTCTTTACAGTGTTTGGCTTTTATTTTTGGTGGTATTTTTTGTTGTTGTTTGGGGTTTTGCAGAGCATGATGCACTGGAAAATCCTTTTTGAAATGTTTCCAAACCTAGAATGGTTAAGATGTTTCCTAGTGTATAAAATTCATCAACTTTAGAGAAATCTTTTGAATAGAATGAAATTTTGACATATACCTAAAATAAGATGAGTGTAATAAATATAAAACCTATTGAACTCTATGAGTTACCCTTAGTCATCTATATGCAGCAGCTGAAGAAACATAGTTGTGCATGTTAGAGTAAGGTTTTGCCAAAGACACACTGTATTTATGTGTAGAAAGGATAAGAAGTGCTCTTGTTTGATCTATGATTTTGATCTTTTTTTGTGCTTATTTTCCCGGCAAGATTTCTAGATTTACTCATTTTTGAGTGTCATTCTCTCTGGGTTGTTACTCACTCTGGTATTTGCCTTTGCCATCTTCTTGTTGACTTCCACATTCAGTCAGATCAACAGTCACCTGCCTAGAATTCCATCAGGCTGATCCATGACAATGGAGTGAATTTCTTTCACCTATTCTGCAGGAAAAGCTTTACACAGGGACAATTAAATAAATTGTGAATGACATAAGGTACAATTCCTTCATGACATTCCAAATTTTTTCTTGTTAAATAATTAGCTGACTAGGCAACACTTGTCACTCTCTTTCAGTAAAGCTAGGATCCTTAATTAAATTCACTGGGTAATTTTTGTGGGTGAATATTAGAAGTAGAGAATATAGCAGATTATGGTGAAATTAAAAGAAATTTTGCAGTTGTTTGAGAGGAACTGATATTGGGTTATTTTCTTCTATGTTTTTGGAACAGCATCAGATATTTATATTTGTTTATCTGCTTAGCCTACTAGAATCACAGGAGCTATTCTTCCAGTCTGTCTGATTCAGGAAAGAGCTAAACAATCTATGCTATTTGGGGAATTAGGCTTGAAAATTTAAATCTTATATTGATTCCAGAATAGAATTCAATTATCTGTATTGCCTATGAGGATATTTGGATTCTTTGGAAGTAAAAGAAAATACACAAATTAAGCCATGCAGGGAATAAACCAATAAATCCTTTAAACTGGCAATAACATAATTTCCAGTAATATGTAGGCTTATCATAACACATCACATTAAGAGTCCCATACTCATACAAGTATAAACACGGAGATTATTTGTGTAAAGAAACCTGGCTTTCAGCTGTAATGACCAAATGTCATTAGTCATGTTGCAATAATTTGCTAGCTTTGTGTAAAATAATTTGGTGATGCCTGTGATTCTTAGGCAATTCATGTGATTCTTACCTGCCAAGCATTGTTTCCCTTGCTACTTAGTCCTCTCTGTCTTAGTGCCAAGCGCTAATCTACTGCCATTACCTTAGCATTCTCTCTAGTTGTCTTCCCTAATGTTACCTTCTTGTTCTTCAGCTTTTCCTTCATACTACAGCTATATTTCCTGACACTTTCTGACTCCTATCCTACCCACATATCACTACATGTTCAAGTGTCTGAGGACACACATGACTCTTTATTCTTATCTTCTAATTCCTTTCTCCATCTCTTGCTTCTTTCTGTTCATGCACTTGACAAAGTGATTAATGTCTGCTTGATACAGCAGCAGAATTCATCTGCTTTTGAAATAAGAAAGAAGCCACCACTCTTTTAGGTGGGACATTTGCGGAAATATATATTTCTACAGCCAGTGAATTTCCATTAAGTCTACTAAGTTTCTCTCTTCTGTAAACCATCAAGTACACAGACTCAGCTGTATGTTGTAAAGACTGTGTGCTCCATATGAGAGACAAGTGGAGAACTTTTCATCTTGGGTGACTAGTATTTTAACAGAACGAATAAGATGACGAGGTAAAGCTAACAGTCTCCATATTTATAGTAGGAGACCTAACAGCAGAGAGAAAAAAAGAAATAACATTGAGACAAAGTACAAGCACCATCCTTTAAAGTTTATGAAGAAAACTCCTTGGAAATCTTGACATGTGTAGTGGTAAAATGACCTGATTTCCCTGAAATTTCTTAATTGCAAAATTAGCTTCACAAGACATTAAGTGAACTTTAAAAGGTGTGTGAAAGAGGAACAGAAAATCACCGTATTTTACACTGCTGTGGCTGTCTCTACAGTTATATATTTATTGGCAATTATGTTGGGATGATGTGCACACTTCTTAAGTGAACTTTCTAATTGTGCCTGTGTGCTACAATTTGATTCATGCTGCCAAGACATATTGGAGAGTGCAAAGCAATTTCTCCAGGAACAAATGTAAATTATTGTAACTACTAATAAGCATTCAGTCCACTAAAACATACACCTTTTTTTTTTTTTTCACTTTTGTCTGGATTTGTTTGGGGTGTTTTGTTGTTTTTTGTTTTTTTGAAGGTAGGTGGGCGTGTTCACTACCTTAATTAGAAAGGATTAACTTTTATAATTGTGACTAAGTCAGTGTGCATCTCTTTTTTGTTATACTTTGGACGGAGGTGCAAATTTAAAACACAGGACTACAGGTCCAGGAAAGAATGTCCTACCTGCCCAGACATAAAAAAAAAAACCAGTACATGAGCCAGAGGGTGAAAGGCACAGTATTATAAACACAGTCTAAAAAACAACAAAGACTTAAAAGCACACCAAACATGCAGAGGGGTAAAATGCAGAGAATCTTGGGAAGTGTTCCCTTGCGGGAGATCTATCAGACCTAGCTATTATTTGTTTACTTTACTAGAGGGGGAATCCCAGAGCAAAGAAAAAAGACTGCCCCAGGTCACAAAGTGTATTACTGAAAGCATAGCATCCAATTTTCCTGGCTTTTAGACAATGCTATTTTTTCTTGTCTATTATATTTATTTCTTCTGCATGCCTCTCAGATCATGAATCTATAGTTAAATGTAATTTTTTTTGGTCACTTAGTAGCTGAAAAGCACAAATAGTTTTTCAATAGCAACTTGAGATAGTATATGTCATGCTTTAAGGCTGGACTGGCTATTAAACCGGTGGCAGACGCTTCCTATTAACCCTCCTCCTTCTGCCCCCGCAGAAGGGGAAGGGAAAGAGAAAAGGGAGAGAGACTTAGAGGTTGGAAAGTTAAAACAGTTTTAATAAACTATAATAATGAAAAGAGTATAGTAATAATAATGGAAATAATTAAATATATACAAATATATACAAAACCAAGATTGAGCTCCGCCGATGATGGTCACGTCACCACAGGCCCTGCAGGGCAGGCTCCAGGAAACTGGATTCAGGGATGCACGGATCGGGATCGAGGGCAGGAGAAAAACAGACAGAGTCCTCTTCTGACACTGGCCATAGCAGAAGGGGGTGAGACCCTCGTGATCCCCCCACTTTATACTGAGAATGACGTGTATGGGATGGAATACCTCGTTGGTCAATTTTGGGTCACCTGTCCTGTCCACTCCTCTCTGGAGGTGTGACCCTTCTACAGCTCTTCACTTGTAATTAGTGAGGAATTTATCAGTGACCTTGGTTTCTCTGAGAATAAGTACAGCAAGAGCCTTTCTACATAACATTCCTACTAGTACCTCAGTGATAACTATAAACTTTGAGCATTATCAGTCCTAGAAGCAGACACTGTCTGCAAAACATGCAGTTCGTTTCAGAAAGTGCAGTTCTTAGAAGAGACTTTGCTGAAAAGGAAAGAAAAGGAAAGCTGAAAGGAAAACTGTTTCTGTTTTAGGCCAAACCAGGACAGTATATCAACTAGATGTTTTTCACATATGGAAAACTGGCCATAAAAATTCTTGTCAGCTGTCACGGTTTAAAGCTGGGCTGGCGATTAAACCTGCGGCAGATGCCCTCTGTTATCCCCCCCCCCTCCTCCCAGAGGGAAAGGGAAAGGGAAAAGGGAGAGAGACTTCTGGGTTGGAAAATTAAAACAGTTTTAATAAACTATAATAATGAAAAAAAAAAGTATAATAATAATAATAGAAATAATCAAATATATACAAATATATATACAAAACCAAGACTGAGCTCCCCTGAAGTCAGCCACGTCACCACCGGCACTGCAGGGCAGGCTCCGGGAAGGCCCAGCCTGGGCCTAGCGATGGTCGAGAGCTGGATTCAGGAACGCACGGATCGGGATCGGGGGCAGCAGGAAAACAGACGGAGTCCTCCCTGGACACCGGCCATAGCAGAAAAGAGAGCGAGACCCTCGTGATCCCCCCCCTTTATACCGAGAATGACGTGTATGGGATGGAATACCCTCGTTGGTCAATTTTGGGTCACCTGCCCTGTCCGCTCCCCTCTGCAGCTGCGACCCCCCTTCGGCTCTTCACTCGTAAGCAATGAGGAATTCAGCAGTGACCTTGGTTTCTCTCAAGAATAAGTACAGCAAGAGCCTTTCTGCACAACATCCCTACCGGTGCCTCAGTGATAACTACAAACTTCGAGCGTTATCAGTCCTGGAAGCAGACACTGTCTGCAAAAACATGCAGTTACTTAGAGGAGACTTAGCTGAAAGTAAAAATCACTGAAAGGAAAATCGGCCTGGTTTAGGCCAAACCAGGACATCAGCATACTGTGGAGTGTGAGACTCAGAAAAAGAATTTAAAAAAAAGTTGGAGAAATGTGATTTAGCTCACATATTGAACTGATCTGTTACTTGTACATTAGAATATGCTTATGCCAAACATAAGAAACTTCCCAGCTGTGACAATGACTTTAATTCTTTTTACCTTTATTTGGTCCATAAAAATTATGAAATCTGGAAATCTTGGGTGATTTAAACTTAGAATATTTTTTTTATTTCCATACTGCATTTTTAAAGGTTGTTTAAAAGTTAACATGAACATTTATTTATTAAGGACACCTTTCCATACCCCTCCCCTGAACAAATGTAATTAGAATTTAGATATATTTTTTCTGTTGACTTTATTCTACCATAAATCTCTTAATCTTAAGTAAATACAGGATTGAAAGGATACAATTGTTATAAGCACAGTACTGAAACACAAGAACTGCTGTGTTCCAGTCTGATTTTTCACCTTAGTATTCTTGAGAAGCCTCCTGAAGTCAGATTTTCAAAAGTGTTCAGGCACCAAAAAATCCAGTTGCTATCAAAAGTAATTTTCAAAGCAGCCATGATGATTTAGGAAATTTAATTTCTTTTAAACCACCTTGAGATATCTATCTTAGGTGCTTTTGTAAATGTCATCAAGAAATGGGTAGAGGACAGAGCATTCATTCCAGGGTTATTTTATGTTGGGCTATTTTAGGAATCTTAACTAAGCTCAGTTCTATAGACTAATGTAACACCTGTAGTCCTGCTGGGCAGAGATGATACCATCAATCCAAATAACCAGTGTGCACCTCAGCTGTAGGTAGTAGTAAACAGAGCAGAAGTTCTGTCTGGCAAGTAAATAAATTCCTTCAAATTGCTGTTAACTGTGGACTACTATGCTAGACCAGTAAACGCAATGACAAAGGCATATAGCCCTCATCATCTCATCTCAGCTTTATGTACTTAAATGTACTGGAAAATACAGTTTTTCATCTCAAATATCCCAATGTAATTGTTTAGAAATAGACATAGTAAACTGTAAATCTTGGAACTACTTTGAAGTACATATATTTCAAAATTATATCTAATTTCCTTTCTGTGTGAAGTGTGAGTGTGTCTGCCTCTCTCATGGTGCTCTTAATGAAACTGAAGCTGCTAAAACAAAGATTTTTTTGATAAAAGTATCTTTCTTGAACATATTAAGAGTTTGTGTGTGCGTATATGTGCATGTGAGTATTTCCATATTCATCGGTGACTAAGATATATTTTATATATGTATACTCATATATATGAAAACATGTACATATTATGTATATGTATGTGCACACACATATGAACTCTAAATAGCAGCATAGATCTGTGAATACTAATTCAAAAAGTCTGATTGAATGAAAACACGAAGACATTACTTTGCCCAAAGATTGAGGGGAAAATATTGAATTAATTTTCACAGAGTTGTTTCTGATAGTCAATTTGTACTCATGTGAGTGCATGAGTCTAATGGCAAAAATACCCTACAACACTCACTAGCACTACATGCTTTCAAATACTTAATAGACAGCTTAAAAAGGTCAGGATGTTATAATGGCATAGGAGCAAGTTTGTTTTGATTAACAGTAGTAGGAACATTACTTCTTTTGGGTTTACAACAGAGCAGCACAATTTATTATAAAAACTTTGCAAGTTATGTCTGTCTGAACTCCCTCTGTTGTACAGACGTTGCAAAAAAGTACAGTGGGGGATAAAATATGTAAGTATTCTGGCAGATGAAGACCTGCGAGTTGTTTCACAGAAAGCACTTCATAATCTTTATTAATGCCTCATTTGTTAACCTTAGTTATGGATAAATCTTTAGATTAATTTCGTGCATTATGCATGCAATGATTTCATGCTTGTGCTGCTACAGAATATCACAGTGTGTAACAAAATATGCATTTTACTTGCTGGGCAGAAAACCATAAGTATCAAAGAAACACTCAGACCTTTTATTTTGAGATATACTAAGAAGTCAACTTGACAGTATTTCCAGTTGCAAAGAGAGAGACATCCATATCTACTGTATAGAACTCACTGGGTTTCTCGTTGTGCACTAATGAAAGCAATTAAGTTTATCTGCTGGTTTTAGGGGTAGAGGATCAAGCTTTAAGGGATCCAGCCTACACTAAGTAGTAGGTTAGCATCACATCACAACCAAATTGGGGACCTGGTGGGAGAACACCCCAGCTTATTTCTGGTCCATGTGCTCATTGCACAGTAGGTGGAACAAGAGCAGAGTGGAGAAAAGACCCTGAGGGACATTTGATTTTGCTTGATACTGAATGAGGACGAGATCAGAGCTGCGTAGATATATAGGTCCTGAGGAGCACTTCCAGATTCATCAGCTCAGATATATCCAAATATGGTTTAGTTTTGTAGTAAGTGTGAAAATCTCAGGCTCCTTGATGCTCTATAGGTCCAAGTTAGGCTCAGATTTCTTATACAGACCACAAGACAGAAGCCTTAAGAAGATATTACAGGACTGGGCATAGTGAGTGAGGAGCTAGCTAAAGCTACTTCTTCAGGATAAATTTCCTCTCTACTATTTTATCAGACTCTAGTTGTTTTTCCAGATCAACTCTTAACCTTGCAGTCTTGAATATCTTAAACAGCACCAGTGTAGTTGCATGGAGTAATTGACTACTGGGTAATTAAAAATGGTGTATTCCCAGCAACAGAAATTTAAGTTACTACAGGATTTAATGACTTTATTAACTTTAGTGGTAGCTTGAGTGAGAAATTTGAAATATATTAAATATTACTTTGTTTCTTTAAAAGTTCTGAAAAATAGCAAAGATCTTTTGTGCATCTCTCTGTTCTCTGAAAACACAAAAAGTAATATTTACCTATGAACTCAACGGGAAAAAAATTATTGACTCCAGTAAGCTGTTTGATTAATAATATTAAACATTCTGAAGCATTCAAAAGCCACTAGGTGTGCTTTTTGACTAGGAAGAAGTAGGTGATAATAATGGTTTGGTTCTACTCGACTGTGAAGCTAAAGCAGTAAAATCTCAGAATGAAGCTACAGTCTCTGTGTCCTGAAGTGTCCATAATTTTACCTATGAACGTGGAAGGGTGGTGGTGAAGTCACCATCTCTGGATGTGTTTAAGAAAAGACTGGACATGGCACTTAGTGCCATGGTCTAGTTGACATGGTGGTGTTAGGGCAATGGTTGGACTCGATGATCCCAGAGGTCTTTTCCAACCTGATTTATTCTCTGTGATTCTGTGTGAGGACAATATTTCATCCTGAATATATAAAAAAATACATTGTCAAAATAATTTTTTTTAAATTTTATTTTAAAATGTACATTTTTAAAATGTAAATAAGAAAGACTAAAAATGATGAGCTTAAATTTAGATTTTTGGTTTCTAACAGCACGCCTGAAAGCAACTTTTGGAAATATTTAAATGACATATAGTTACAGTAAATTGTTAAATTCCTTTGAGATGTGTTAATGGCTGTCCCAATTTAAAACCAAGAAATTATTGCAGAAACAACTTCTAGTTTGATTTAATAAAAACATACTAAACAATTAATGTGTAATTATAGTTTTAGCACAATTTCTAGTCTTATCAGTTTTTGTGATTATGGTTTCCATGTTATTTCTCAATTCAAGGATTCACAAATACATTTTTCCAGTGTTTGTAATCTGCTGTATGTGTAATTTTCATATTTTTCTCTCCTATCACCAGAATATAAACAAGACTTAAGGATATAATTTTCCAGTAGAATATATTTTGAAGCACTATCATGTGGTTTCCTAGGAAGATAATGCTGAAATAATAGATATACTTTGCATATGAGTTCTCCCAGCCACTGTGACTCTGATTCAGGTCCTGTGAATTCTGTAAATGTATATTTTGTTAGAAAGTCTATATGAATCCCTGACTTACATGGCTCTACTGTTTAAGACACTAGATCAGCACAAGGCTGATCTACTACAGGCCTCCGAACAAAGCTGTGATGCATGGCCTAGACTATGAAACCACATTGCTTCTGACATGTCTTCAGTTAAAAATAAGGTGGTAAAGGAATATACTATTGCCTACATGAAAAAATGATCATTTGAAAAGTTTGGTTACTGCTGACTTGGCTAATATCTGTAGCAGCAACACATTGGTAAGTATTCTTCAAGTATGAAATATTCTCTATTTCCTCCAATTTTCCTTCTAAATAGTTTTCTGATATGCATAAAATCCTCTTCTGGTTCTGAAGAAAGGCCATTCTTTTTCTTCCTACCTCAAAAAATACTAATACTGAATACTATTATTTTTAAATGGAGATGGTAAAATGAATTAAGAATTTAGCACTTCTGAACACTATGGTTCAAAGAACTTTATAAATATCTCATTGAATTTCCTCATTTCATTCTGGAGCACAGTGACACTGAAAGTAACCAAGTAGCTTTTTGTAAAGACCTGACTCCATATTCAAGGAATTAACAATTCATTGTGGTTTTAATGAGATACTCT
Organism: Nyctibius grandis; assembly: GCF_013368605.1. NCBI lineage: Eukaryota > Metazoa > Chordata > Aves > Nyctibiiformes > Nyctibiidae > Nyctibius > Nyctibius grandis. The sequence continues at coordinate 82,505,841 of NC_090658.1, forward strand.
ACAATGGTAGTTAAGAAGAGATCTTATTTCTCATGACTCACAGTGTCATCACCAGAAAGCAGCTGCTACATCACAGTACTGTCAGCAAGTGCCAGAATTCACTAGCCCTTAGAAACGTGAATGCTATGGTCAGGCAATACTGTGGAAACAATCATCATGTTTTCTATAGTGAAACCAGAAGGCTGTCTTTAAATGGACTTTTGCTCATATTTGTAACTAAGCCCAAGGAATCAAAGTCAAAACCCCAGACAATGCTCTGGAAGTATACCTTTTCAGTTCTGACAGACTTAACTGACTTACAAAGAGAGATGAATTGTGAGCATTTTAAATCTTCAAAAATATATCAGAGTGTCTTTTTATTTCAAGCTTATTTTTGGTATCTGAATGCTCCATTGTATCATAGAATCCTAGAATGGTTTGGGTTTGAAGGGACCTTAAAGATCATCTAGCTCCAACACCCCTCCCACTCGCAGGGACACCTTTCCACTAGACCAGGTTGCTCAAAGCCCCATCCAGCCTGGCCTTGAACACTGCCAGGGATGGGGCATCCACAACTTCTCTGAGCAACCTGTTCTAGTGAGTCACCACCCTCACAGTCAAGAATTTCTTCCTAATATCTAATCTCAATCTGCCCTCTTTCAGTTTAAAACAGTTACCCATATCCTTTAACTACATGCCCTTGTAAAAAGTCCCTCTCCAGCTTTCCTGTAGGCCCCCTTCAGGTACTGGAAGGCTGCTATAAGGTCTCCCCAGAGCCTTCTCTTCGCCAAGCTGAACAACCTCAACTCTCTCAGCCTGTCTTCATAGGAGAGGTGCTCCAGCCCTCTAGTGCACAGTGGTAGCAATAGATAAACTAAAAGGTCTCGCTGTTGGCCTGTGTTTCTGCTAGCTTGCCTTTGCTGCAAGAAAATACTTTGTGCCTGAGAAATTCTGGTCTAGAAGACTAGAGCCTGCTCTAGGGAACTGGAGAGAGAACCATGCGGTACTAGTTTGATCGAGTTTCCTTCACTGCCACTTTTCACAGACTCTATCAGACAACAGTTAAATGAGTACACCAAAATACTAGCATGAGTTACCTGACACCTAAACATCAAAGGAATATGTTCCTGTGTAGTTTGCTCAAAGCAGGGAAAAGAAAACTGACAGTAGATTTAGGAGCTTTCCCTGTGCCTTTCTATATTTATTTATGGTACAGCTCAGCAGCAGACATGAGAACAAGGCTGCTGTCCTTGCTTGTGCTGAGGATCAGAGAACTTAATGAGAAATTCAAACAGAGTTTTAAAAGGCAGTATTGCAAACCCTAACTTTTAGGGAACATTTATCTTCCGAAAGTGACATTTAGAAATTGAGTGGGTGGCTAAGGCTCTTTAGAGTCCATGGGGTGGACTCTAGAGTCCTATGAACAGTTGCCTACACAAAGAGTTGCAAGTTAGGACCTACCTTGACATGACAATCTGAAGAGATGTCTGCCACTACACGAGAACAAGGGACAGGAATTCTTCCCTGTGGGTTATTCTTTCCTTTGTTGGTTCATTGCCACATTATTGCTGTCTATAGCGTGTATTATCAACTGTACAAAGCCTATAACTCAATTCAATAGTCTGATGGTAAGACAGTTCTTAGAAGGTAAACGGGTTCAAGATTGCCTGTGTATTTCCTCAAATATAATTTAACATAAGATAATCTTTAGGAACTGAAATGAAAGATGGTAGAGAGCAGTAGAAAAAGTGCATGTCCTTCTTCTTTTCCCTATCCAGGACTCCCTTTTCAGTCAGCAGGAAGTACAGCAGAATGGTCTGATGGCAAGCTTAAAAAAGCTTCTCCCTCAGCCACACATATATCCATGCATAGAAATAAAATGCGTTGGCAAGATCTCTAGCCTATTGCTGTGTCATGCCTCATTCTCCTAATTAACATGATCAGTGACTGGAAACAGCCAAATGAACGGTCTCACTCTTTCTAACGAAGCTAGTTTTGCACTTGTGAGCTTTTTGCCATTAGTCCCTCAGTATGATTCTCCAATTCATAATGTCTGCCTGGACTTGGTCCACACACACTATAGAGCTGGATTCCAGTGTCACTGCAAGTACTGATTGGGGATTCTCATTTGATCAGACTTCAGAACTGGCAGTGCAGCTTTCCAGACATGTTTAAAACAAAATATGAATAAGCTTTAACAATCTTGGATATGTGTGGAGTCACACATATTTGGTGCTATATGCAAGAAAGGTATGATTATAGTTTAATTCTGGATGTTTGGGAAGAGACTGGTCTAGGTTGATGGGTAAGCGAAAACCTGTAATCTGTCCCAATTAATGGAGAAGAATGGCTTTGTCAGCTCCAAACCATTTTATTCATAGGCCTATTCAGACATACATAAAATAATACATTAGCATAATACCAAAAAACATTATTTCCCCAAAAGAGTAACAAAAATTATTTTATACCTTATAAAAGTGTTTTGTTTTGTTTTAAATTTGGTTTCAATAGCATATCCTTAATGCGTCTGTTAGCTTCAAAAGGTGACATTGTATTTACATTTTACTGATTCTCTTACTACCCAAGAATTTTAAATGCTGGCATCGTATACTTTGTCTTTCCTCAAACTTTATAGTTAGTTCTCTTTTTACCTTGTGATAACAGTGAATATAAAACATAAGGACTTTGTTCCTATATGGCAGCAAAAGATAGTCTTCACTCTCGGTGCTTGATTTATTCTGTGATCAAGTAACCATGGTGAGAGCCAGCACTCAACAGCTGTAGAACTGGCTACAATTGTAATGTAAAGCACAAATGTCCTTTCCGTTGATCTTCTTTCTGATCTGAAACTTTCAAAATGTTTCTGTATTATGATTCCCTCATGCTCTCTTGTGAGATCAGCAAGTTTTGTCCAGAATTCATTGACATTAAAAGTTTAAGAGGAGAGCCATTTTTTTCAATCTGTTGTGGTAACATAACTGTCATGCATAGATTTTACATAAGTGAATACAAATTCTTCTACAGAAAAAGTGTTCAGTTATAATGATTCCTCTTCTATTGCACTTTCCTTCCTTCAGTAAGTTTCATAAATAAAGTTACGTTGAGTTAAACACCATCATCTTCTTTACAATATAGTTTCGAGTCATGCAATGCTGACTAATGTCACTGATAATTTGACGTCTGCAGCACAGTAATACTTCAGGTAATATGCTAATATGCGTTTATTCAACATTGACCTGCCTTTTTCAGTTGTTATCTGAGAATGAATATATATATTATAAAACAGTTGAATCATGTTAATACCCTGATTTTTTTTTTATTTTCTTACTTATTCTAATTTGAAGAACGAATATGCATATTTACCTTCAATTTTTTGTTGTTGTTTTGTTTGTTTTTTTTTATTATTGGGGAGGTTTTGCTTTTTTAATGTAGCAAATATAATTGTACAGTTTATCTTCTCGTAGAATTGTAGAATCCTAGAATGGTTTGGGTTGAAAGGGACCTTAAAGATCATCTAGTTCCAACACCCCTCCCACTCGCAGGGACACCTTTCCACTAGACCAGGTTGCTCAAAGCCCCATCCAATCTGGCCTTAAATACTGCCAGGGATGGGGCATCCGCATCTTCTCTGGGCTACCTGTTCCAGTGTCTCACCACCCTCACAGTCAACAGTTTCTTCCTAATATCTAATCTCAATCTGCCCTCTTTCAGTTTAAAACAGTTACCCATATCCTTTAGCTACATGCCCTTGTAAAAAGTCCCTCTCCAGCTTTCCTGTAGGCCCCCTTCAGGTACTGGAAGTCTCTATAAGGTCTCCCCAGAGCCTTCTCTTCTCCAAGCTGAACAACGCCAACTCTCTCAGCCTGTCTTCATAGGAGAGGTGCTCCAGCCCTCTGCTCATCTTTGTGACCCTCCTCTGGACTCTCTCTAACAGGTCCATTAAATATATTAAAATAAAAAAACTATGAACAATAGACAAACTGATAGTAAATTATATCTATGTTGTGTAATATCATGGCTGCTGCTTCCTAAAGACCATTTGAGAACTACAATGGAAGGAAGGAAATAGAGATATTAAAGGAAAGTGGTGTATGCAGATTTCTAACTACCATTACCTGAGAGCTCATGTTTTCTGTTGATAAGGGAAAAACTAGAGTCTGGGAGTCAGTTCTGTTTTGCTTCACTGCTGCAGTATGACTACTGGAATCACTTTTTATTATTCATGATGTGTGAAACTTCAGTTATCTTAGGTTCGGAAAATGTTTGAGTAAAGTGTAGTCTGTTTACTTGATCATTGGAAATCTCAGATGTGAGGATCTGAGCTGAAGGGAAAGAAAGAAAGAAACTGGATAATTTTTTTAAATAATTAAGATTTACCATATGAAAGATGGAACAGATTAGGACCAAAAACCACAACAAACTGACTATTTTAATTCACCTTAATTTATACAGTTTGAAATATCATCTTTATAAAGTAGGGGAAAGAAAATTAAATGTGTTCCAAAACTACTCTTTAACATGTACTATTATAGAAACACTCAGATGAGTACTTAAACTGCAAAGTCTTAAAAATCCAAAATTTTTCATATGCTGAGAATCCTTTGAGAAACAGCCAAACTTCCTTAACAAACTTGTGAAGGGAAACATGGTCGATCTTTCTGAACTCCACGCGAAGTGTTGAAGTTGTTCGTCTATAGTCCTTCCTACAATAGTATATAGTTGACATTCATCTTAAAAATATGAATAAGAACCTATTCAAAAAATAAGTGTAATTTAATTAATATTAAGATCAATAGACTGCACTAATCAAGCTTATCTTTCTGCCTTCAGTGTGAAGCTTAAAAAATATCAGTCTGCTCTCTAGCTTTTGTATGCATTGAAGTCCTTCAGTGTCATATTTTTATGTCGATTCTATCCCTAATGGATGCAAAAGAAACTTTGCCCTTTTGAATGTTTTAGTTTTTTCCTTGAGGAAAAAAGTATTTTTTCCGAGAGAAAAAACATGTTGATTGGCTTTGTTGTTTGCCTTTGCTGCTTGATAAGAATTGTTAGCCCATTAAAATTTAGTCAGAGACCCACAGCTGTAATAAAGCTGTACTGTTTTTGACTTGCATGTGTCCAAAACTGATCACGTGCTGCATGTGAAAGAATTGGTACTGATTTTCTGGTATAGTCATAATTTTTAATCTTATTCTCTTGCTCAGATTTTACACATTGAAAATATATTTGCCTGTTTGGCTACATAAGCAGATGCTTTCAATCATCAGAATGCTGATAATGATAATCCATCACTTCTGCAAGATATTGCAGCAAATTTAGAAGCTAACAACGCATCTGAATATGGTTACTCAGGAAAAAGAAAATAATTATCTCCTGAAGGATGAAAAATAAAGCTGAGATTTCGTTCTGCAGAGGACAAAGCAATGAACACAAAAAAATTACAGAAGTGATGTTTTAGCACCTAAGGCTGCATCAGATTAAAAGAGTCATTTTGTCCTACGCAAGGATGGAAAAGGCAGTGAATGAAGTCCTCATTTTACCTTGTTTGGGCACCTGCTTTTGCTTTACCTATTAAACTGTCTTTGTCTCAACCCACGAGTTTTCTCACTTTTACCGTTTTGATTCTCTCCCTCATCCCACAGCGAGGGGAATGAGCCAGCAGCTGTGTGGGGCTGAGCTGCCTAGCAGGGCTACATCATCACAACATGTTAAACACTGTTCTTCTGATGATTTTTCTTATCTTTCTGCTTCAGTTGTAAGACCTATTTTTTTTCCGGTAACAATGGAGTATACAGAGGTCGTATAGTTTGTCCACAGCTGTAACCAGAAAGTTAAAAAAACATTCTGGAAACTTTAATTCTGAGATTTCCAGGAACATTCTTAACATCTCTAAAGCCTGGAATTACATGAACACATAAGCTTCAGCAGATTGAAAGAGAGGGCTTGTCCTTACTTGCTTATTGTTACATGCTGCATATATTTGTATAGTTATAAAAACAACATAAATTTCCCCATTTAAATATAGCAAGATATAAAGATAAAAATAATTTCCTTCAGGGAACATTGTCTTCCCTTGCTAGATACAGTTATTGCTTTAGTAATTACAAGGTCAATTAAAAGTCAGGATGAAATGAGAGCAATATGCAAGAGCAGTAAATATTGACTAAACTACTGAAAACACGTTGTTGAAAAGTTCTCAGATCTACAAACAAAACCAGTTTCAACTACATAAATAAAAGAATGATGGAAATGTAGTATTTGCATATATCAGATAAAATATCTATAGAAACAAATACTAGTTAAACAAAGTGATGACACAGAACCAGGTATAGGTCTGGCTTCTTAGAGGTGAACATATGTTATTTGAAAATATCTTTAAAAATCTAATAAAGCACTAAAGCACCTAGCATAGATCCTCAAACCTATGGACATAAACAGAAGTCCAGGTGACTTCAGAGGAACCCTTTTTCCCCAATTTTACAATGCTATGTAATTCTTACACTGTAATTTGTCTCCAGCCCACAGTAGTTATTTCTGCTCTCCCAAATCCTCTCTGTGGTTTTACTATGCCTTATCTGAGTCTTTCACAGAGCCATCTAGACATGAAGTCCATTTGTTAACTCAAGAGTGACAGTAAATTGTAAGGTTTATATGGTATATTTGACTTTTGTACCCTGAGAAAGAGATATTGTCCTAAGGTTTTCTTCAGTAGAAAGATTAGACTTCTATTCTGTCAGTAACTTCTTTCTTTCAGTCACTCTTTAAGTTTTTTTACACCTCTATTAATCAGTTAATATTCTGGCAATATACTTGCTTGACATATTCTGATTCAGCCTTGTCAGTGGACATGCCATCTTTTGATATTTGTCCCGCTTTTACAGTGCTTTTCTTATATTCTGCTTGTCTTCCACACGCTATTTTTTTAAATTTTTTTGCATATTCTGCAGTCACACTTTTGACCTCCAGGCATATAAAGAAGAATCTAGGCTGAAGGCTTCAAGGTCTCCAGGAGTTTTAACTCTACTCTTTGTGCAGCCTATGTTTCATTGGTATGGCTTTGTATTGAGATAATTTACTTAATAATTGAATGGGAACCTATTATAATTGAAATAATCAAGTATGCAGACAGGAGATTAGTCTAAGCAGTAATAGTATGTTCTTCCAGTGATTCACATTTTAAAGTCAGATTTCTAAGGCAGGTGAGTTTGGTAGTCTTATTCTAAGTTTCTGCTTTCATATTTCTTTAAAATTCAGCTTCTTTGACCTCAAGAAAGTCCTTGACCTAGAATCCATAGGTTTGACAGCCCAGTAACACCGGCTGTTTGTAAATGGCTGCACTGACCAGTGTGACTTGTGGATATTACAGATAATCTGTTAAAAAATGAACAGAAAATAAAACATATTATAATATGTAATAAATTGGTTAGTCTGAAAACAAGACTCCAAGAATTTTAGGAAATGTTATTTATATTCATAGGGCTATGCTCATATTTTCTGCTGTGGGAGTGGATTTATCTTGCTTTATTAACTCCATCTAAAATTAAGTACCTATTTTAGGGAAGGCAAGCTTCCATGACTGTCAGTGGAGAGAGAAAGTCACTCCAACTGACAACTCATCCTTGCTGTCTTTGACATGTATTGTTGGATAGGGTGAATCACCTTAGAGGGATACTAGATGGTGATATGGATTAGTCACCTGATTTTAGACTGTTATAGATAGAAAAAATTAAGTCTCATGCACAATGTCTCATGCAGTTACTTCAGCACTCTTCTCTATGGGCAAAAGATTTTGTCAGCTGAAGATAATGTATGATCTGAACTGTTATAAGTTTCTTGACCTAGGATGCGATAAGCAGCATGGTTCCTGAATTAAGCAGGTGGATGGTATAGCTCCCATAATGACTGGAGTCTGGCAGCTCACTGTAATAAAAGCAACAGAAAAGATCTTTTCTGGGGCTTGTCTTGCAAAAGAAGGCAAGCAGAGTGTGTAACTTTTGTCCTTCGGTGCAGGCAAACAGGAAGTCCAGTACTTAGAGCCTAAGAGGTACTGGCATCAACATGTCTCTCTGGAGGTGTCAATCACGTGTGCTCAGGGAATTAGCATCTGTTAAAAGATTCCATCTTGTGTAGGTACATTTTCAACACATTCCAGTATAGAAATTTATTTGCAGGTTTATATTCTGAATACAGTGTACAGGTCTAGAATATTGAAGGGTAGACAGTTTTAATTTTGGAACAAGGATGAACTCACAAGAAAGTTCATTTCTGAAAAAATTAAGCCTGGGAATAAATATGTTTTTTATCTTTTCTCAGCTGTGGTGAATGATTTCCTAAGTGTAGATTTCATGCTAATCTTAAAACATTTGGGAAGAAAAATGAAAATATTTCCAGGATCATTAAAATATATTCTGTCCTTTTTTTCACACTAGGAACAAGACAGGTTTCTAAGGCTAAAAAACTTGAAAAGGTTTTCGCAGAAGTAGTTCAAACATTGAGTATCTTTTTCTTTAATTTTTCCTTATTACATTCTCTTCTAATTTAGTGATTGCCCTATTAGGTGCACGCTTGAGCAAACCTAGACTCTAAATACAAGTTACCTTTTCATTCTGTCACAGTAGATTGCAACGTAATTTTATAAAGCCATGAGAGACACTGTGTGCAGGTTCTGTTTCCAGCATCGTGGATTTTTGGTGTCTAGAAAATGTGCTCTTGAGAGTTATTGTATTACATTGAAAAATACATTAAATAAGAGTGAATTTAGAAGATTTTGATCAGTGCGTGTTTATTACAAGTTTATGAAATCCCTTCTTTACCCTTCTCCTTCCCTTTTGTTAATTCCATGCTGCTTGATTCAAAAAGATTTAATACATAGGTTAGAACATGGAATAAGCGTAAGAACATATGTTCTGAAGTCATTATGCACAACTTCTATCAATTCTTTATTTCTGTGTTTGCAGTATGCTCATATTCCATTTACAGAGAGATGGGGAAGCCCCTCAAGTAAGCAAAAATCTCTTTATTTTCCATAAATGTTATTGTTGGCTTCTTGGGTAATATGTTGGCCATATCGAGAAAATGGAATAAGTTTAGAATTTGTTGTTGTTTTGTTAAAAAAACTATTTATTTGTTTCCATTAAACAAAAATAGCATGGTAAATTCTTGCTATTTCTTTAAGAAGAATAAACAAAAGAATTCATGCTCCTAGAAATGAGAAATTAAAGGAAAATACCACCACAGAAAAGAATAAATTAGAAAAAGAAAGCAATCTAGGGAAAAATAGATTCTTATATATAAAAAGAGTAAACAGTGGGGGGGAAAGGTGAAAAAATGAGGGAAGAAACAAAAAATGTATTTTCTTCATACTGACATTGCATAATACAACAAAGTAAAACGTTTAGTAGAACAAAAAGGACGTTTTGAAAAAAAAAAAAAAAAACAAAACCAAAACAAAACCGCAGAATAGTTTACTGGTCTTCAGTATGCTTTATTACTTCCTTGTGAAAGCATTCCGTATTATAATTGACTATGTTTACAGGGGTCAGTACTGGGCCCAGTACTATTCAATATATTCATTAATTGCGGCGGGCGGCAAGGAAGGCACAGACTCTGAGATCGAGGATGCAAGGGCCTCAAGCCGAAAGGCCTAAGGCTTTTTATTGTTATGCTACTACTCTATTTAACTGCTACAATGCAGGAGCCAGACTAGGCAGTTCAAGATAACATCAACATTCACACACTAAGCACTCATCACCCATTCTGGGAAGAGCCAGTGTTCTGGACTCAAAACATCAACAACCATTCCTTGTTTTCAGCTCTGTGTTCAGAACTGACCTTCCACACATGTTTACTTCTTTCATGCCTCAAAAAGCCCTGTGAACTGGTCTCGGCTCCTTTATCTTAGAAGCAAGCAAAAACTATTCTCAGTGCAGTGTTCCCAAGCAAATCTTATGCTCCCCAAGTAAAGCACAGCTGTTTGCAGACTGAGGGTCTTCCACATTTCCCCCTTTTTTGTTTATTTGATGATAAGGGTGGTCATGATGCGGGCTTCGGCTTTTCAGAGTCCTCTGATTGCAGACCAGGTCTCTGAAGTAGCACTTGGGGCAAAGGCACACAAGCAGGGACGCAGGCACCGCGGAGTTCAGTTCCTGCTAGAGAGAAAGTGAAAGAGATTCCGGGCCTGCTGCCTTCGCCTGTATGTTAGGGATTTCTGCCAGGCGGCATTTTTCCACTGTGCTTTGATCTTTCTCACAGCAGGGCAGGAATCTCAGGCATAAACAATTAGGTGCCCTTGAGTCTTATCACAGGCCTATGTTATCTGAATGAAGATGCTCTACTTGTCCAGCACACAAGACTAAATAACAATTAGTAGTATGATATATGTGTTTTTTGACACCCCAGGTGCAAGTCACTTGAGCGTGTTTACAATCCTCCTCGCCAATCTTCCGTTATATTCCCACATTCTACCCCCTCGCTCAAGAGACTGCTTCTCCTGGGGAGTGCAAAGCTGGACGTGCACATTTGGCTTGCGGGGTGTAGAGCAGAGCAATATACAGAGGCACGCAATAAATACATATAAAAAAAGGAATAAACATAGATATCTATACAATAATGCTGTAGCATCACTAATTACGAAGAAAGGTCAAAGATAAACAAGACTGTGAACAACATCCCTGTAGTGTCCAAATTTACTTGATTCACACACTCTGGAAGAGATAACTGCTGTGAGAATCAAAACAGTATCTTCTCCTCAGAGCCACCTGCATGTGTCAACAGAAAGGCCTTAACCACGCTTGCGTGGAAGCGAAGTCACACAGCGGACAGTACAACTATGGGGGGACCACGACCACCAGAGACCACCCAAGACCCCTCGCAGCATGCTACTTGCGTGCTCATCCAGTCGTTTCAGCATTCCCCAAGTAATGCTGGGTGTCAGGTTGACTGTTCTACATCGCTTGCGTGGTCCCTGTGCTTTCAACGTCTGCATTTCTGGTACCGGGTTCTGGTTGTGGTTTCTCCAGCTCATGGTATGGCTTCACGCATCTCGCAGGTAGCCAACGAGGACCTGTTGGGAGTAAAACACAAGCATATCCCCTCCCCCATGTCAACAATTCTACTGGTCCACGCCAATCAGTTGGGCCTGGCAGATCTTTATACCAAACCTTAGGATTTTGTGTAAAGGGAACTTTAGCCTGAAAATGTCGTTCCACTGCCGTGGTATCTAATCGAGAAGATGACCGATTTAGAAAATTTAAAGTGAACACAGCCATATCTAATTGTTCTTGAGGAGCTGTGGCTACACTCCCCCTTTTTTGTTTTTGCAACATGTGTTTCAAGTTTTGATGTGTCCGTTCAATTATGGCTTGTCCGGTGGGGGTGTGCGGGATACCTGTAACGTGAGACACACCCCACTGTTGTAGGAATAAGGCCGCTGCTTGAGATACATAGGCAGGTCCATTGTCTGTTTTTATTTGTTTAGGGAGGCCCATAAGTGCAAAGCACCTTGTCCAATGTTTCTTAACATCCTGAGTCCGTTCCCCTGTAGCTGCAGAAGCAACAACATAACCAGAAAAGGTATCCACAGTAACATGAACATACCTTTGCCTGCCAAAAGGTGGATAATGTGTAACATCTGTTTGCCAAATTTCATTAGCCTTCAGTCCCCTGACATTTACACCATCATGATAAGTTGCAGTATTATATAGTTGACAATCGTTACATGCCCGAATAATATCACGAGCCTGTGCTTTTGTGAGAGCAAATTCTTTCTGTAAACTGCGAGCATTTTGATGGAAAAAGGAGTGAGATAATTGTGCATGTTGAAATCGTTGAGTAAGGGAGGATGATGTTATGGGCAAAACAGTGTACTTATCAGCTACTGTATTCCCTTCTACCAGAGGTCCTGGCAAGCGAGTGTGAGACCTAATATGAACAATAAAGCAAGGATGCTGTCGTTGCTGAAGCAGAGTTGCAATAGCAAGGAAAAGTTTATACAGCTCTTTATTGCTAATTTCTTTGATAAATGCAGCTTCTAAGCGGTTAATAGCGCCAACAGCATATAGTGAATCTGATACAATATTAATAGGTTCGCTTGCAAACAATGTCAGAGCTAAATGTATTGCAGACAATTCAACAATCTGAGTGGACGCTTCCACAGTAACTGATGTGTATTGCCATTGTGCCTTTTCTTTCCAGGCCACTACGGCCTTCTTTGTTTTACCTGAGCCATCTGTAAAAACCGTTTTTGCATTTGGTATAGGGTGAGGCACCATCACTCTCTGTGGTTGTAAACAGAGGGAAGGTAAGGCTTGCAAGATTTTATTCCGTGGCAAAGTAAAATGGATATCATTCAAATAATCAGCCAGAGCAGCCTGAAATTCAAGGCTGTCCCTCATCAGAGTAATGTGCGGTTCCTTATGAAAGGGTAGGTAAATAATGTCAGGGTCTCGACCTGTCAGCTGCTGTATCCTGAACCTTCCTTTCTGAATCACCATAATGACCATCTCCAAAGGAGTCGTAATTGTTTTTGCAAAGGTGTGTGATAAGAAAATCCATTCCAGGGTAACTAATTGCTGTGATTCTGTCAATTGAGCAAATAGCCCATAAGGCTGGAATTTCGTGTGAATCACAAAAAATAGAAGAGGCAAGTGTAAGATTATACGTCCTGCTTGGGAAGTTATAAGTTTTTGAATTACCAATGCCAATTCCTGTTTTGCTTTGTCAGAAAGGATTCGAGGCGAAGTTAAATCTGAATCCCCCTTCAAGGTGTTAAACAGGGTACTTAACTGTTCAGTAGAAATACCCAGCACAGGACCAATCCAATTAATTGTCCCTAGTAGTTGCTGCAAATCATTTAATATAGAGATATTATTTACCAAACGAAGTTGTTGTGGCCGTAAGGTTCTGGTAAACAGTACCCATCCCAAATACTTCCAGGGCGGTTCTGTTTGTATTTTTTCTGGGGAAATATGAAGCCCAAATTGTTGTAAGGAGTCTTTTAGATGATTTACAGTTTTCATCAGTTCTGTCTGTGTCAAAGCTGCAATGAGAATGTCATCCATATAATGGTAAATAAGAGACTGTTTAAAAATACTTCGAGTCGGCTCTATTGCAGCAGAGACCACTAACTGACAAATTGTGGGACTGTTCATCATGCCCTGTGGGAGAACCTTCCTTTCTGCTCATCTTTTTTCTTTACTGTCGGCTTTGGGCAGTTCTTTTTAATATGCCCCATTTGATTACACTCAATACATTTCATTTCTGCTCGTCCCACAACGAGTTGCTGAGCCAAGGCACTTGCAAGTAAAGTAGCTTTATGCTCTTCAGAACCCACATTCTGACAGGCTTTAATAAATTCTGCTATACTTTTGTAAGAGTTTTTTAGAGGGCCCAAAATTCTTTGACAATCTGCATTTGCATTTTCATAAGCCAATTGTAATAACAGCGTTTCTACTGTATTTTCATCATCAATCTGCCTGCTCAGTGCTGTTTGTAAACGATCAATAAATGTAACATAGGGTTCTTGAGCTCCTTGCCTGACTGCCGCAAAAGAGGGCTGGCGTTTCCCTGCCTCCGGAATGCGTTTCAGGCACTTTAAAGCCAATGCAGAGATCTGTTGTAAACGCTGCCGAGGTAACCGTGCCTGTACCTCTGGTACTGCATACTGATTAATTCCCAAATATTCTTGCCTATTTTCCAAAGTGTCTGCAGAAACAGCCTCCTGGTACTCTGCCAGCCACACTGAATATTGTGCAGGTGTTAAAATCATCCGTAAAAGTGACTTCCAATCATGTGGAGTCATAGTATAGGATTCCCCAATGACTGTTACTAAATTTGAAGTATAGTTACTGTGCAAACCATAGTCTCTCACCGCGGCCCGTATTTCCTTAATCATTTCATAACTAAGGTATTGATACTCAGGAGAATGATATGGACGATAGATTACCGGCATCGCCGTCAGCATGGCAAAATCTCCTTTACGAGCAGCTTCCTCTCTACAATTTTCTGCCAGCGTTTTGTATTTCGTTACATGAGACTCTGATGCCTTTTCAGCAAAGCCAATAGGTGGCTCGGCAGACGCAGGATACGGAGGAGCTGTTGGTGTTAATTGTGCTCCGTCCGTAGCCGCTGCCGCTGCTGCTGCCGGCTGCGAGACCCCCCGTGCCGAAGGGACGGCCGCAGCTGTTTCTTTTACCGATGTTAATGGTGGGTATAAATTGGACTGTATGTCTGGATCTGTGAAATCAAGATCGTAAGGATCGTCTGATTCTCCGGAGACTGTTTCATATACAGGCTCCTGTTGCTCCTTCACATCCACTAAGGTGTTAATAGGAGTGGATGCCAGAGATTGCAAATACTCCTCTGCAGGCTGGAGTGCAGAGAGTGCTGTAAAAACAACCCTCCACGTTGCTTCTAAATCCTTTAGAATATCAGACTGCAACGTGTTCCGTTTTTGTATTTCTACTCCCACTTTCGCCCAAATCTTTGCATCGTAAGTCCCTGATACAGGGAACCAGGTACAGTTGTCTTTGATCCATACTAATAACTGCACCAATTTCGCTAATTGGACCTTATAGCCCTGTTCGCGTAATATACGCTGTAATACCTCAGTGTAGAGCTTATGCTCTTGGGAACTAGCCTGTCCCATGTTTATTGCGATCGCGGAACTCACTGATTCTGGGGACTCTCCGGTCCTGGGGACTCTCCGGTCCTGGGGATTCTCCGATCCTGGGGACTCTCCGGTCCTGGGGACTCTCCGGTCCTGGGGACTCACTCTCCGGTCCTGGGGACTCTCCGGTCCTGGGGATTCTCCGATCCTGGGGATTCTCCGATCCTGGGGACTCTCCGGTCCTGGGGACTCACTCTCCGGTCCTGGGGACTCACTCTCCGGTCCTGGGGATTCTCCGATCCTGGGGATTCTCCGATCCTGGGGACTCTCCGGTCCTGGGGACTCTCCGGTCCTGGCGCGCGCTAGCCCCTGACAATCCTTCGATCAGAGTCGCCGCCGCCGCTTCTTCGTTAATCTTCAACCTTGTTCGGGCGCCATTTGCGGCGGGCGGCAAGGAAGGCACAGACTCTGAGATCGAGGATGCAAGGGCCTCAAGCCGAAAGGCCTAAGGCTTTTTATTGTTATGCTACTACTCTATTTAACTGCTACAATGCAGGAGCCAGACTAGGCAGTTCAAGATAACATCAACATTCACACACTAAGCACTCATCACCCATTCTGGGAAGAGCCAGTGTTCTGGACTCAAAACATCAACAACCATTCCTTGTTTTCAGCTCTGTGTTCAGAACTGACCTTCCACACATGTTTACTTCTTTCATGCCTCAAAAAGCCCTGTGAACTGGTCTCGGCTCCTTTATCTTAGAAGCAAGCAAAAACTATTCTCAGTGCAGTGTTCCCAAGCAAATCTTATGCTCCCCAAGTAAAGCACAGCTGTTTGCAGACTGAGGGTCTTCCACAATTAATGACTTGGATGAGGGAATAGAGTGCACTGTCAGCAAGTTTGCTGATGACATAAAACTGGGAGGAGTGGCTGACACAGCAGAAGGCTGTGCTGCCATTCAGAGGGACCTAGACAGGCTGGAGAGTTGGGCAGGGAGAAATTTAATGAAATATAACAAGGGCAAGTGTAGAGTCCTGCATCTGGGCAAGAACAACCCCATGTACCAGTACAAGTTGGGGACAGACCTGTTGGAGAGCAGCGTAGGGGAAAGGGAGCTGGGGGTCCTAGTGGACAGCAGGATGACCATGAGCCAGCAGTGTGCCCTTGTGGCCAAGAAGGCCAATGGCATCCTGGGGTGTATTAGAAGGGGTGTGGTTAGCAGGTCAAGAGAGGTTCTCCTCCCCCTCTACTCTGCCCTGGTGATGCTGCATCTGGAGTATTGTGTCCAGTTCTGGGCCCCTCACTTCAAGAAGGACAGGGAACTGCTAGAGAGAGTCCAGCGCAGAGCCACAAAGATGATTAAGGGAGTGGAACATCTCCCTTATGAGGAGAGATTGAGGGAGCTGGGTCTCTTTAGCTTGGAGAAGAGGAGACTGAGGGGTGACCTCATTAATGTTTATAAATATGTAAAGGGCAAGTGTCATGAGGATGGAGCCAGGCTCTTCTCAGTGACGTCCCTTGACAGGACAAGGGGCAATGGGTGCAAGCTGGAACACAGGAGGTTCCACAGAAATATGAGGAAAAACTTCTTTATTGTGAGGGTGACCAAACACTGGAACAGGCTGCCCAGAGAGGTTGTGGAGTCTCCTTCTCTGGAGACATTCCAAACCCGCCTGGACGCGTTCCTGTGTGACATGATCTAGGTAATCCTGCTCCGGCAGGGGGATTGGACTAGGTGATCTTTTGAGGTCCCTTCCAATCCCTAACATTCTGTGATTCTGTGATGTTTATCTGATTGAATTGAATCTAGTTAAAAACTAAATTTCCTCCAAGGAAGGACTTAATATAATCTTGTAGCTAGGTTTTAATTTAGACGGAGTTCAAGTAGTGTTGTGCCTGTGGAGAAAAATTCAGTTCCTTTTATCTATGGCTCTCCACTGGCTCTTTGCTAGAAGTTTTAAGAGGATGTTTCCTATGAGTAGCAGCTTCTAGAATTATCTTCACAAGTTCTTTAAATATTGCTTAGGTTCTGAATACTTTAAAAATCAGTCCTACAATTGTGATGGAAGAATGAGCAGGATGAGGCTTGCACGCATATGCACATGCACAGTGACACACACACACACTCTAGTTCTGCGAACCGGATGGGTTCAGGTTAGTAGCTAACTACTGAGATCAAAAGAGTAAGGCTATTTCTTCCCTTTTTTTCAGCATAAATTCCTCCAGGTATCTGCACATTCATTATAGTAGATCAATAGATCAAGCTCGCACTTATCTTTTAAATTAGCGAAATTACTTGTAATGAAACCCACACCTTGGAAAGGACCAATACAGAAGGTCTTTTCTGTTCAAAGAGGTAAGGTACATGTTTGGAAATGAAAGCTGATGTTGCTGAGCTTTGCAGACAAATTACTTACTCTGACCATATAGTTATATTAATAAGACAGCAACATGAGAAACTGCTGAATGTTCCTTAAATCAAAGAGAAAGTAAAGTCTAAGGAGATGGTTAACCCCGATTTATGGCTACACTAACAAGTGTGAAAAATACCTTGTAGATAACAAAAATAGAATAGTGACTTTATGGATTGCCTACTGAAGAGGGGTTACCATAGCAATTCTATCATAAATACCAAAAGAAGTGTGCCATGACTAGGGCCAGTGGGTTAAGAAGAACCAGGAGCAGGTTTTTTTTTTGGCGGGGGGGTGGGGGGGGGGTCAAAGGCTCATAACTGGAGAAGAACACAGGAGGGGAAAGCAGGAGAAAAGTAGCCATAAAGTGAAGCAAATGATGTAATCAGTGTGGTTCAGAGACACTTGTAAAGTAGTTCTGTGCTTGACCACCATAATTTGGACATTTTTTCTGCTTTTGTATGACTTGTTCTTGTCATCAGAAAGGACCTGTTGTGACCTCCCTGCATCTCTTATTCCAGCATAGACAGGGGAACCTGGAGGGTGCAAAATAACATCCCCTTCTAACCTCCTTAACAGTCCACATATTCAGGACTGTATTAATTACTGATTTGTTTGGCAACTAGAAGAGCCAAAACTAAAAAGAAATACTGACTGGGTTTTATTTGTTGATTTGGTTACTTATTTTTTTCTTCTCCTCAAATTTATATTATTTTAGTATAATGATTCATTGAAGACTGATTTAAACTCCAGTCAGTCACTAGAGGTTTTTAACAGCTTTAGAGAAGGAGGAATGTTGAAATAAATTACAATATCTTTACAGGATTAATAGTAAAATATTTGTCTCTCTCCTTTTCTTCCTCCTTTTTTTTCCCTGAAAATATTAATCTAACTTATTTAGCACATAGTGCATCAATATGAATATGTCTCATTCTTTCCACGACCCTTAATCTAGATTAACTAGTCCTGTTACAATACCACCACCCCTAAATCCCCCATAAAAGTATTATACAGAGCCATATGGTTTTGTGATACAACAAACAGTGAAAACAATTTCTTCAAAGACTTCTTTATTTGTTTTCACCAGGGAAACATATCATAACTTCTTCAGCTACGATAAATGAATACTAATTTAATTGTCAGCAGGAATTCAGCCTTTCATTATTTAGATAAATGCACCTTTGTGTTATATGTATAACTTGGTGATGTCATGAACCAAAAATGATGAAAAGCTGGATCCTTTTCAGACATGTAAGAGCAGTATCATAGAGCAGGCACAAAGCACTTCTACCTGTGGAGTCTACTAATGGCTTCCAGATGAAATATGAGCAAATTGGCTATGAAGAATCTGGGTTAAAAGTCTAGAAATTCATAAACTTGCAAATCAGGACAGCTGTAGTATGTGAGTTAATGGAAAAATGAACATCCTGTTCTAATTATCACCTCTATTCTAATCCTCTCTGGTTTCCTCATTTTAATCACTCCCTGTGTAAAAATACATCTTTTGATCATCTAAGCAATATTTTTGCCCTCTGATTTCACTTCTACCCTCTCTCTTACATATAACTTGACTGTTAGCTTGGCTAGTTCTGTGTAGGTTCTATTCATGTATTAGAGAGCTTTGTTTCCTGCTCAATGTACATACTCACGGCTTCCTTTTATCTTATTCTCTGCACTAACTCTTCAATTTCTCTTCAGTGACAGCCATTTTGTCTTCTACATCCTTGGTGAAAAAAAAATCACATAAAAGAAAAAAGTCAATTCTAATTCGTGTAGAGGGATTTCTAGGTATTATTTAATTAGTCATCTTACTTTTATTCTGTGGTCTGTACCCTTTCTTGGCATACCTTGGTTTTAGCTTAATCCCTATCATCCACAAATAAAACACTGCTGAAATACAGCTGGTGCAATGAAGAGTTGTCAAGTGCAATGAAAGTTTCTCTTACCTTCCTCAATAGGTCAGGATTTTCATTAACACCCTTCCTCGTACACTGTGGGTATTGAATAGCAGAGACTTGCTAGTGGTCAACGTAAGATGTAAGAATGGTGCATGGAAAGTACTTGCCTAAACTTTAATTTTAAGGCTTGAAGATAAGTTTTGGGATTTGAGGGGGTGGGAGTGGGTGTATGTTTTTCTTCTTGATTTGGTTTTGTTTGATTTGGTATTTAAGTAAGGTAAAGAATTATCTGAACTGTAAAAACTCAAATTATTATGCAAGGCTGACTGACACACCAAAAAATTATGATCTCTGCCTTCAGCAGCAGGACTCAACCAGGATGAAGAATGAAGAGGAACACAGAGCATCTGGGTGTAATGTCTCTTAGTTGACAATAAAACCTCTAACAGAGACAATTTACTGCTTTAGAGATCCTACTTAATGTCATCCTCAAGGCATGCCTTTAAAAAAAGTCTGTTGTAATAAGTTAGCCTGAACAGTGAGTAAATGAATAGTGGGTTTAAATAGCTATTTTACTGTCTGTTAACATGGAAGAAAATCCAAGAAAAATACATCTTTAAAGATGAGAAAAAGGTTTGGCAAAAAAGATGAGGTCCAAGGGTGGTAATAGCAACTGCTTTATCCAAGGCAGGGCCATCTACTCCACCTGCTATATCACCATTGACTAAAGAGTCAGTGGTGATGAACTTCAATCTTTCGTGCAATCTTTTGTCCAATCTTATGAATGACAGGATAGAGAGCCTTTTCCTGAGTATAGGGTGGAAAAAAAAACATTATCTGCTGCCAGTTTTCCTTATTATTATTTTAGTCATTTTATATAGCAGGTTTATCTGGAGGCTACAGTCAAGTGTCAGAATCCTGTCGTGCAAGCACTGCAGAAAAATACAATAAAAAATATTTTTTTCCCAAAATCCTTCATAAAAATTGTGCATGTTTCACCCTACCCCACCCTTTCTAAGCACACAAAATTAATGGCAGAATTTAGCATGTCAAAGGCCAAAGAACTTCATCACGGCCATGATGCCAATAAACTAAGAACAAGGCATGTAAAGACAAAAAGTATGATCTCATCTCCCTCAGAATAGCATTTTGCCTTGCAGAGACTAGGTACCATCTTTCCTCCGTATTCTAACCAATACTATAGATAGGTAGAAAGCTTACGTGAGTACACTTCTAAGTCAGTTTGTGTTCTTGCATTTCATTTAGGTTAGTAGTTGTTCAGAAGGACAGAATCTAGTTATTTGTTCAGTAATGAATAAATGTTATTTTAAGGCCTTTAAAAGCATTGTATTAGGTAAGATTTGCATCTTTTTGGAAAAAAAAATAATTCTAGGTGTTCCTGATAAGTGGTAGCTTATAATGCAATCTGTATATAAGCATGTATCTTAATTTTAATTGTCTTAGGTATTTTATTAAATAATGTCTCTTTTGTTTACTTTGCATAGAGCACAGATATACAAGAATAAGGCCTGTAGTTCTAAACAATGAGTCTCAACTTTGTTTCCCAGGATGATAGATTAGTTGTTGCTGTTAGTTTCCACTTGACTCCTTGTCCTGGTTTGGCCAGAGAGTGTCTGCCACTAGGTTAATAGCCGGCCCGGCTTTAAACCGTGACACTCCTGTACCCAGAGCCACCATCTTTTTGGCAAAGAAATGGTTGATATCATATGCTGGATGAGGTTACCGGAATAGTTCAATTATGTGAAGGCTGCTGTAGTTATTATTAAGGATGTGAAAAAGGGAGAAAATTTTCCTTGCTGCTAGAGAATAAAAGCTGCTAGAGTGTTAGGGTTCTGCTTGGATAAATTAGGCAGATTTTAAAGATATTTGAGCTGTTTTCCCTCCCCCGTTATTGACAGTCATTTCAGTTTGGATTTCTGCTACAGGATATTCTTATACTTGTTGCACATTACCAAGCAAGAATTTACCTTTAACATTAATTACACAATGAAATAAGAGACAACAGGAAATACCCATGCAGAAAATAACTGAAACTGAAAAGCTGAAAATAAACTGTTTTAAAGAATTACCATATAACTTTGTTAATTCTAAAGTCTCTGTATGAATGAGGAGGGAAAAAAAACAAGAACTACTATTTCTAAATTCTAATAGAGAATTTTATTGAAAATGTTGTAAAAGAGTGTAAGAAAATTAGTTTCAGGCATTTCCTCCCAGTTCTTAGGTCTGGTTTAGCCTGTTTCTTTTGGGATGCAACAAACTAAGTATTAATAGTCACATACTATACAAACATCAGCAAAGAAAAAAAGAAAAGAAAAAAAAAGGGGAAAAGAAACCAGTCACTTTCTCACTTTCCTACAGTTAAGTTCTTAGAAAAAAATACGGAATATAATACAGCTTTTAGTGTGACAAATTGGCCCCAGCTATGTTCCACCAGCTGCTTTGCTAAGTCAGGCTCTTAATAGATGAAACGTAAAATGAAAAAGATTGAAGACAGGTGAGAGGAAAAAGACAGCAATAGAAATCAACACAGCAGGAAGGAAGGAGCAGAAAACTTACGTTCACTTTTCAGGATTTACAAATACAGTCATAGAGATGATGATGGCTAGCCCCTTCCCTTATTTAGTCTGCTGAAGATATCTCAGAAGATCAAGGAAAAAGCCCAGTCACTAAAAAAGAAAAGCTGCAGATTTCAACATTCTGAGGCATCTGTTAAAGCCTGTGATTAAGCAGTGCTGTAATATATATACCCTCACCAGAATCACATTCTGGTTAATGAATTTTAGTGGCATTCTAACTGATACAGGTGTTTGGGATTGTCTGTCAGATATCTTGCAACCTATGTGTGAAACAGAAAATAGCTATCAATTTGCAACAGTAAGGTAGGAGTTCGATTGTTTTTCGTCTGATTGTTTGTTTGTTTGTTGAGGTGTGGGGTTTTTTTGTGCGCTGATAAGATTGTGATTAAAAAATACTTAAATAATTAGTAATACAAAACTAATAAAGAAACCAAAATCAAAATATTATGTCGATAGTTTTAGAATCAAACTGTGCATCTGAGACCTCTTCATTGTCTAAAGACAAAAAAATCTCACTTCCCTTGACAAATGAACATACAATATTGTTATTTATTGGATATTTACCATAAAAAAAAAAAAAGAAAGAAATTTTACTTCACTCAGAAAAGAGCAAATGTGTAACATTCATATCTGGTGTAGGGAACAAATTCCTTTTCTATTTTCTTAGCTTTAGTGGCCTACTGTAACACATTTAATGAAAATATAATCTTCCAGATAAACGTTCTTCATGGTACTTCCATGCTGCTTTTTTCTTCTGCTGCACAAGGAAAGAATTATGTTTTTACTCCAGAGAAACCATCCATATATAATTCACTCTTGCACTGAACATCTGTGATTTTGCCATTATTTTTACTCAAGCATAGAGATAGAGTTGGACTAAATTGTTAAAAATAATTTGAATGAACATCAACAAAGAAGGTACTGACAAGTCCAAATCTTTTTAATTATATTTATAATTTGACACATCATGTCACACCGTGAAGTGATAAAATACACTTCACATTCTTTTATTTTTCAGACCAAGCAGTCAAAGTTAATACAGGAGAGATTGGTTTTTCACAAACCAGCCTCATATCTAATGATTTGTAGAGGAAGAAGGCAAAGAGTTTGGGAAAGGATAATATTTTCCCTGGAATTAAGAATCCAAATCCTTTTATTTAAAACATAGTTAAGACATAAAAATTTCACTTAGCGTTGGCTAAATTCTTTCCTGATACTGAAAAAATACAATTATTTTAGCTCAATGAACAAGTTTTACCCCTTGACTTCATGATTTTTACTACTATTATTTCAGAGAATCCTAAAGCAATTTGCAGACCAAACGTGGAAACTGAATCCCTCCATTGAAGTGTAACCACTTGGAATGTACTGATTTATGGTAATGTAGCAGAAGTTATGAAGACTGCAACTATGTAACCAGAATTGGAAAGTAAACTGATTTACCCAAAATATAATTTAACCAAGACAGTAAAATTAGCAACTCTATGCTTTTTAGAAGTGTGATAAGAGCCTTGATTACCATAGCTAGTAAGAATATTAATTTTACACTTTATATGAAAGATGGAAGCTCTAGCTACACTGATTCCTATTTTTCTCTGAGATTATTTTCCTGAGTATAACTGTGTCATTAAATTAATTCATTAAAGTTGTCATTAATTCCACTCTTTTAAAGACGTTGCAGAGAAACAAAGTAAAAAGAACGCCAGCAGCAACAAAATGGAAACCAAAAAACTTTAACATGCTCTTAAAATAATTTTTGTCTAATCCATACCTACAAACACTTTTATGCACTAAGTATATTTATATGTTATAACACAGAAGCATCAAAAGAAAATCTGAAGTTCTAAATGTCCCTATTGAATACTTATGTGTGTTAATGTGTTGTGTTTTCTGTTGTGCTTAACCTGAACTGTGGATTGTCTGGTTTTGTAACTCTTGTATTCTTGGATACTTGCAATATTCTTATATTAGTTTTAAACTAAAAGTTACTGATATCAATGCAATGACATAATGCTCAAACTGAAGGATTGCATAGCCAAGTAAATACTACTGTCATGAATCACAAGTTGGTCCGCTGAACTGGGCAGTTTTAAAGAGGGCATTGTGTTTCCACAGCTATTAAATTCACATCTGTATGGACCAATTGTTTTTGTCTATGAACAATTAGAGATAATACTTTTCTTGCAATAGGTTTAATAAGTATATTTGTTTAGAACAGAAGAATGAGTGAGTCTGACACTGAAAACTAGAGCAGGGCCAGCTTTGTAGATATTGCCTTGCCTTCATGCAGACAGTTGCAATATTGCAGCTTACGAAACTGTCAATGTCAGCTTGTCAGATGCCTGGAGGAGTGTCAGCTTGGATTATCCTGTGTGTAATTGCAATTAGAACAAACCCAAGGGCTTAAAATACTCTTTCTACTATTGTGAAATGTAAATGTATGACATAAAATAGTCAGAATTGTTTTACAGTATTGTGCATAGTTTTGCTTTTTTTTTTTTTTTAATGGGCTTCATGAGATTCTTCTTAAAATTTAAATAATAGAAATAGTGTTATAATATCCAAGATGTGAATTTCTGGTTTGAGGTGAACTCAGAAACCTACATTTATACAGAGTATTTACACTGCTGGCCTTTCTCTGATTGTTCTTTGGTATCAGCCTTTTAAACCTTAATTTTACTTGATTAGATGCTTCATATAATTGGCCAGTTTGCACACATATTATTATTACACTTTTCTTCTTCCATGAATTTGGCTTTACTGAAAAGAGAAATGGTGAGAAAAGTAGTAATTTCACAATAAGACTGGGCTGAAAAGAGGTTGCGATATAGTAGCATGTCTTTAAAACACATGAATTGGGATGAAACTCTCTAATAGAAAAAAAATGTTTTAAAACATATACACAATCATATAGTGAGGGAGTAATATACAATAGAAACACTGCATTTCCCAGATGAGACGAGCTTTCTCAGGTCTGGAAATGCTCTGTGGAACTGATTCCTGGAATTTTCACAAATTATACAACTAAGCAGAAGGCTCTCAGGATCTACACTTGCCACTGCCTTGCAACCTCAGACCTTCCAGTTTCTGGCAATGTGTTTCACAGATAGACTGCTTTTTGACTCTAAAATTTACTTCATATTCTGTTTTTCTTCATGCTAGGTTACATTCCAACATGAGATTTGGGGACAAAAGGCTACACGCATCCTTATTTGAAGAGGTGGACAAGAATCAGATGCAGTGGGTTTGGTCTTAGCCTGTTACCAGCCGTATCTTCTGAAATTGGCCTCAGCATTGCCTACAGGTAGAGATATAACTTTCTTGAGGTTTCACTGACATGCTGAAACCATTGTTGCCTGAAGCCAGCGGTATAAATCTGTGATGCTTAGCTGACAGAAAGTTTCTCATATTAGCTTGAACAGTAGCCTGTTACCCCAGCTATCTGGCTGAGTCTTCAGAAGTCATTTCTCAGGACTGAAAGGTTTCCTGCTAGATCCCTGCAGTGCAAGCCCTGCTGAACTGACTGTAGAGCCTGTCATGCTTTCAGGCTCTGATCATCAAGGGCAAAAGCCTCTTATGTGGCTGTTTCCTCCAGACAAGCAAAACCTAAAAAAGCTAGCGTTATCAGCAGTATAGTATCCCACTCTCTGGTCCATCCTAGGCCAGAGCAATGTTCATACCTACAAAGCAGACTGATCTTTGAAACTCTGAGTCCCTACTTCTAGAATAAACCCATCAGACTGATCTAAGGTGGAGAACTGGTGTTTCAGCAGTTCTCATCTCAGCTTTACTACTCAGAACATGGATCCTAGGGTGCTACTACAGAAATTTCCTTAGAGACATTTCCAGGAAAGATTTGCCAAGAACAGGCTCAAAGTTATTGGCCCCATAACTCCACATCTAAATAACCCTTAAGATGGGTCTAGCAACATTTTATATAACTAAGAATAACAATTTAGTGAGGACAAAGTGCAGATTCTTCTTCATCCGCATTTGTGGAACTTCAATTTAAATCTAACACATCTGTTATTCAGGTGGTATATATCGACATAAGTGCCCTGAAATTATTTTATGTTGTTTAGGTACTAGACCGCTGTCCTTAAACTGTTTTTTTCTTAAATTTATTGACATGTTTACTCCTTACAAGGACTTCATAGAAAAAGAAAATAATTTTTACATTTTTTTTATAAATATAATATACATATTTCTTGTAAAATTAATTAATCCATACATTTCCTTGTAGATCTCCTTCTACTCCGTCTGGTAAGAAATGAAAAATCTTCTGCTATACACTGTGTTACTATACTTAGTATTCTGAGCAAGCTTCCTCTAAAACTTTGAGTACAATGTTTTTGTTCTGCTGTGCCATTTTTATTGTAAAGAGCTTAGGTCTGCATCTTTAAGTGTTTTCTCTAGGTTTATTTCAACTCAAAGAAGATGACTGTTGTTTTCCTCAAGGAAATTCTATCAAGTAGTAAATTGTTCCTTTCCGATAGTCACTAATGAGATTATTAGATCCTTTTTCCAATGTTTTATATATTTTAAAGTTCTTTAAATTCTGAATATAACTAAGGTTCCAAGATTTACCATCTTTATTGCTGAGATATCCTTACTGTCAGGTATATGACATTTGTGTTTTATTCTTTTTAAAATTAGGTGAAATTCTCAACTATCTTAACCGCTGTTTTGCAAGAATGGGTCGAAAAAGCCACATCATCTATGCATTCATCATAATTATCCCAATGATAAAACAGATAATTATTAATTTGTCTGCAAAGAAGATGTGTTTGTAGCACATGAAATTCTAAGAACACCTACTGCATGAAAAACGTGCTGAAATCAGAAAGGAAATACTGAAATTTATGAGCTGACTGAAGGTAGTTCCAAGTCCACAAAACAATGGGGATTTCAGTGCTCTTGAAATTCCCAGTAGATGTTTAGGTTTAAGTTACTTCAACTGCACTTCCATTTACTTGAAGTGATCTACCTGCCAGATCCACTGCCTACACAGAGGTCTCACAATTAGCCTACATAAACAGCAGACTGATGGAAAAAATGTGTCTGCAGGTGGACTCACAGGGTGTCAAGTAACTGGGTGCCACAGTAACAAGGTGCTAAGCCAGGTTTACTTTGGTAGCTGGGGTCCTCCGTGCTCTGGAAGGGTACTTCTTACTGGCTGCCATGGGCCTGCCCTTCTATGTTTTCCGGCCAAATGGATGCTATCCATTTATCACCCTGTGATCGGGTGATAAAAAGCCTCCTGGAGGGCAGGGACTAGTCTCTCCAGAGGGGAGAGGGAGACTCAGCTGTGACTGGGTGTGTCCCAGGGCAGGAGAGGCTGCAGCAGTTTGCAGCTCGTTGGGGAGGGCGCTGACTCCCTCCCAGTGCACAAGGTGAGGAAGGTGCCAAGGAGCTGTGAACCAGGGGGGTCACCAACAGGTATTTCCCAGCTCAGTGAAAGAACAATGGTATCTACCCGGCGGAAGAAGACCAAAATGGATGTGGGAACCCAGACACAGCTCCCACGGAAGGCGGCGATGGTGCAGGTTGCAGGCTGTAGGGAATGCTACAGCGTCTCTGTGGTGACAGGGGGCTGTGTGCACTGTGAGCAGGTAGATGATCTGCTCGGCCGAGCGGCACAGCTGCAAAGCCAGGTTGAAAGGCTTCAAGCCGAAGTAGAAAGGCTTAGGAGCATTCTGGAGGCTGAAATGGAGATAGACTGGTGGAGCCAGGCTCTGCCTTCCCTGCCACAAAAATGGGAGCACCTGCCAGAGAGCTCCCAGGATCGAAAGACACCTGTACTCTGCCCCTCTCAGGTGGAAAACGATAACTTAGAGGAGAGGTGTGAGTGGAGGCAAGTCTATGGCCGTGGCAAAATGCGAGTGCCCTCCTTGCCTACTTTGCCTCCACAGGTGCCTCTGAGCAATAGATATGAAACCCTAGTGGAATACAGCCGGTCCAATGGGGATGTGGTGGAGAGGCAACCTATATCAGAGGTCCCACCACAGTCAGAAAAACCTGACAAGCGTATAGCTACCTCCTCCACAAGGAAGAAGAGAAGAGTTTTAGTGGTTGGAGACTCCTTCCTAAAGGGATCTGAGGGCTCAATATGCAGAGCTGACCCCCATCACAGGGAGGTCTGCAGCCTGCCTGGAGCCCGAATCAGGGATATCACCAGGAAACTCCCCAACCTGGTGAAGGCCACAGACTACTACCCCCTGCTGATCTTCCAGACAGGTGGGGAAGAAGCTGCATCCTGTAGTCTGAGGGCGATGAAGAAAGACTACAAGGCCCTAGGACGGTTGGTGAAAGAGTCTGGGGCACAAGTTGTTTTCTCCTCCCTCCTTCCATTTTCAGGGGATGACGTGGGATGGAATGGTAGGATTCTCTCTATTAATGCCTGGCTACGAGACTGGTGCTACAGGCAGGGCTTTGGGTTCTTTGATAATGGCTGGTTTTATAAGACACCAGGCGTGACCGTAATACATGGGAAAGGTTTATGTCGTAGGGGCAAAAGGGTTCTGGGACAGGAATTAGCAGGGCTCATTCGGAGAGCTTTAAACTAGATTTGAAGGGGGATGGGGTAGTAGCTGGGCTTGCACCACTGGGGCAACGCTCTAGTGTTGAGGTAGACTAGGAGGCCTCCCATCCCCCTGGGGTGAAATGGGTGTGCTCAGCTCGCTCCCTGAAATGCCTGTACACCAATGCACGCAGCATGGGGAATAGACAGGAGGAGTTGGAAATCCGTGTTCGGTCGGGGGGCTATGATCTAGTGGCAAATACAGAGACTTGGTGGGACCCCTCACATGACTGGAATGTGGTCATGGATGGCTATGTCTTGTTCAGGAAAGACAGGCCGCTAAGGAGAGGTGGTGGAGTTGCTCTTTATGTGAGTGAGCAGCTAGAATGTATTGAGTTCTGTCCAGAGGCACATCAGGAGCGAGTTGAGAGTGTGTGGGTGCGAGTTAAGGGGCAGGCTGGCAGGGGTGATACTGTTGTGGGTGTCTATTACAGGCCACCAGATCAGGATGAGGAGGGTGATGAGGCCTTCTACAGGCAGCTGAGAGCAGTCTTGCAATTACAGGGTCTGGTTGTCATGGGGGATTTCAACTACCCTGATATTTGCTGGGAGGCCTACTCAGCCAGCCATCCTCAGTCCAGGAGGTTCGTCCAGTGCATTGATGATAACTTTCTGATGCAAATGGTGGATGAGCCAACTAGGAGAGGAGCGCTGCTGGATCTTATCCTCACTAACAAGGAGGGTCTGGTTGAAGAGGTGAAGGTTGAGGGCAGCCTTGGTTGTAGTGACCATGAGATGGTAGAGTTCAGGATCTCATGTGGCAGGAACAGAATAGCTAGCAGAATTGCAACCCTGGACTTCAGGAGGGCCAACTTTGGCCTTTTCAAGCAATTGCTAGGGGAAATCCCATGGGACAGGGTACTAGAAGGTAAGGGGGCCCAAGATAGTTGGTTAGCATTCAAGGACTGCCTCTTCCGAGCTCAAGATCAGAGCATCCCAACAGGTAGGAAGTCAAGGAAGGGTACGAGGAGACCTGCATGGTTGAACAGGGAACTGCTGGGCAAACTCAAGTGGAAGAAGAGGGTGTAGAGATCATGGAAGGAGGGGCTGGCCACTTGGGAGGAATATAAGTCTGTTGTCAGAGGATGTAGGGAGGCAACTAGGAAAGCTAAGGCCTCCTTGGAATTAAACCTTGCAAGAGAGGTCAAGGACAACAGAAAGGGCTTCTTCAAATACATTGCAGGTAAAGCCAACACTAGAGGCAATGTAGGCCCACTGATGGATGAAGTGGGGGCCCTGGAGACAGAGGATAAAAAGAAGGCGGAGTTACTGAATGCCTTCTTTGCCTCTGTCTATAGTGCTGGAGAATGTCCTGAGGAGCCCCGGACCCCTGCGGCCCCAGAAGAAGTCAGGATAGAGGAGGAATCTGTCTTGGTAGATGAGGGCTGGGTCAGGGACCAATTAAGCAATCTGGACGTCCATAAATCCATGGGCCCTGATGGGATGCACCCGCGGGTGCTGAGGGAGCTGGCGGAAGTCATTGCTAGGCCACTCTCCATCATCTTTGCTAAGTCATGGGCAACGGGAGAGGTGCCTGAGGACTGGTGGAAAGCGAATGTCACTCCAGTCTTCAAAAAGGGCAAGAAGGAGGACCCGGGTAACTATAGACCGGTCAGCCTCACCTCCATCCCCGGAAAGGTGATGGAACAACTTGTCCTTGGTGCTGTCTCTAGACACATCAAGGATAGGGGGATCATTAGGGGCACTCAGCATGGCGTCACCAACAGGAAGTCTTGCTCAACCAACTTGATAGCCTTTTATGAGGATGTTACCCGGTGGACAGATGACGGTAAAGCTGTGGATGTGGTCTATCTCGATTTCAGTAAAGCGTTTGACACGGTCTCCCACAGCATCCTCGCAGCTAAAGTGTGGTCTGGATGATCGGGTAGTGAGGTGGATTGTGAACTGGCTGAAGGAAAGAAGCCAGAGAGTGGTGGTCAATGGGACAGAGTCCAGTTGGAGCCCTGTGTCTAGCGGAGTCCCTCAAGGGTCGGTACTGGGACCAGTACTATTCAATATATTCATTAATGACTTGGATGAGGGAATAGAGTGCACTGTCAGCAAGTTCGCTGATGACACAAAACTGGGAGGAGTGGCTGATGCGCCGGAAGGCTGCGCAGGCATTCAGAGAGACCTGGACAGGCTGGAGAGTTGGGCGGGGAGAAATTTAATGAAATATAACAAGGGCAAGTGTAGAGTCCTGCATCTGGGCAAGAACAACCCCATGTACCAGTACAAGTTGGGGGCAGACCTGTTGGAGACCAGCGTAGGGGAAAGGGACCTGGAGGTCCTAGTGGACAGCAGGATGACCGTGAGCCAGCAGTGTGCCCTTGTGGCCAAGAAGGCCAATGGCATCCTGGGGTGTATTAGAAGGGGTGTGGTTAGCAGGTCAAGAGAGGTTCTCCTCCCCCTCTACTCTGCCCTGGTGAGGCCGCATCTGGAATATTGTGTCCAGTTCTGGGCCCCTCAGTTCAAGAAGGACAGGGAACTGCTAGAGAGAGTCCAGCGCAGAGCCACAAAGATGATTAAGGGAGTGGAACATCTCCCTTATGAGGAGAGGCTGAGGGAGCTGGGTCTCTTTAGCTTGGAGAAGAGGAGACTGAGGGGTGACCTCATTAATGTTTATAAATATGTAAAGGGCAAGTGTCATGAGGATGGAGCCAGGCTCTTCTCAGTGACGTCCCTTGACAGGACAAGGGGCAATGGGTGCAAGCTGGAACACAGGAGGTTCCACAGAAATATGAGGAAAAACTTCTTTATTGTGAGGGTGACCAAACACTGGAACAGGCTGCCCAGAGACGTTGTGGAGTCTCCTTCTCTGGAGACATTCAAAAGCCGCCTGGATGCGTTCCTGTGTGATATGGTCTAGGCAATCCTGCCCCGGCAGGGGGATTGGACTAGATGATCTTTCGAGGTCCCTTCCAATCCCTAACATTCTGTGATTCTGTGATTCTATGGGTGACCTCATGAATTTATACGAAGGGACAATGTTGTTGATGTATCCTCATGAATTTATACCAAGGGACAATGTTGTTGATGTATTCTGAGAGGCCGTTCTCTTTCCCCTCTTTTATCTCCTCTGCCTGTATGACAGAGTCAAAACAGTTTTATGCAGCATGTTTTCAAAACTGAGGTCTTTCTAATCTTTTTTTGAACTCTTAAACCTAAATGCCCACCTTTGTGTTACCTTGCTTCCCAAGTACCAAGTCAGTCACAGTCTGACGTCTCCTTGCAATACTTGCAATGTTAAGATATTTTCAGTCTTAATACAACTATGACTTAGCATAGGTCAAATTTCTGGCTTCATTAGGATAACTCAATGGCAGAAAATCAGAACCACGTGGATGTACTTTTTGTTTCAGATACCCTTGTCATGTATTTTTTTCTTCCTTTGACTTTTTTCCCAATACTTGGTTTTATACAACTGATGTTTAAATACATTTTTGAGATATCAACTACTTTTATTTTTTAATAACTCTGTGAAGTGCCTATGAATACTTTTTTAATGTAGTTGCTGACAGCACAGCTGAACCATTGTAGCTGCAAATAAAAGTTCTTATACAAGTAAAAATGGATTGAAATGAAAACCTATGTTTAAGCCTAAAAAACCACAGCTTTTTATTTGATTAGGTGTAATCTAGATGCATTGAAATATTTAGGTGAGGAGAATATATTATAACTTGAATGACAAGTTAAACTACACTAGATTATTTATTAACGTGAGAAAAGCAATTAGAGTTTTGACCTAAATGTTTAATGTTTCAGGTTTCCTCAAAACTGCACTTGCTTGTGAATTAGAGGTTATACTTTCAAAGCAAGTTTAATTTCCACAAACTTTATAAATGCCAGAAAAAGCAGGGAGGGATATGCCTACTCACTCTTCATACAAAGCAGATTTCAGAATACAGTGAAGTAGATGAGGATTTTTCTCACACTCATCTCTCTCTCTGTCTGTCAGTGTGCCACACACAGTAATGCTTTAATCCATCATGCCATCACCTTCACTAAAACTGTAAGTCAATGCTGAGCTGTCCACCCACTGTTTCACTGCAGTGCTATCCTCAGGTGTGCAGAGAAACAGAAATTAAACAGACAGGATTGCCTCAGGGTCCCTGTGAAGAAACACTGATAACAAGGGAGGAAGTTCCCCAGGAAGAGGAGGAGATCGTTGATAACTGTGAATACCTTGATTTAAACAGAATTTATAAAAGATTCTCAACAGGACTGTGGTATGCAGAATTAAAAAAAAAAAAAAAAAAAAAAAAAAAAAGAGGATCTCTTTGAGATTTCAGACTTACTTTTGTCTTTCAGAAATACTGATAGCTCGTCTCTTCCAACCAAGGAAGAGCCAATTGGAAAAAGACACTGGAAAAAGTTTTAAGACATTCTTGAACTACTCAGATAGCAGCAATAAAGAGAGAGGAAGAGTTGAAATATGTTTGATTTTTAAAATTTATTTATTTTCTTAATCACCCAGAATGGAACCATGAAATGGTGAAATGGTCTGTGAGGAGTCGTCCATGAGGACTTTAGAGAAAGGGTAGGTGTAGCTAACAGCTGTAGTGAAGAGGGGGAATATTTTTTCATTCAACATTATACCATTTTCTGAGTTCAGAGGTTTCTGTTGATGAACTACACCCTTTAGAAAAGACCAAAGACTGGCACATATTTTTTTGTGGGATGAGTTTATGTCTGGGATGCTTGAAAACATGATACAACCTGAAAGTAAGGAGGGATCTCATGAAGTCCGCCTGGAATAGCAGATATCTGTTTGAACTCTAAGCTTCTATATGCTCATAGTGTACATATATATGTATATATTAACAAAACATACATGTTTATATAGTAAGAGTTTTTACATCTATATATTGATATTTTTAAATTATTTTATTTCTGTAGCATTCCTAAGGAAGATTTTTTTTTTAATCTCTGAGAGACAACTGTGGGATGCTTACAGCGAAATCTTTCATGCAAATGGCAGCACTAGACGAAGCATAAAATACTTGAGAACAAGTGCCTGTCAAAGGTTGACCAGTTGTTGATTTTTAAAACCTATATTATTTAAATAAATTAAAATGGGGCAGTGATTCACATGTATTGATGTAGTGTATGATTATTATCACACTTTAAGGCAAGATTTGTGCTTGTGCCAAACAGTTGGTGTCTAGACACTTGCCAGATATTGTGCCCAATACACTGTCTAAGTGAGTGGAACAGAGTTCAGGTGTATGAATATATAGACTGACATGTTATTTGTTAATCTCAAAGCATGGCTCTTTCATTTATTAGAGTTAAATATTTTCTTCTAAAAATACAAAATGAAGACAAACCAACAAAACCAAACAGAACTCTGCAAAACAAGGTAAAAACAAACAAAAAAACCACAACTACACAATACTTCTACTATGAGCCTGCAAATTTGAGAATTCATTCTGAAATTGAAGAAAAGGTGTCTTCCACACATACAGAGTTAAGCATGGTAGAGACAATGTAAGGTTCTTCCTATTTCCTTAGCTAATGAAGTCCTTCTGCTGAGTAAGTGGGCAAACTATCAATGTGATATCTATTGAATGCCACAGTAAGATCAGATAAGGCTTGTTTTTTTCTGGAGAAGATGGGTCACACATCAAATGCCTTGTAAATGGTAAACTTTGGGGTAATTTCTAAATCTTGCTTTCTGAAGAATATGAATAGTAAGGAGCAGAAGGGACACCAAATATCGGTATCAGTATTGACACAAAATTTTGATAGCAAAAATGATACTGCCAGAAATATTCTCACAATGACATCTAATAAACCTTAAAAGCAATTAAAAAAATTTCTTGTTTTCAGGAAAACTTAAGCTAAAATCACATGCCTTTTTTCCATCCATCTGCTAATTTCATGTACTTGCACATTAGTTCCATGCACTTACAAACTCTTGAACTTGCAAACCTAAAAAAACGTATTCATGATTTTAACTTCAGAAATCGCTTGGATAGGTGTGGATGTTGTCTGACAAAAGGATGAGGAATGAATCATGAATTGCCAAGAGTAACTTGACTTTAATCAGTCTATCTGCTGAATAAGTTGTCTCTCTTATCCTTTTGGAATTTCAGAAGAAAATTTAAAGAGGAACTTAAATTTAAACAAATGAAAGGGTGTATATATATCTCAGCATTTACATGTCTGTGAATGTTATTTACGGTCCTAATTAGATTATGGAAACATACATGTGTTTTTGTGTATATGCTCTTACACACACACATGTGAAAATGTAGAAAGAAATTGAGCAGACAAGTAAAAGTTTTTATATCCCTACATCAGGAAGAAACTTAACTTAATCTGTGTACATAAACATAGACAGAAACACTGAGGAAGACTAAGAAAGATTTCAGATATTCTAAAAGTCTGTTTTCATGCTTCTCCCTAATTTTTATTCTTACATCTACACTAAAATGTGGAATTTAATTTCTAATACGTGTTTAATTTCTTTGTCATTTCTTCAGGTATGACATTTGCATATATGTTAAGTTCATCCACTTAGAGAAGAGGATGTTTATCAAGTGATTTAGGAAAGCAGTAACCCAGTTTGAAGCCTGTCTTTTCCACGGGGCAATAAGCATTAATAATTCATAAAATCTTCTAGGCCAGCACCCCTGCACTCGAATTAAATCCTCCATCAGAAATGTATGAATAGCTCAAATATGCATAAAGAAGATTAATTGGTAAGCATAAATGTGGTCACACACAGTCAAAAATTTTACCCCTTCACAGATGCTGAGTAGCCACAAGCCTCCATTGCATTTACTGAATGCCCCAGGTGCAGAAGTAAGGCTCTGCTTCTGTGATACACGTCTTTAATTCTGACCACATACTTTACATATCTCAGCAGCAAAAAGTGACTACTTATTTTTGTTTTAAATTTAAATTTAATAAGCAATGATCGCTGTCAGCTTTGCCACTCCTCTCTGAAAGATCAAGAGCTATAACAAGAAGCAATACTAAGGGAAGATTAAAAGAGACTCAAGCAATGGAGAGAATTTAAAATACTAAAAGCTAAACAAAATCACATAGCCGGATAAAAAGATAGCCAGTGGAGAGACATCAGAACTATGACAACAAAGATAAAGGCAGCGGCATAGGCAGGGATTAAATGAAAACAAAGGTGAATAAGCCTTAGAAGAGCAAAGCACAGGGATGGGGAAGCAAAAGAACACAGAAAATATCAGCAAAGAGGAAGAAAGAAGGATCAAAGGAAATAAAATTAGATATACAAGACATAAAAGAGAGAAGCTACAGACCAAGCATAATATTGCTGTGTACAGGCAAGTCATCAAACAAACACCTTATAGAATTTTAAAATTATACTGGAGGAAAAAAATCTATCTTCCTGGAAGTTTTAGCAGAAATCAGTATTAACACAACAGATGTTCTTTAAGGTAGAAACACTGTGTGCTTCCACAATCATCTCTCCACAATTTTATACTATAAAAATACATATCACTTCAAGACATACTAAACTAATGCATCAAGAGGCAGCTCCACAGGGTTCAGTATCATCAGTAAGATCTACTGCAGAAACAGGCGGCTTAGAAAGGATGGAAGGAAGGACGTGGTCACAAAAGCTTTTTATAGAAGTGGGGAGTTCTGCACAGTGTAAGTGCTCTCCAAACAGCAGTCACTTTAAAGGCTAAATGATAACAATGACAATATATGTAAAGTAGCAAATGCTTGTTAACATATAACAACAGGGAAAAAATCTATTCTCTTCTTGCTCCATTGAAACCAAATTGAGAACATCTAAAGGGAAAATAACTTCTTAACTAGGTTCCATTAGATTTCCCATAGGAGGGGAAAGAATGTTTTGTGAAAGAGAAATGAGAACAATTCCTCATATAAACCAAGCACAGCAAGGAAAATAAAAACAGTTTCTCTATACATAGTAATTATAGGAGGTTTGTGCGTTTTTTGTTTTCTTTTGGGTTTGTTTTTTTTTTTTTAATGTTGGCAGCTCTACATATGGAAGTGGTTAAATAACGAAAACACTTTTTTTTTCCTGAGCTTTTGGATATATTTTGTAATTAGTATTTATAGTACATGATCAAAAAAACACAACAGGAGAATCTTCTCAGGGGGTTCACCCCATATTTTTCTGGTTTATCAGGTATTTATTGTTAGTGTTATTAGAAAGTATCTTTCCCTCACTGACCCTATTGTGAGAATTATAAGATCATGTTGCTTATGCAGTTTGGTAGAGAAACACCCTGATACTCTTCAGATGCCCATGAAAATTATTTTGGATTACAGGTTACTCCTAAGACTACCCAGAATTAATCAGAATATACATTGTCAGAAGAACAGCACAGCTTGTTTTTCAGCTATCACTCTGAACTACTTACTCTTAACATCAGAGAAAAATCTAGAGTCAAAGAATGCATTTATGAGAATCCAGTCATAGGCAATACAATTAAAGTAGCTATAAATACACTGTATAGAAATAGAGAAAAAAAATCCTTTTTTTTTTTTTTAGCTATGCTTTAAATATGATACATGACAGCATCCTTTGCAGAATCAATCCTAAGGCTGGAAGGCGTTTTAGAAAGTCCTCAAGTCCATATCTCACCACAAGGTCATACCCTACACTCTACTCCTCTGTACCCTTTCAGACTCCTGTTTGTCAAGCTTGCGAATAAGGATCTCCAAAGAGGGTGTGATAAACACCCCAGCTATTCATGCAGTTCTGGTGAGCTCCTTGCTACTTTGTGTTCAGCCGAAGACTACACTGGATAATTCCTGTTCACTGGATGACATTTTTTCATCCCTTGCTGCCTGATTTTGCTGGTTATCAAACCTGTCTATGCAATACTATCTGTGGGATAACATTTTGCTGAATGTTCTAGGGAATGCATTTAAGAGCTGAAGAACCTTTAAAAGGCTCCTAGATCTCCAGTTCATGGATTTATTATAACCTTGGGGGAAGAAAACACATTGATTCTGAACACACTTTTAGCCTAAATCAAGTTATGATAAATGCAAATACACATTTCTATTATAGCAGACAACAAAGAGAGTGTTAGAAAAGACATAGGTGAGGAAAGAACAATAATAAAAAAATATCCACATCTGTTTAATCCAAGATGGCATCAGGCAAGTGTTTTCTTGTTTCCACTCCATTTGTTTTTCACTTGTTGTTTTGCACCAGGAGGTGCTGGTCCATTCTGATGCAAGCAAGACAGACACTCTGTAAGGTATCTTTCAAAATGCTATTTACTAGAGCTAACACTATAAGGAGAAAATACTATCGATAATCTCACGTCCCTTTAGATGTTGGGAACCCTGGAAGCCATAGCATCTAGTAGGCCTCTTATCCACATGCAGCATGCTGAGTAGACCCCATCCACAGAAAAGATTCTCCAATTTCAGTAATTCAAGATGTTATAGGATTTTCTTACAATGGAACAACTCTACCCACCATTTCTACAGTCAAACAGAAATTATGTTTGCATAAGAATTTCTTGCTGCAC
Organism: Nyctibius grandis; assembly: GCF_013368605.1. NCBI lineage: Eukaryota > Metazoa > Chordata > Aves > Nyctibiiformes > Nyctibiidae > Nyctibius > Nyctibius grandis. Next base: position 82,543,418 of record NC_090658.1, read on the forward strand.
TTTTAGTCAAATGCGAGGCCATGCAGGCGGCATAATCACTGGTACCAAGTGGGAGCTGCCCACAGACTCCTCTGCTACAATGAGGTTATTGAGTTTATCCTGTGGCCAAGGGATTTGTGCAGGACAACACAGCCCGAAGGCCATGCTGGACATGCAGGACAGCACAGATCTGGGTGTACTGCAGTCAACAGTTATGTGTATCACCACCTCCTTGATGTACAATGCTCTTCCAGTCGGTGTCACTACACTTGTCTTACAAACCTTTCTGTACACTTCTCATGCAGGATTTCTAGTTTCCTTCCTAAACTACATATCAAACTGCTTCTAAAAGAAAGCATCCTCTGTTGATGAAATCTGCTAACTTTTATAACTATTCATATTTTTTGAGTCCCAGGGATCTGAACAGATCTAATCCTTTTTCTGGAACTTACAGTTTCAAGTTTTCTCAATTTCTATATGATCAACGACTATTTCCTTATTTGTTTTTGATAGGTCATGTTTTTATGCTACTGATCATTCTCATTTTTTTTTCTGGACACTTTTCACACAGTTCACAACTTTTGTGAAGTTCAGAGCCTAAAAGAGATTCAGATGCAGCCTTGATGGTACTGAGCAAGGGAAGTTTTATAAAAGTATTTCAAGGATTCTTCCCTTAGGTCCTTTTCCTGCTAATCTTTTATCTACTCATTACTGTCTATGCCATATGTATGCAGATGATTAGTCCATTTTAAGTATAGATTTGGATACTTGTCACTGCTGGATTTCATCCTATTTTTAGTTCATTTCTCCAATTTCAGCTGTTCAGTTCTTCCATAGGACGGCATTAAATGTATTGATGTCAAATGCATGTTACCGGTCTGTTCCTACCTCTGCTTCTTTTTTGCTCCTCATTGAAGTATAAACATTGAATTTATTCTCCTCAAATCATCAAAAGTCCTGATGTACCTGACATGTGTGAGCTCTCGATCATAGCCAATAATAGCTCTAAGATTTCATTGACACTGCTTAAGTAGTTTTGCATGAACTCATTGGATCATGGTGATTTAAATATTTTACAAATGTACCTATTCCTTTATCTGTTCTTTGTTTTAGGCTGAGACTTTGCTTCTCTTATATAATGGAACACTTTCAAATAATTTTGTATTTGTTCACCTCTCAGGCTTTGTTACCGTGTACTCCTGATCCTTGTTTAAAACTCCTCACTCAAATTTATCATGTCAATATATACAAATGTTCTCACCCTCTTTGATGGGTAGTTTACTATTATTCAATAATAATTTATAGATGGGAAAGCAAAATTTTGCTAGTATCAACATCTGTAGAGCCATCCCCTTCTTTGGACGATGCATTTATTCTACCTGAGCTTTTAAGGTATTAACAAGAACTTTACCTCTTGTTCCTTTTCACTGGTTGTTTGATCTTCTTAGTGAGACTCCTGGCACTATCACAGATATTGATATGTTCCGGTATCAGTACTTACAAAATACTTGTTAATCCACTGTGAAGAAAACTACTTTTTTTTCTAGTAAGATAGATTCACATGTCAATAATGTCTATGCATACTAGAACTTGTATTTTATGAGAGTATGTTTCTACAGATAGCCATAGCTGATGCAAACCCATAAAATGAAAAGAATGGCATAGTGTTTTAAGAGCCACCACTTAACGTCAGATATGAAGATATACTATGAGATGGTAGTAAATTAGTGTGACTGACCTTTATCACATTGTGATCTTTTTCTGATCAGATGTAAAAGTTTCTCGTTATTAATTTTATATAGTGTATAAAACCTTGGGATTGATTAGCACCGTATTTCTAATAGGAGTTAGAATTTAAATAATGTACTTAATTTTCAAATAATTTTATAAGATCTCATGTAAAAGGTAAAATAATACTATAAAATAATAAAGAACATAGTTAATTATATTTTACTTTTTAAAGTACTTGCATATTTTCTAGCTTATTTCTAGAAAATGTTGAACTAAGCAATATCAGTTTTACCTTTTAGTTCCATAGCATAAACCTCATCTGTTGTTTGAGGTATTTGCAGAAAACGTACAACTATGCTAGAGCTGGTTGAATTCTCCAATATGAATTTCCAGGTGGTAAATAAACACTGCTGAACTGTTATCAGTACTCAAAGTTTAAATTTCATGGAAATAGAGGAAAGAAGTCTGCCATGGTTTGATTCAGCTTTTTTGGTTTGGTTTGGATTAGTAGTCTGTGTTAAATGCCTTTGAAAGAATCACATTTCCTCTACTCCAATGAAAAATCGGAAAAGGACTATAAAATTATAATGAAAACAGTCGCAGTGCCATAACGCTGTCTTGAAACTACAGATTAAATCAATATTATCCAAACACTTAAGAGGATATCCAATTCCAAGTCTTAAGTCAATACCTATAATGAATAACAAAAAGACGGCAGGTGTGGAACATTAGTAAGTATGTTATTACTTGGGCTGTCTGTCTGAAACTTGACATTTACACACAATCACAGATTATTCATTATAAATAATTCTCCCTGTTGACTACTTATTCAGAACTGCATGTTCATTTTCTAAAGATACTATAATGGAGAGCATACTTGAGAGCCCATGGAGAGAGATATTTCCTAAAATTTTTAGAAGACAGTGTTGTGTAAATGAAGGATAATACATAAGAGCTTTAGCGGATGAAGCACACAAGTGAACTCAGAAGTGCTGGGAAGATGAATCTTGCTATTTCATAGAAAGAGAGTGACAACTCCAGATAATCTTGTAACTCTACCAGTAGATGAACAAAAAGGAAAGATTTATGAAATATGTTTAAAGTAAGAAAAAGAATCTGAGATTTTATGCAGAGATTAGGAGTTTCAGGGCAAGTGTTACAGAAAAAGGAATCGGAATATTGCCACCATTAATGTTTGGGGTTTTTCATGGATGATTAGATGAGATGGATGAAATAATGTCACAGCACAAAAAAACAGCACTTTGCACTTTTGGTAAGGAACACAGAGTTTAAATTATGTAGAGAAAAACTGCTGTGAATGAGTGCTATCAAGGCTTCGTTGTGTGGACTAAGGGACTGAGAAGAATAATGCTGAAAATTCATGTATTATTGTAAATGTGCCTGGATCAAGAAGACCAGGTTTCAAGTTGAATAGTTCAGTGTGACACCAGACTGGTCAGGATTGCAAGATATCTAAGTGCTGCAAACTATGAACAGTATTTGACCTGTATTTCCTAAAACAGTGCGTGCTTGCTCTTATTGTTTCTGATTGAAGATACACAACGAAAATGATGGATTCAAAACCTACGTTCCTAAAGTAAACAAGAAAGGAATTTGTGGATCAGAATAAAAAGGGAAGAGACAAGGAAGAATTGAAAAAAAAAATTTCTGTGAGTGCCAGATGTAAATTTTGAGATGCATATTTGAGTAAATTTTTTCATTGACTTGTGGGTCAAAATACCTCACTCTATTCAGAGACTGCCAGAAATACATGGTTTCTGAGCTGTGTGCACTGCTTTTGCAATATTTTCCTGCTTTTAGTTCTTCCATGATAGAAAAGTCATCAGGCCAGAAGAAATCCTCTCGGGCCACTTTAGACAGTTAAAATTAATCCAAAGTGGGATTTGCATGTGTGCCAAATGGCCTTTTGTTACCTCCTTGGCATCTGAGCTGATGTAGTGCTAAATCCAGAAACTACATCAAGATTTACTTAAAACATAAACACTTGCATTTTTAAGAACCCAATCCATGAACGAAGTATGTGCTGTGTAATGTTACTTTTCATCAGTTACAGACAGAAACCTAACAGTGTGTCTCCTCCAGCATAACAGGAAATCAATGTATTTGTTAACACCAGTTTCCCAGAGCTCAGTGTGTACTTAAATGGCGTAGAAGTTGAAAATGTGCAATCAAGTGAGGAGACAAAGAATGAGAGAAAGGAGCTGACTTCTGAACAAACTAATGAATAAGAAACAGAGAAAGATAAGTTCTTAAAATGTGTGTACCTAGAGTTGTTTCTAGAATAAAGGACATAAAGAGTAATGACTGAGCCCAATGGGGATCAGCTACATTCAATTGTTCATTAATCTGAGTACGTAGCATTTGAAGATCACTGTTCTGAATAAGATAAAAAAAAATAATATTATACACATTGAAGCATAACCAGTATTTTCAAGCTGCTCATAAAAAAGCTAGTGCTCTCGACATACTAACACCCTAATCTGAGAAGTTTACAATCCAGAGAAAGAAAATACTCTATTATCTAAAGCAGCAAATATTTTTGTGATATTATATTTATTTTCTTTTTCTTTTTTTTTTAATTCTTGTCAACTTCATTGAAATGCAATTAGAAATACCTATAAATTTCCTGATAGTTTCACAGAACACCTTCTCTTGTCTTCATCAATATACACTTACTTCCAATGAACTTCCACTGAAGTACCAGAGAACAGAGCATCTCGTTGTCTTTGAAGTAATAAACTAACAGAAAAGGTGTATTCATTATTTTTTCTGTAAAATAATGCAAAAAAAAGTTCTCAAATAGTCTTATGTGACCAAAGCTTTTATTTTTAAAAGGATCTTTTCACTTGAATTTTTAATGGTGTGCAAGTTTTCATAGGACATTCAGGATAGATATTAGCACCAAACAGAGAAAAAATAATTCAGTTTCCTACACACTTTTGTGCTGGCCCAATGATTGGAAATAAATGAATAATTTGCATAGAAAAAGGATGCAGAAACCATTCACCCACACAAAAATATTATTGGAAATATATTAAACTATAACCATTCAATTTGAGTCTACATGGTATGCTGCCCAGCCATTTCATATCCCTCTGTTTTCCTAACGACACTTTGTCTTTTCTTCACATTGCAGATGAAGTATATAAACATGTATTTTGTAGTTTAAAATACATAGGCACTTATAAATATCCCAGAAATATCTTCAGCTGAATTGCGTTTTCTTTAATGTTGTATTTTACCTGAGCATTTTCACAGAATCACAGAATCAACCAGGTTGGAAGAGACCTCAGGGATCATCGAGTCCAACCGTTGCCCTGACACCACCCTGTCAACTAGACCATGGTACTAAGTGCCATGTCCAGTCTTTTCTTAAACACATCGAAATAAATGAAGAAAAAATAGACACAGTGTCTTGAAGAACAAGATATTAATCTGCTCTCTATGGAGTATGTAAACTGCTTGTAGGCAGTACAGGGACAGCATTAAAAATAAATCATTAGCACAGATATCTGTATATTATTTAAAGTTATGCAGAGCTAAAGAAGGATTACTTTGAATATCAGTTTGTTTTCTCATTTTGTAAGAAAATATTTTACTGGAACAGAATCAGTCTGGGATTAATTTAGAGCGTCTGAATTTGGAGCAAGAGGAAGTGAGATAGTAATGAAAGGAGGAAGGGGTGACATTTTAGGGAAGATTTCAGAATGTGCATACCTCCATGTATGTGGAACGTCAAGATCTGTAGGAAGACTGAAGGTGTCAAAGGCAGGAAACTATGACTACATAATGGAATAAGAACAAAATCCATTAAGAGATTTGATGTGTCAAATTGAAGAAACTGATTATGAGGTCTTACACACAAAACATTTTTAACATTTAAATTGGATGTTGGGACATATAAAGAGGTTTTTCCATAGATGGATGTCCCTCATTCATCTTGTTTCTGTGTGCTTAGATTGCGGTTATGAGAGAAAGTTTTGTATGTTTCATCACTAAGAGTGACCTTGATTTTATTGGATAACGCAGTTAATTTTCACTGGTTTAGATCTGAACTGGCCAAACACACAGGTCCAATACAGTGATGTTTCTGTGTGAGCATTTAGATACACCTCATTGTTTTCCATCACTGCCACCATCCACTTGGGCCCATTGGTTGCAGGAAGACTTCCAGCTTGCTCATGAGCTGGCACACAGAAAGTAGGCAAGGAAATTCCTGCAGTCATGATGAGTAGTTATTCTCATTTATGATTAAGTTTCAAAACCCAAATATGGGAGAACAGGCATTGGCCTCTTCAAAGATCTGTTTTGAAGAGTCCCGTGGGATAAGGCCCTGGAGGGAAGGGGGGCCCAAGAAAGCTGGTTAATATTCAAGTTTCACCTTCTCCAAGTTCAAGAGAGTTCCATCCAAATGAATATGAAGTCAGGCAAAAGTGCCAGAAAGCCTGCTTGAATGAACAAGGATGTCCTGGCAAAGCTCAAGAACAAAAAGGAAGCATATAGAGGGTGGAAGAAAGGATGAGTAACCCAGGAGGAATACAGAACCACTGGCTGAGCATCCAGGGATGAGGTTAGGAAAGCCAAAGTCCAAACGGAATTGAATATGGCCAGGGATATCAAAAACAACAAGAAGGGTTTCTATAAGTACATAAGTGATAAAAGGAAGACTAGGGAAAATGTAAGCCTGCTGCTGAATGATGTGGGAGACCTGGTTACTCAGGACATAAAAAAGGTTGAGGTACTGAATGCCACCTTTGCTTCATTCTTTACTAGAAAGACCATCCCTCAGGAAACTCAGGCCCTGAAGAACAGGGAGAAAGGCTGGGGCAAGGAAGATCTATCCATGATAAAAGACAATCAGGTCAGGGAATACTTAAGGAAATGGAAAACACATAAGTGTCTGAACCCTGGTGGGATGCACCCAGGAGTACTGAAGGAGCTGGCTGATGTCATTACAAGACCAATCTCAATAACCTTTGATCGGTCATGGCAAATGGGAGAAGTACCCAAAGACTGGAGGAAAACATGTCATCCCTATCCTCAAGAAGGGCAAGAAGGAAGACCCAGGGAACTCCAGGCTGGTTAGCCTCTCCTTGATCATTGGGAATGCAATGTAGCAATAATCTTGGAAGCCATTTCCAGGCACATGAAAGACAAGAAAGTCACCAGGAGTAGACAGCATGGATTGACCAAGGGGAGTCATGCTTGACCAACCTGATAACCTACAATGAAATGACTGGCTTGGTGGATGAGGGGAGATAAAAGATTATTGTCTATGTGGACTTCAGTAAGGCTTTTGACACTGTCTCCCATAAGATCCAGCAGAGAAGCTGCTGAAGTATGGGCTAGCTGAGCAGACAGTGAGGTGGATTGAAAAGTGGCTGAATGGCCAGGCCCAGAGGGTGGTGATCAGCAGTGTAAAGTCTAGTTGGAGGCCAGTAACTAGTGGTGTACCCAGGGGTCAATAGTGGGTTCAATCCTGTTTAACATCTTCATTAGCGATCAGGATGATGAGGCAGAGTGGCACTAGGCGGCCCTCCTTGATCAGGGGGTTTGGAGAATATGACCTCCAGAGAACTTTTCCAACCTCAACCATTCTGTGATTCTCTGATACTGTGATACAGTGACGTGCTACATCATTTGAAGTATAACTTTACTGCCGACAGCTACCGTATAGGTCAAATTAGTTCTATGACTATGAGATATAAGAAAGCTATAGTCAAGAAAGAATTAATGAGATTTCATGTGTAGCTTTAGGGGAATCTGTTTTCTCACGTTGTTTCTCGGATACTTTTGATGTTCCTTGGTGATATCAGGCTATGACCTTTTCCATTGTTTTTTTCCTTCATGCCCTTCTGTCTCATCAGGCACTTTTCATGAGTTTTGCTATGCAAAACTAATTTCTCTCTGGTCAAAAGATTTGTCACACTCACCATTAACAATAGACCCTCACTTTGTGTTTTTTTCTAAGTAAGTGTGATAGTCTTCAGAACTTTCTTTCTGTAGCTTGTGTTATCACTAAATTATGTTCAAGGTGAGTAACACACTTATAAAAGGATCATTTCTTCACCAATTCTTCCTTTGTAGTCTTATCTGAGAAGATTTTTTTCTGGGAGCCTTCAACACTATCTGAATGACAATGCATCCCTGCAGATATGGTAAAGGGTATTTTAAGATATGAAGTACCGTTTGATATTTACATAGCAAGAATTTAACTGGCCTGATGTTTATCTAAGCCATTATTGAAATTTACCCAGTTTGCAGGTAGACCGAGGATTTGAAATGGGCGCAAACAAACTATCTTTGTGCAGATTTTGCAAGTCTAGTTATGCTTATGACCTTAGTCACAGAGCCATGCAAAGGAGGTTATTTAACTCACAGAATCATTTTGAATCAACCTAGGTTACTGGCTCATGTTCAATGTCAGTTATAGCAGATACAGCATACATCTGCCTGGAACAACTTCAAATTTCTCTGTGCAGTTAATGTGCAAAGACACACGTATGGAACTAGACACACGGGAATATTTTCTGCAAAAGAGACTAATAAGACACTCATTCTAGAATATCATCTGTAAGAAGATCTAAGTTCAGGTTCTTATGTCATATCAGGCAGAAGAGAAGAGGGAGAAGGAGAGTTTCAGTATTACATCTGGACTATTGCTTATGTATGACAATGACAGTAACATGGACACTATGCTTCCTGATTGCATTTAAAGGTGTGCTTATCATTTTGGACTTGAGAATATATTTGACATTTGACTATTCCTCATAATCAAAATGTCTGAAAATATTTCAAGTTTGACAATTCTGTCACAGTTTACTCTGAGGCTGGCCTTTGATGCAATGAGCTGTATCAGAATTTGAATGAAGATAAGCCAACCAAAGGCAGAATTAAAGTGTCTTAAAGAAGAGCCATGAATATGTTACACATATCTATGTTGGAAACAAATGCACCAGCAGAGGTAATTTGGATGCACAAGATTTTTTTTCTGTGACTTCAGTTTCCAAAACATACTTTTCATATACAATCACTAACGGTAGGTTTTTGTTTTTTTTTCCAGATGATTAACTCAAAACTGAACTTAGATTCTGTTTCATGTTAATTTTGTCAATTCATATTAAAATCAAGTACAAAGAGATAAGATGTCTCAACTTAACACCTACATTTGGTGGATAATTTTAATTGGTATTTCTCTATAAATACATCACTATTATCCCGGTGCATATGTACATGGAGGGTATTGAGGTACCGTAAATTTCTGAAAAAATTCTGTCTTATGGATTTTATTTCAGTCGCGTAAAACACATGCTATAAACCATGATTACAATAGTCATCACTTTCACTTACTTCAATGTTACTTAATATGACAATCAAAACGATACTGAAAAAAATAGGGTACATAGGTCAAATAAAACTAATTATAACCTTATTACAATATCTCTTTCTCCATACATTTTATAATGATAACACTATGCATACACAAATCTTTAATAATAAAAACTAGTTTAGGAAGGTGTCTTTGATTTGGATGATTTGCAATATTTTTTTTTATTTTTTCCTTTCATTCTTTTGAAATCTCCAAAACAATCCTAAGTTGTAACATTCAAAATATAAAAACCAAAATACACAGTCTCTGACTTTATACTTTTTTCTATCCTCTCTTTTAGATTATATAATCCACAGATTTAGAGGAATAAATCCTTTCCTGTTACTGATGGAGAGACTTTTTTGTGTTTTTTTAATTTCCTCTATTTATTATAAAAGATGACCTCTTACATACATTATATCCCCTTTTATTATTTGCTTTGTAGTTGGGATGGAGAAACATCCTGGAAAAAGTGACTGAGTCAATAACATCTATGCAGTAAATCAACACAGATGATAATCAGAAACCTTTCTCAGTCCTTGCAGCATGTTTTCAGCATGTGGTTATCTTGCTCATTCTCTACCTGCCACCAGTGCTGGTGCTGGAAAGTAACCATTGCTGAACAACTTCCTCTTAGGACAGATCTGCCAACAGCAGAGACAAGATGTGCTGGCACAGAGACAGATGCAATCCCTGATGCAGGGGTATCTTACTAAAGTCATGGAAACAATGAAGAAACCTTGTTTTATAAAGCTGATTTTGATAATTTCCATATTTTTCCTCTTTGCCCCTATTTTTTTTCTGTTGAGGGCACACAGAATTTGTCTTGTAAATAAAATGTATGTCAGTATATTTTCCAATTCCAGAAGCTTAATTTTGGTGCCTCTAGACCAGCTCAGTTATGGGTAAATGAAGACTTAACCATAAAACCTTTCTGGTACTTTGATATGAGGCATAAGTGGCATGGCCAGATTTTTCTTTTATCTGTGGCTGTGGGATATGGGAAATTTCAAGATGACAGTGCTTAACAGTTTTTAAAAAGAAAGGTATTGTGTAATCTCTGTCACAATTATGGATTAGTGTTACTCCTGGGTGAACACAAGTGTATAGTCTTGACTCTAAGCAAGCACGTTTTTTGCACGACAGTTATAATGAGACAACAAGGAGTATGTATAAATCTGTCTCTGTACACACTCAGAGACAGCTGAAAACAGTTCCTTACTTGGTCCAAACTGATAAACTCTGGCTTCTGCGTGGTTTTTAGTGTATTCAGAGTGAGCTGCCATCTGCCCATTATACTCCAGACTGACAAGAAAGTGTCTATTGCTTTTCCCAACAAAGCACTCTGTTTGACTTATCAGCAGTGCACAGTTTCCTCTGGGCTAAATCAGTTAGAAGACTTCAGTTGCATTTAAGCTTCTCAGCCCAAAATTGCAATCTGAAGAGCTTCACACTGCCTTTTTCCCAGGAAAGTGCTCTACTCACCAGCCTACGGGCTGTTCCAGAAAAGGACTTCTGACTCTTTAGAGTGCTGGTGAGAGCATTCATCTGAGAGACGACAGTCGTGCAATTCTGCCTTTTTTTTTCTGTGGCATAATTGAGCTTTCATTATTAAATTACTAATTGGAAAAACAGTATAGAGAATCCCGACTCATCTTTCCAATCTTGTTCTTTTTAATATAACAAAAGGAGGCATTAGTGTTGTTTTCAACTCTTTCCTGAAATATTGACATGACTTCAAGGAGCTCACCTAATCTAGCTTGTTGCCGTTTTTATCAGCAGTGTAAAAATTTGCATCTGAGCTAATTGTCTAAACTCTTTCAATAGTTGCAATATAATAGGTATCCATGGAAATATTTTTGTTGTGATGCATTTGACTTATTTTAGACAGCTAAATTAGGTTGAGATTATTAATATTCTAGATATATCTATTTCCATTGTTTATTAAAATTGTTTGTATTATTAGGGGCAGGCTAATATGGGTGACACTGTTGTGGGGGTTTACTTCAGGCTGCTTGATCAGCAAGAGAAAGTAGATGAGGCCTTCTACAAACAGATTGAAGTAGTCTCACGATCACAGGCCCTGGTTCTCATGGGGGACTTCAACCACCCTGACACCTGCTGGAAAGACAACACAGATAGGCACACACAGGCCAAGAGGTTACTGCAGAGCATTGGTGATAACTTTTTAACACAGGTGGTGGAGGAGCCAACGTGGAGAGGTGTGCTGCTGGGCTGTGTATTAACAAATAAAGAAGGTCTGGTTGGGGATGTGAAGGTTGGGGGCAGCCTCAGCTGCAGTGACCATGAGATGGTGGAGTTCAGGATCCTGTGTGGAGGAAACAGGGCAATAAGTAGGATTACAAGCCTTGACTTCAGGAGAGCTAACTTTGGCCCCTCAGTCGCTGAGGGGAGCAGCTCCGGTGCCAGCACGATTCACAGCGGAGTGCCCTAGCATGGTGCTTAGGGGGATTTCCCGAACTGGGGGATCCTCATAGGGAGCCGAGAGAGCCAGCAGGAGCCTGCAGCTCACGCGACAGTGGCTGATGTGACCTGGCAGGGCCAGGAGTAAGAGCAGTCCAGCTCCCCTCCCCTATATAAAAGAAGCCCTTAGGGAGGGCCAGCGACCAGAAGCGTCATGAACAGGACAGGCAGACAGGGCGTGGCATGTCAGTCTGCGTGGAAGGGTGCGCAGGAAGGGTGCCAAAGATCTGCCAAAGATCTGCCCACTCAACTGGGGAGCAATGGTATCCACCCGGCAGAGAGCCACGGCCTCTCTAAGGTCTGCACCTACCACAACCGATGCAGCTTCCCAGACAGAGCTCCGGGAGGAACATGCTGCCACCCAGGTGTCAGGCTGCAGGGTCTGTCCTGCTCTCATGCCAGCACTGGACCGCACCTGTGAGAGGTGCGCCCAGGTAGAGCAACTCCTCAGCTTGATGACGGAGCTCCGAGAGGAGGTGAGTAGGTTGAGGAGTATCAGGGAGTGTGAGAGAGAGAGAGACTGTGGGAACCGCACCCTACCTTCCCTGGGACAGGCCTGACAGGCAGACAGGGCACATGACAAGGGGGATTCCTGTTCCTCTCTCTGCATGGCTGAACAGAGGGTCTTAAGGAGTAAGGGGTAATGGCAGCAAGTTCCTGCCTGCTGCAGCAGGCGCATCACCTCCATGACTTCCCCACCATCCCAGGTGCCCCTGAGTAATAGGTATGAGGCTCTGCAAGGGGACCAGAACAGTAACGAGGAGGATGGTTCAACTAGCTCGAAGGTGCTGCTGAGGTTAAGTCGGCCTAAGCCCTGCATCAAAACAGCATCCATAAAGAAAAAAAAAGATGGGTCATTGTCTTGGGACACTCCGTCCTGAAGGCAACAGAAGGCCCAATATGCAGACCGGACCCACTTCACAGGGAAGTCTGCTGCCTCCCTGGGGCCCAGGTTAAAGATGTGAAGAGGAAGCTTCCCACCCTGGTAAGGTCCTCAGACTACTACCTGTTATTAATATTTCAGGTTGGCAGCAAGGAAGTAGCTACGAGAAGTCAGAGGGTGTAGGTAGATTAGGGTATGGAGACTGGAAAATCTCGTGCTGTAACGGAAGGTAGGCGTGGCAAAAGGAGCAGGATGTGCAAGTATCGTGCGAGCTCGTACAGGACAAGACGACTATAGAAGGCTGTTGCGCAGTTAAATAAATGCCATTTGTTGCATCCTCACATTGGTGTCAGTGCTCAATGGCCCTGGGGTGTGGATAGCCTCAGGCCAGCCAGCAACCGAACGGAGCTTGCCGCAGACAAGCGGCAACAAGTGGTGACCCCGAAATGATTGCTGGGCTGGCGGACCGCAGGCGGTTGGAGTGGGTTCGCGAACCATGGAAGCCTTGATAAAGGTGATTTGGTTACTGGGCGGGGAATTTAAGATTTCTGTGAAATCGAAAGACGTAGCCCAGTGTGTGGACCGGCTCATTAAAGAGGGGGCGGTGGCAGGACCGGCTGATTGTTTACAGCCGAATACCTGGGAGCGGTGCTCGATGAAGCTCGCTGAGCAAGCTATGGCAGCGGGTTCTGCCAAAGAATTAAAAACATGGGGAGTTATCTTGTGGCTGCTACGGGCTGCGCGGGAGGACTGGGCGACATGGGATGCGGCTCGGACGTGTTTACATGGGGTCTACCCTGACCAAGACAGAAGTGGCAGTGGTGAAACTCCTCCAACATATACTCTCTGTGAGAGGAATTAAATACGATGAAGCTGCGTTAAAGCAGTTACTGTTCTGGGCAAAAGATAAAGGACATTTTACAACCTTTAATGATGTCTTTGAAGTGCCTTTATGGGAGAAGATTGGTGACTCTCTCTGGAATGTGGTGTCAAGTGGTGATAAGGAAGCCTTTAAATTGTCTGCTACATGGAGGCTGGTTAGCGAAGTGTTAAAAGGAATAAAAGCAGAGAGAGAAGTCACACATACAGCTTTTATGGCTTTAGGACCGCAGACATCTACTACCCCCTCACTGTTTGCGGGACCAACACCTCCCACGGCCCCGGTGGCTGTACCGGTGGCAGCTCCTTTATCGCCGTCGATACGGATGGCTCCAAAAAAAAGCTGAGGAGTGGGGAGCGAGTAAAATAGATACAGACCCATTAGAACCAGTAGTGCGCCCTAAAACACGAACTCGATTTGGACTAATTGATTCAGACGCTGAACAGGAGACTTGGCAGAAACCCCCTCCGAAACCCCCTCCTCCTCTCATTGATCTCTCTACGGATGAGGCTGAGCAGGAGGACAAGAAGGAGGGTAAACATGCTTTGTACCCACCTTTACCGGATTCGCCATTTACGGAGTCAGCAGTACCAGAGTCACAAGGACTTAAAGGACTGTTACCATCACGAAATGGACACGAACTTGACATGACAGAGCTTGGTAGACGACTGGAAGAATTAAAGATGGAATTGCAGCAGCACCGTTCAGCCAATGCCTCGGGACACGTGAGTATGTCTCCCCCAAAACCCCCCTCTGTGTTCGGGACAAGTATTAGGGCCACCTCAATCTCCTTTACAACTCCCTACTCCACCTTTAGATCAGGGCGGGGGGGGAGGTTTGCGTCCATCTGGTAATGTGGGAGGTGAGGGAGAGGGTCAGCGTCCGCCCGCGTATACAGGGGACGGGGGGGGGAGGTGAGGGAGGAGTGAAATGGAAAGGGGTCATTCGAGATGCGAATAGAAGGAGTTATAATTCCACAAGCATATCCGGCGATTGTGGGTGTGGGTCCTGAGGGGAGAAATATTTGGCAACTGTTAGATTGGAAAATTGTAAAAGAAGCATTGCCACTACAGTTAGCGAAGGACAACACAGGTGAGGACTGCAGAAAAGTTGTTGCAGGGATGGTAAATCGTAACCCCACCTTAACTGAGCTAATGGATGCTTGTGAGAAAGTAGGAACCACCACATTTCAGATGGAGCATTTAGCAAAAACTTTTGCGGCGGCAGTTAAGGTAGTTCATCGTTGTTATACATGCGAACAGGAAGGTCACTTTAAGAAAAACTGCCTTAAGAAGTTGAAGCTGAGTGGGAGAGATAACTCTGTTTTGATGTGTCATTGCTGTGGGAAGCTGAGGCATCTTGTGAAGCAGTGCAGGTCTCAGTATAATGCTCAAGGTCAGCTGATAACAACCAGCTGCAGAGTGTAGGGAAACTGGAGAAAGAACGCAGGGGGGAAACGTGTGCTGACACAAATGAATCTTCCCAACCAGTTCCAGGCCTAAGCAGTTAACTCGCAGCCCGAACTGCAGGGAGCACAGGACTGGTGTTTCCATGCAGGGTTAACCTGCGCGGCTGCCAAGCCTTGGACCTGTGGCAAACAGGGATAATGCTAATGCTGATTGTCAAAAGATCATTGAAGCTTTACCTGGAAAAACAGATTTGAATGTTATGATAAAGGCATGTGCAAAAGTGGGTACTGTGGAACATAAGGCTCAAGTTATGGCTACTGCCGTACTTGGGGCTTACATCGTCACAATTGCAGCCTATATTCCAATTGTTAGCAGGGGACACAACTTTAACAGCACCACGACACACTACTTCAGAGGTACAGCAACTGATTACAGAAACAGAAAGCAGGCTACATTCCAAATTTGTACATCGTATTGATTTGAATCAGGAAATACAAATTATCACTTTGTTTGATAGGCAAATTCCGTATGCATTAATTGGTCAATGGAATTCAGAATGATCAGATTCGTTACAGAGCTATTGGCACAGATTATTCATCAAAGGACGGATGCGATGTCGGGAGCTTGTGGCCAGAGATCCCTGCATCACTAACCGTTCCTATTGCAGCTCAATATTTTGAGTGGTGTACGGCCAATAGCTTTGCTTTGCAAACAGCTATGGAGAATTTCTCGGGACAGGTTGTTTACCACTTGCCCTCCCATCCTGTTATAAAATTGAGTGCGGAACTTCCAACTGCCACAGGAGTGTGGTGCGCAGACACTCCTGTGGATGGAATTACCATTTTTACGGATGGATCTGGGAACAGAGGCAAGGCGGGCCTTGTCTGGTATTCTGATGGCAAGTGGGAATCTATGGTAGTACAACAAAAGGGTTCACCTCAGGTGGTAGAATTACGAGCTGCATTAAAAATATTTCAGAATTTTCCCATTCCCTTTAATTTGATTACTGATTCAGCATATGTAGCTGGCATTATAAAGCAATTGGATAGATCTGTTATAGAGCATACATGTAATCAGTGTGTTTTTGAATTGCTGCAAGCTCTGTGGCAAGAAATTCAAATCCAAACTGCATTGTTTTATGTTTTATATGTAAGAAATCATACTAATTTGCCTGGGTTTATTGCAGAAGGCAATGCTCGAGTGGACTCTTTGGTTTTTCATCCTAAAACAACAATTTGTACCAGAGTGGAAGTAATAGCACAATTGCTTGTCAAAGTGCATAAAAGAATTACAGACATTACCGGACTAGACTCAGATGTTATCTATTTACCTATCAAGAAGGAATATCTACAGTGGTTAACAAATCAGTCAACTATTTTTCAAATGGCCTTACAGGACTTTACTGGACAATTGTTAACACATCTGCCAAAAGATAAAAAGCTACAGTTTATTTGAAAACAGGACTGGGAAGAAAAACCTATCAGATCAGAGATATCTGTGACTGGACTAACTGTTTTTACTAATGCAGGAAAGCGATCACATTCAGCAGTTATTACTTGACAAGAGGATGGACAATGGAAACATTGTAAATTCTAAGGACAAACTGAGGACTCATTACAGACACTTGAACTTTTTGCGATATATCAGGTTTTTGTAAATTGGAAGGACTTACCTGTAAATATTGTAACAGACTCTCTTTATGAAGCAGGCATTATAAATCGAATTGAAAGAGCTTTTATATGACCAGTGAAGAATATGTGACTTTACACCATTTTGCTACAGTTGCATCAAGCAATAAACCTCAGAGAGGTACCTTATTTTGTCACCCACATTTGTAGTCATCAATTTGATCAAGGTTTGAGCATTGGAAATAATAAGGCAGACACACTTGTGTCCTATACGCAAATATCACCAAATTTATTTGAACAAGTACACCTATCCCATCAATTCTTTCATCAATCAGCGAAAATGTTAGCGAAACAATTTCACCTCACCATGGCACAAGCACGTGAATTAGTTAGTGTTTGTCCTAGTTGTCAGAAAATTGGCATGGGAATTGGAATAGGGGTAAATCCTTGAGGACTGAGTGCGTTGCAACTGTGGCAAATGGATGTTACTCACATTGCAGAATTTGGAAGGCTCAAATATGTTCATGTATCTGTTGATACGTTTTCACATATAATATGGGCAACAGCACAAACTGGGGAAACAGGTCGTCATGTCAAACGACATTTACTTGCTTGCTTTGCAAGTCTTGGGGTTCCACAACAACTTAAGACTGATAATGGACCAGCATACTGTTCATAGATTTTTCGTCAATTTTGTCAACTATGGGATATTACACATGTCACTGTGATTCCTCATTCGCCTATGGGTCAGGCGATTGTGGAACGTGCTCATAGTACGTTGAAACAGCTTCTGCAAAAACAAAAAGGGGGAGAGGAAACTGAACCTTCTGAGAGACTTGCAAAAGCTGTTTATGTACTTAACCATTTAACTTTAGCAGGAGATAAGGAGCGACCCCCAATTGTAATACATTGGGAGGCAGTTTGACAGGGAGCAAGCTATGTGAAAAACAAAGGCAAAGTGTGGTATAGGGAACTAGGTACTAACGAATGGTTGGGACCAGGGGAACTATTACTAATGGGTCGAGGTTATGCTTCTGTCTCTACAGGCGCAGGAGTACGGTGGACTGTCTCTAAAAAGATGGTTAGCCACATTATTAGAGGGAATAGTTTATGTAGTTGTGATTATAGTTATCATAGGGATCTGCGTGGGTTGTGTTAAGACAATCATTGAGAATAGTATATGGAAGTAGTGAGATAATAAATGTAACTACTTCCAAAGGGGGAAATTGATACCGGATGGTTTAGCAACGGTTTAGCAAGAGTAGGCCTCAGAGTAGGCTCTAAAAGGCCTGCTCTGTGTTACCTTTAAACAGAATTAGCTTTCCTGTCAGTAATTTTCCTTTCAGCTAGAATAACAGAGAATAACAGTATGTTCTGAAGTAAACTGCATGTTTTGTAGATAGAGTCTGCTTATGGGAATGTTTATAATAGGCATTATCCTGCTTGTGTTACCCTGTTTGTTTGCATGTTTGCAGAAAACTGTGCAACGAATGGTCAATACAGCCTTTTTGGCACAACAACAGAGAGCAGGATTTATGGGTAACCAAGGCTGGGATTCTCTGACTGGGCTCTGCGAGACACAGGGAACCGGGTTTGAGTAAGAAACAAAACCAAAAAGGACGAGATAGGACATAGCTCGTTCAAAAACAAAAAGGGGGAATTGTGGGGTTCCCACGGGACAATGGTGGGAACGAGCTACTGAACGAGCTATGTCCAGGCATGTCCAGGGGGTGGTAATGGGGTGGTGATGAACTAGCCAATCATAATACAGAACAAGGGCCTTGGCTATGAGACCAACAAGATATGGGGGAAGTTGAAAAATAAGAAAGAATGCTGCACCTGCAAGATATAGCTTTTTAGCATAAGCCAATCAGAACTAATATAGAGGCGCGTGGACACTTACAGTATGATGATTGTGGCCACCCCGCATCGGAAACAAACAGCACGCTCCATTCAGCTACATTGGAATCTTGCAATCGCTTGGCTAGGCCTACCTGTCGAGATCAAAACTGATAATGGCCCGTTTTATTGCTCATACCACACGTCAGTGGTGTCAGCGGTGGGGTATCACGCTCAAACACGGCATTCCGTATAATTCTACCGGGCAGGCCATTGTAGAGCACGCTAATCAGACGCTAAAACACAGAATTAAGGTTCTTGGGGAAGGGGAAGGATTCCCAGACGTAATTCCTGTCAACTACCAATCTCACATTTTATATCGCGCTCTTTATTCTTTAAATCATTTTACCTAGGGAGACCAAGAGCGTGCCCCAATTGAGCGACACTGGGGTCCAGGGGTGCCAGAAGTGGGCCCCCCAGTCAAGGTTCGGTTCCCTGGGACAGCGGAGTGGGAAACAGGTTGGGAGCTGCTACATCACGGGAGGGGGTATGCCGCCATCAAAGGGGATGATGTTATACAGTGGGTCCCTACACGCTGTTTGCGCCCTGATTTAAAACAAAACCTCAACCCGAAGTAATATGCATGCTATCCGAGCTTTATGTTTTGCAGAAGTACCTATGGGGGAAGCCGAAGCAACATCAGCCTCTACCTTCAGAAAGGAGGTGTCCCGGCAGCACAGAGAGTCTGGTAAAGCGGCGGGGTGCCAAGAAAGATGAGGAACTGCGACCGTTGCTGAGTGAAACAAAAGCTTTGAACAATACGCTCATGATTATCTTGCTTTTGCTTTGCATCTCAGGAGTTGCAGGGGAATCTTACTGGAGAACCTGGGCTCGGGATGTTGTATCCGCCAGCTATGCTTACGCTTTGATGCAAGGCTTCAGAATCAGCGATACGCTTTACTTCGCATGACTTGAAGCATGGGGAGGGGGAAATGTAGGTAGATTAGGGTACGGCAACCGGAAAATCTCGGGCTGTAACGGAAGGTAGGCGTGGCGAAAGGAGCAGGATGTGCAAGCATCGTGCGAGTTCATATGGGACAAGACGACTATATAAGGCTGTTGCGCAGTTAAATAAACGCCATTTGTTGCATCCTCACATTGGTGTCAGTGCTCAATGGCCCTGGGGTGTGGATAGCCTCAGGCCAGCCAGCAACCGAACGGAGCTTGCCGCAGACAAGCGGCAACAAGAGGGTAATTAAGGCAGACTTCAGGGCCTTGGGGCAACTGGTTAAGGGGTCAGGGGCACAAGTAGTGTTCTCCTCTACCCCTCCAGTTGCAAGGTGTGATGAAGAAAGTAACAGGAAAAGCCAGAAGATCAATACCTGGCTCCAAGACTGGTGTTACCGGCATGATTTTGGGTTCTTCAATCATGGACCCATCTACACGACACCAGACCTGCTGGCTGCAGATGAGGTACACCTGTCTCAAAGGGAGAAAAAGACCTATGTGGAAGAGTTAGCAGGGCTCATTGAAAGAGCTTTAAACCAGTATGGAAGGGGGAAGGGAATAAAACCAGGCTTGCTAGAGACAAGCCTGGGGGTGGCACACCAGTGTTTGAGGGATGGTGTGCTAGCAAGGTCCTTTGGTCTGCCAGCTCAGTGGTGGCAGCGGGGGATGGACAGCCACGCGGCAACAGGGACACAAGTGGTTTAGAAACCGTGAAAGTGCCCCAGAATGGTCATGTAGGAATCAGGGCTTCTTCCCCCACAAAGGTGTCAGGATCAATAGCCCGACTGAAGTGCATCTACACCAAAGCACACAAGCATGGGCAACAAACAGGAGCTGGACGCTGTTGTGTGGCAGGAAAGCTGTAACATAGTTGCTGTCATGGAAACATGGTGGAATTACTTGCACAACTAGAGTACTGCAATGGACGGTTATAAACTCTTCAGAAGGGATAGGCAAGGAAGGAGAGGCGGTGGGGTGGCCCTGTATGTTAGGGAGTGTTTTGACTGTTTAGAGCTTGAGAATGGTGACAATAGGATTGAGTGTTTATTGATAAGGATCGGGGGAAGGCCAACAAGGCAGATATCATGGTGGGAGTCCACTATAGACCGCCCAACCAGGATGAAGAGATAGATGAAATATTCTACAAGCAGCTGGGAGAAGCCTCGTGATCAGTAGCCCTTGTTCTTGCGGGTGACTTTAACTTACCCGATGTCTGCTGGACATACAATACAGCAGAGAGGAAACAGTCTTGGAGGTTCCTGGAGTGTGTGGGAGATTACTTCCTGACACAGCTGGTGAGTGAGCCAACTAGGGAAGGCACCCCCTGGACCTCTTGTTTGCAAACAGGGAAGGACTTGTCAGTGGTGTGACAGTTGGAGGCTGTCTTGGGCATAAGGATCATGAAATGGTAGAGTTTTTGATTCTTGGATACCCGGGCCGCCGGGGTGAAAACCGAGAAAGCTAGCCGCTAAACCACTTTCGCAATGGCGCTCAGCGATCTTGATTGACAGGGCCAAGGCGGGACGGGCGGGTACTCCGGCGGCGCGGAGGGGGGGGACCGGCCCCCCCTCTCCGGAGGCAGCTGAGCAGGGTGAGGGGCTGACCACCCCTCCCCCTCCTGTTTCCGCTCCCTTTGCCATGCGGTCCTAGGAGCGCCATGTGGTTCTTTGTTCTGCACCGTGCAAGGGGAGTCCAAGGTCGCTAGCTCTGTGCTTAACCCTTGCTCAAAGCCTGGGTTGCTCAGACTGCTCAGTGACTGACACAGGATCGTGCCCCTTCTCACTCAACCAAGCCTCTACACTTGGAGAAGTAAGGAAGGAGGTCAGCAGAACTGCTACCTTGGACTTCCAGAGGGTAGACTTTGGCCTGTTTAGGAGCCTGGTTGACTAAGTCCCTTGGGAGGCAGTACTGAAGGGCAAAGGAGTCCAGGAAGGCTGGACACTCTTCAAGAAAGAAATCTTAAAGGTGCAGGAGCAGACTGTCCTTGTGTGCTGGAAGACGAGCTGGCAGGGAAGAAGACTGGCCTGGCTGAACAGAGAGCTTTGGCTGGAACTCAGGAAAAAAAGGAGAGTTTATGAGCTTTGGAAGAAGGGGCAGGCCACTCTGCAGGACTACAAGGATGTTGTGAGGCTGTCCAGGGAAAAACTTAGAAGGGCCAAAGGCCAGCTGGAACTTAATCTGCCCACTGCTGTAAAAGGCAATAAAAAATGTTTCTACAAATACATTAGCCACAAGAGGAAGGCCAAGGAGAGTCTCCATCCTTTACTGGATGAGTGGGGGAAACATAGTGACAAAGGATGAGGAAAAGGATGAGGTACTTAATGTCTTCTTTGCCTCAGTCTTCAGTAGTAAGACCGGTTGTTTTCTGGGTACCCAGCCTTGTGAGCTGGAGGACAGGGAGCAGAGTGAAGCCCCCATAATCCAAGGGGAAATGGTTAGCAACATGCTACGCTACTTAGACACACACCTCTATGAGGCTGGATGGGATCCACCCAAGGGTATGGAGAGACCTAGAAGTGCTCACCAAGCCACTTTCCATCATTTATCAGCAGTCGTGCCTAACTGGGGAGGTCGCAGGTGACTGGAAATTAGCAAATGTGATGCCCATCTACAAGAAGGGGCCCAAGGAGGATCCGGGGAACTACAGGCCTGTCAGTCTGACCTTGGTGCCAGGGAAGATTACGGAGCAGATCATCTTGAGTGCTATCATGGGGCACATAGAGGACAATGAGACGATCAGGCACAGTCAACGTGGGTTTATGAAAAGCAGGTCCTGCTTGACTAACCTGATCTCTTTCTATGACAAGATGACCCACTTACTGGATGAGGGAAAGGCTGTGGATGTTGTCTACCTGGACTTTAGTAAAGCCTTTGGCACCGTTTCCCACAGCATTCTCCTGGAGAAACTGGCTGCTCTTGGCTTGTATGGGCATATGCTTTGCTGTGCAAAAAACTGGCTGGATGGCCCAGCCCAAAGAGTTGTGGTGAATGGAGTTAAATTCAGCTGGCGGCTGGTCGTAAGTGGTGTTCCACAGGGCCCAGTATTAGGGCCAGTTCTGTTCAGTATCTTTATCAATGATTTGGACCAGGCAATTGAGTGCACCCTCAGTAAGTTCACAGATGACACCAAGTTGGGCAGCAGTGTTGACTTACTTGAGGGTAGGAAGGCTCTGCAGAGGGATGTCAACAGGTTTGATCGATGGGCCAAGGCCAACTGTATGAGGTTCAACAAGGCCAAGTGTCAGATCCTCCTCTTGGGGCACAACAACCCCATGCAACCCTACAGGCTTGGGGAAGAGTGGCTAGAAAGCTGCCTGGTGGAAAAGGACCTGGGGATATTGATAGATGGTAGGTTGAATATAAGCCAGCCGTGTGCCCAGGTGGCCAAGAAGGCCAACAACATCCTAGCCTTCATGAGAAACTGTGGCCAGCAGGCCAAGGGAAGTGATCCTCCCTCTGTACTTGACACTGGTGAGGCTGCACCTCAAATACTGTGTGCAGTTTTGGGCCCTTCACTACAAGATAGACATTGAGGTGCTGGAGTGAATCCAAAGGGCAACGAAGCTGGCGAAAGGTCTGGAGAACAAGTCTTATGAGGAGTGACTGAAGGAACTGGGGCTGTTTAGTCTGGAGAAAAGGAGGCTGAGGGGAGACCTTATTGATGTCTACAGGTACCTGAAAGAAGGTTCTAGCAAGGAGGGTGCTAGTCTCTTCTCCCAGGTAACAAACTATAGGACAAGGGGAAAGTGCCTCAAGTTGTGCCAGGGGAGGTTTAGATTGGATATTAGGAAAAATTTCTTCATGGAAAGGGTTATCAAGCATTGGAACAGGCTGCCCAGGGAAGTGGTGGAGTCACCATTCCTGGAGGTATTTAAAAGATGAGTAGATGTGGTGCTTAGGGATATTGTTTAATGGTGGACTTGGCAGTGCGAGGTTAACTCTTGGACTTTATGATCTTAAAGGTCCTTTCCAATCAAAAAGGTTCTATGATTCTAAGGACCTACTTGGGGGTATCCCATAGGATCGGGCTCTAGAAGGTAGGGGGGTCCAAGAGAGCTGGTTAATATTCAAGCATGACTTCCTCCAAGCTCAAGGTCGGTGCATCCCTATGAGTAAGAAATCAAGCCAAGGGGGCAGGAGACATGCATGGATGAGCAAGGAGCTTCTGGCAAAACTCAAATGGAAGAAAGTCGTCTACGGAATGTGGAAAGGGAGCAGCTCCCTTGGGAGGAATATGGGAAGGTTGTCAGAGTATGCAGGGATACAATGAGGAAGGTTAAGGCCTACTTGGAATTAAATCTGGCAAGGGACATCAAGAAGGGCTTCTTAAAGTACATTAGCAGCAAAAGGAAGATTAGGGAAAAAGTGGGCCTGCTGCTGAATGAGGAGGTTGCCCTGGTGATGAAGAATACAGAGAAGGCAGAGTTACTGAATGCCTTCTTTTCTTCAGTCTTTACGGCTATGGCCGGCCTTCAGGAACTGTGAGTCCTGGAGGTAAGAGAGAAAGTCTGGAGAAAGGAAGACTTTGCCTTGGTCGAAGAGGATAAATTTCGAGATCATTTAGACAAACTGGACACCTACAAATCTATGGGTCCCAATGGGATACACCCGCGAGTGCTGAGGAAGCTGGCAGATGTTATTGTTCAGCCACTCTCTATCATCTTTGAAAGGTCATGGAGAACAGGAGAGGTGGCTGAGGACTGGAGGAAAGCCAATGTCACTCCATTCTTCAAAAATTTCAAGAAGAAAGACCCAGGAAACTACAGGCCACTCAGCCTCACCTGCATCCCTGGAAAAGTGATGGAACAGCTCATTCTGGATGTCATGTCTTAAGTATGTGGAGGAAAAGAAGGTTATGAGGAGTAGTCAACATGGGTTCACTAAGGGGAAATTGTGCTTGACCAATCTGATGGTCTTCCATGATGACAAGACTGGATGAGTAGATGAAGGGAGAGCAGTGGATGTTGTCTACGTTGACTTCGGCAAGGCTTTTGACACTGTCTCCCATAACGTTCTCATAGGAAAGCTCAGGAAGTGTGGGCTAGGTGAGTGGAGAGTGAGGTGGATTAAGAATTGGCTGAATGGCAGAGCTCAGAGGGTTGTGATCAATGGCGCCGAGTCTAGTTGGAGGCCTGTAGCTAGCAATGCTCCCCAGGGGTCAGTACTGGGTCCAGTCTTGTTCAATTTATTCATCAATGATCTGGACAAAAGGACATAATGTACCCTCAGCAAGTTTGTTGATGACACAAAACTGGGAGGAGTGGCCAGATACACCAGAAGGCTGTGCTGCCATTCAGCGAGACCTGGACAGGCTAGAGAGTTGGGCTGAAGAGAACTTAATGAAGTTCAACAAAGGCAAGTGTAGGGTCCTGCACCTAGGGAGGAATAAGCCCATGCACCAGTACAGGCTGGGGGTTGACCTGCTGGAAAGCAGCTCTGCAGAGAAAGACCTGTGAATCCTGGTGGACAACAAGTTCACCATAAACCAACAGTGTGCCCTTGTGGCCGTGGCCAAGGCCAATGGTATCCTAGGGTGCATTAGGAAGAGTGTGGCCAACAGGTCAAGGGAGGTTATCCTGCCCCTCTACACGGCCCTGGTGAGGCCACATCTGGAGTACTGTGTCCAGTTCTGGGCCCCCCAGCTCAAGAAAGACAAGGAGCTGCTGAAGAGGGTGTAGCAGAGTGCTACAAAGATGATTAGAGGACTGGAGCATCTCTCTTATGAGGAAAGGCTAAGAGAGCTGTGTCTGTTTAGTGTGGAGAAGAGAAGACTGAGGGGGGGGATCTTATCAATGCTTACAAATACCTTCAAAGGAGGTGTCAAGAGGATGAGGCCAGACTCTTCTCAGTGGTGCCCAGTGACAGGACAAGGGGCAACTGGCAAAAACTGAAACATTGGAAGTTCCATCTAAACATGAAGAAAAACATCTTTGAGGGTGACAAAGCACTGGAACAGGCTTCCCAGGGAGGTTGTGGAGTCTCCTTCTCTGGAAATATTCAAAACCCACCTGGACACAATGTTGTGCAACTCTAGGTGAACCTGCTTTAGCAGGTGGTTGGACCAGATGATCTCCAGAGATCTCTTCCAAACCTAACCATTCTGTGATTCTGTGATTTTCTGACAGCGAGACCTCTATGTGGTAGGAATCTAGATGAGAACAATAACACTCCTGTTATCTTATTTTGTCTGGTTTTGAAGTGTAATCTAATTTTTTTTTTCTATAAGATCAATCATATTGGAGAGTCATATGAGAATTGGAGCTAGTGAGTAGTTTCAGTATTTATGGAATTTTTACTTTCTATGCTATCAGTAGACATCCCAGGCATTAGCATCTGTATAGGTCAGCAAGCATCATGTAGTATTGTTACCTTGACTGTATTCTGTAACAATGGCTCTGTTTGTGTTTGGCTACTGTCATAAGAAATATTTTTTTTGTAATAGAATTAAACCTTCTTGAAAACTTCAAATTACCTCATCTGAAAAAAATGTTGTCTACTGTTTTCCCTAGAAAACTGACATCATGATGCCATGAGAACATTCTTGGGCAGAAACGGCTGTGTTGGAGCAAAAATAATTATACAACTTTACCTGAGGAACATGATTCTGTAGAAGTAAGAACAGCAAAGGCAGAACACTAGATATGGCTCCAAATTCCTAAAATATTATTTCCTTGTGTTCAATAAAAATAGATTGTTTCATGGCTAAAACACATATTTTTAAACATTCATTTTTAACTTTGATCGTTGTTAACCTGTTAGAGAAAAGTTTTATGGCTGAGTATAAAGATTGAGCTTAAGTATAGGAACCTTTTAAAAGATTTAGTTGTTGCACTTCTTCACGTCTCCTTTTGTGGATAACCAGCTTTGGTGGTCTGCAGCGGGCAAGCAAAAATGTATGAAAGAATATTTTTAAGTTAAATGTTATGTTTACTTACCTGCTATTCCTTTCTCCTACACATTGCTTCCTTTGAGGTAAGGACTGTTAACATAGAAAAAAAGTTGTAAACTGAAAATTAGTTTCGGTTATTATCTA
Source organism: Nyctibius grandis (assembly GCF_013368605.1). Classification (NCBI taxonomy): domain Eukaryota; kingdom Metazoa; phylum Chordata; class Aves; order Nyctibiiformes; family Nyctibiidae; genus Nyctibius; species Nyctibius grandis. The sequence continues at coordinate 82,569,682 of NC_090658.1, forward strand.
AGAATAAACATAAATCATGAGCAAATGGGGATTTAATTACTTCAGTGTCTTTAAGACACAAATAATTTATTTCAGTCCTGAAACCAAATTATTCTGAGAAAGAGCTGATAATCTCAAGTAAGCACAACTTACCTCCTCAAGACGTTTTTGCTCAACTCACTTTTTCTGAAGGCATTCAAATATACAATTTTAATCTAACAAACAGAAATGTGACATTTATTTGAAATGCAGTTAATGATAGCAATGCTGTTGAAAATTAGGGATTTAAGTTCAAACACTGTTTTATAGACATACCTTCCAGGGGTCAGGAAGAATAGACCATCAAGAGAAAGGCATTAATGTTTCTTCATCCTTCTTCCTTGGTCCCTTCATTCTTCTATACCCTATCGCATGTCTCCTGTAACTGTTTTAACTGATCCAAACTATCCTTCCAAGTTGTTGCATCAGTGAAAACCCATGTTATGGGTATGCCTAGAACATGAGTAGTCTCCAGGAAACCTGAATACATTTCATAGAGTAAGATGCTATTTGAAATAGACCTTCTAAGATTAAATTACATATTCCTTTGCCCTTGTGCAAGTAAACATCACTCATACCTTATTTTAGCCTTGAACCTTAAAAGTTCCATCTTTAGCAAATATCTACCTACTTCCTACACTTTTTCATTTTTAATTACCCTTCATCACTTGGTATTATCAGTAAAGGATGTCCTTGAAACCTTTCCTCAAAATTATTGATGTTCACTCTAATCATATATAGTTGAAGTAGTGGGATTCTTGTATGCTAACATAGCTCCCCCGGCACACATAATCCAAGAAATACAGATTTCTTATCACCAACTTGAAAATTGGAAAGGAATAATAGTATATAACAATAATACGGATTCCTTTGCTCCTCGTGGCTTACTACTAGATTAAGAGAGTGAGGTAAAACAGACAACTAAGATATCATTTATATTCAAATCAGAAAACACTATCTCTTTTTTCAAGTACTAACACAAGAGACTTGGAAGGAAAATAAATTCGCAGGACTTTGTAGTGCATAACTTGCAATTCAGATCTTTCTACCTGAAGACTTATCAGATATTTTTGAAACTGTTCTAGAAACTCTGGATAATGTGATTATTTTTGTCACTTGGTATTATGATACATAAAAAGGGAAATGCTGCATCAGAAGTATTTGGCAGGTAAGATCTCTTTAAGGCAAAAAAATGATTAGTGGTTTTTTCATCAGTGATAATATTGCTCCACAGAACTTAATGGTAAAAAAGACTTACAGTAGAATGGTCAGCTCTGTTTTATCCTTTGATCCTGGTAAAGTTATGTAAACACAGTGACTGATGCTGGAAATTATGGGTTTTATATACATATATTGCACACTACATAGATCGTGTTCACTTCTAAGTTAGGTTCAGGGAACTCGTTGCAGAAGTTGAATTTGATTGTTGGCTTTCTTCTTCCAGTTCTTGACCAAATCACTTGGGTGATATTTTTCTATTGTTCTTCTGAAGTAAAGGAACTATTCTAACTCATGTCTCACTCTTGAGGGATATTTCAATAGGAGTTCTGCAACATTTCAAAGAATAAACTAACCAATATAATCTAGCTGGTTTGTTTTGGTATACTTTGCTGCTGTAGCTTAAATGAACTGCAATCTCTATTCCAATACACTTACTTTTCATTAATTATGGTGAATTTTTTAAACCCTTTGATGTTCTCCTGCTTTTCCCCCTCAAAAGAGTACTGAAAGAGGATAAAATGTATTGCCTTCTACCTCTCTTTCCTCAGAAACATTGTGCCTATTGTGTTGAAAAGAATGTTCCAATTCTATGTTAAGTTTCTTTGAAAGGTGTATTCTGACCTATAACATGTCATGGGATAGGTAGAGAGTAGAATAGGAGGTAGGAAGTAGAGTTCTTTCCATAATTTCTTGTCAGCATAATTCCTTCTACAGATGAAAATATTCTAATCCTTTCAAAAAAAGGTCTTGGTATAGACAAGATCAGTATCTTCTTGTCCACATTTAGCCCACACCTGGGGCTAAACAATAAGCAGTTTTTCTGTCACCCAATGTCCCTTCCCCAAATGAGAAAGGGAATTGGGAAAAGAAGGGAGACTTGTAGGTTGAAGTTAAACAGGTTTAATGAAATAAAGAAATCAATATAAATGACAACACAAAACTATACTTATCTAACAACTAGCAAGTTGCTCCAGGAATCACAACAAGGAAGAAGGAGACCAGATGAAAGGCAAGGAGAGCAAGAAGAGCCTTCCTCTTTGCAGCAAGCCCTCTCTTTTATAGTGAACTTGATGACAATGATATAGAATACACTTGTGGGCCAGCCTGGGTCAGCTGCCCTGGATTTAACTGCTAAGGGCCTTGATCACCATGGCTGGCCACAAACTGAAACCAAATCCCAATGAAACCAGGACACTTCTAATGAGTAAAATGAAATTAAAAACCTCAGTAATTAACAAAGCCTTGTGGGAAACATTCTGTTCTAGATCAATACACATATTTAGCCAATCTGATGCCAAGTGTCTAGTTTCAGGTTAGCTGAAAAGTGTTCTAGCAATTGTCTTTGTGTTCATTGTATTTATACTGTTCTGCTGGACCTCATACAAAGAGGCACTGGTTGGGGATGTGAAGGCTGGGAGCAGCCTTGGCTGCAGTGACCATGAGATGATGGAGTTCAGGATCCTAAAGGGAGGGAACAAGGTAAAAAAACAGAACTTCAGGAGACTGCTTCAAAGAGTTCTATTGGAGGTGGTCCTGGAGATAAGAGGGGTCCAGGAAAGACGTTTGATTCCTCCAAGCTCAAGAACAGTCCCTCTCAATGTACAGGCAGTCAAGCAAAGATGACTAGAGGCCTCCGTGAATAAGCAAATAACTCCTGACTAAACTCAAGCGTAAAAAGGAGGAATAGCACAGGTGGAAACAAGGACAGGAGACCCAGGTGGAATACAGAAACACTGTTTGAGCTTGCAGTGACAGGATCAGCAAAGCCAAAGCCAGCCTGGAGTTAAGTCTGGCATGGGACATGAAGAGTAACAAGAAGTGCTTCTACAGGTACATCAGGAAAAGGAAGACTAAGGATCCACTGCTGAATGGGGCAGCGAACCTGGTGACAAAGGACATGGAAAAGCTTGACGTGCTCAATGCCTTATTCACTTTGGTCTTTCCTGATAATACTAAACTTCAGGAATCCCAGGTCCCTGAGACCAGAGGGAAAGTCTGAAGGAACGAAGATTCCACTGAGAGGTGGAAGAGAGTCATGTCAGGGAGCTTTTGAACAAACTGGGCATCACAAATCCATGGGCCCTGATGGGATACACCCATGCACCTTAAGCATGCTGCCTGATGTTATTGAGAAACAACTATGAACAGCCTTTGAAAGGTCATGGCAATCAGGGTAGCTTCCTGAGGACTGGAAGAAAGCAAATGTCACTCCTATCCCTGAGAAAAGCAGGAAGGGTTTCCCGGGGCTTGGTCAGTCTCACCTGAATCCCTGGGAAGGTGCTGGAGCAAAAACTCCTGGAAACAGTTTTCAGACATGTTAAGGTCAGGAAGGTGATTGGGAAGAGTCAGCACAGATTAAAAAGGGGGAAATCATCCCTGACTGACCTGATAGCCTTCTACAATAAAACGACTAGCTCAGCTGACAAGGGGAGAGTAGTGTCTGTTGTTTTGGTTGACTTTTTGCAAGGCTTTTGACATTGTCTCCCATAACATCCTCACTGACAAACTGATGAAGCATGGGCTGAGGTGGACAGTGAGGTTAACTGAAAACTGGTTGAACTGTCATGCTCATAGGGTTGTGATTGGGTGTACAAAATCCAGCTAGCAGCCAGTCATTAGTAGGGCACACCAAATATTTAGGTTAATGATCTGGATGATGGGACAGTATGCACCCTCAGCAAGTTTGCAGACAATACAAAATTGGGAGGAACAGCCGATACAGCAGATGGTTGCACTGCCATTAAGAAGGTCCTTGACAGGCTGCAAAAATAGGTTCACAGGAATCTCACAAAGTTCAGCAAAGGGAAGTGCAAAGTGCTGTACTTGGGGAGGAATAACCTCATGAAGCAGCACATGCTGGCAATGACCGGTTGGAAAGTAGATTTGCCAAAAAAGACCTTGGAGTTCCGGTGAACACATTGAACACGAGCCAGTAATGGGCCCTTGCATGAAAGAGTGTCAATGGTTTCCTGGGCTGCATCCAGAGGAATGTTGCCAGCAGGTCAAGGGAGGTGATCCTTCCCCCTCTGCTCAGCCCTGGTGAGATACATCTGGGAATCCTGGGCCCAGTCCTGGGCTCTGCAGTAAAAGAGAGACAGGGACATACTGGATCAAGTCCAGTGAAGAGACACAATTATTAAGGGATTGGAACATCTGTCATGCAAGGAGAGGCTGAGAGAGCTGGGATTGCTCAGTCTGGAGAAGAGAAGGCTCAGGGGGAACTGATCAATATGCACAAATACCTTCTTGGGGCAGGAGGGGAATAAAGAGGCACCACTGAGAAAGCCTTTCTCCGTGGTGTCCAGTGAAGGCACAAGGGACAAAGAGCACAAATTGTAATAGAGGAAATAAATTTTAAATGAACAAACAAAAAACTTATTTATTTTGAAGTTGATTGAACACTGGAACAGGTTGCCAAGAGGGCCTGTAGAGTCTCTATTCTTGGAGGTATTAAAAAACTGACTGGACACAGCCCTGAATAACCTGCTTTAGCTGACCATGCTCTGAGAAGGGTGTTGGACTAGACAGTCTCCACAAGTTCTTCCAACCTCAAGTATTCTCTGATTCTATAATTCTGTAACTCCTTCTCCATCGGCTACACTGAGGACTTACACCTAATACGTCCATAGATATTTACCTGCCTAAATATAAAAACAGCTAAATCTAGGTGTCTTAATCTCTGGCTGAATGCTACCTGTGCTCTCTGGTGTGGAACTCGATCCAACTTACTCCTGTAAAGATTCCAGCCGCTTACACACACAGTTACCATTTTGTTTGTTTGAAACTGCATTGACTGATCACATCTAGTACTTACATTAGTCTTCATTTCTTTTATGTCTTTCAGTTTTATCAACCTTTAACTAACCAGTTTATTTTTCTTTTAAAATTTTTTCTTTTAAAATATTGAAAATTAATATTTCAACATTAATGTGAAATATCTTTGACTTGATGTGCTATATGCTCACTATTTGTGCAATATCCAACAAAGAATTTTTGGAAAGGAAGTAATTCATTTTTTTTTTTTCTCAATTTCAATGCTAAACTTAGTACTCTATTAAGAACAGGTGGAAGGACAGTTTTCAGCCAACTGACATTCATCTTCTGACAGTGTTTGTACCAGTGACTTAGTACAGCAAACTTTATTTACCACTGTTTTTACTTTGAATCTCCCTACACATAAATAACAACAGTACTCATTCTATTCACATCTTACATATATCAGTTCTGTGTAGACAAATGTCTTGTTTTCATCTTATTTTTATCCTGTTGCTTTCTGATGCTCTGAACACTAAATGTCTGTGTAGACCATTGAGCATTTCGCTGTCTTGAAACTTTCTAATCAGAGCTGAAACACAGAAAATAATTTGTGAATAGAACACAATTTGATATAAATTGTTATAATATAACTAGCAATCTGTTGGCAACCTATCTTCTTTTTGTTTTCTTTGGTTCTGAGATTCATAATTTTTGCTGGTATTGCATTCTGGGTTTTGTTTTTGGTTTATTTTGGGGTTTTTTTGAGAAAGGGTATTTTAAGTAAATTCACTAGCAAAGCCTCTTCCTGATTATTTTACTTCTTAGTCTCATAAAGTATAATTATTTCCTTTGCCCTCCCAAATTTCAAGTTATCCCAAGAAGCAGGCTGGTGTTTCGTTTATAGATTAATTTTCCCCAATCCACTGTATTTTCTTCTGGTATTGTACATGATAAAGCCATATGGTAATACATTTCTTTTGATATTGACAGGACCCTTAATGTACCACTGGACTCTGCAGAGTTTACCCCTCCCCTTTGCAGGGGATTGGGTTGTCGGGGCCTTGCCTCAGCTGTGGTGTGCACTCGTTCAGCCTCAGAAGGTCTTTCTCACTGGTGTATAAAGGAATTTGGGCTGGAGCCTAGAGTCCATGCCAGACTCAAAAAACATCTGAAATGATTTTTGTTTATTATTTAAACCTCCTAGATTAAACAGGAGAAAAACAGTTGTGAATTCCTTAATATCTTCAATATTTAAACCAAGATTTCAGTACACTTTAAAATACACATAGACAGTTTCAAATATGAAAGGAACATTCAATCTAAAATCTGCTATGTTGATGTGAGAAAATAATAAAAGACTTACAGGAGCAGTTTATTTGCCATGAGGTGCTCCAATCACAAACCCGTGATGTTAGTTTCAGACAGCCTGAAGTGCCCTTCAGCGTAACACAAAAGACAAGAAGAATAAAAAATGCAGTTGATCCAGTATTGAGCTTAATAGGAAGTCTTAATCCTTTGTGCTTAGAGGAAAGATTAAGCTGAAACTATCAGACAGACACAGAAAAGTAAGTTCTTGAGTAGAGTAGTGACAGGGAAAGGTCCTGAGTTTTAGTGTAAAAAAAAGTTTTTTAAAAACCCCATGAAACCCCCTAAAAAACCCCTGAAAAACACCTCTGTTCCAATATCTCTAGAGGATATTTCCCTGAGTAAGTAGACGTGAAGGATGATTACCTCAAAGCATAAAGACGCTGACACTTTTATCCCCAGAGGTTCTGTTTCCTTGTGAGTAAGAATTTCCTGCCTGTGTCACTGAACCTTTTTTGGACAAAAAGTTTCAGTTTTTCAAGAGCTGTATGCATAGCTCTGCTTGAAAAGGCCTTACATAAGTCACTTGCATTTCTGCAGACTGCATCGCTTGGAGAAGACAGATTAAAGGTTAATATTTGTTATACTAGATGATGTACTAGATGATCTTTAAGGTCCCTTCCAACCCAAACCATTCTATGATTCTATGATTCTATAACAGATCAGTCTGGCAGGAAATGAATGACCATGATATAAATCTTTAAGTAGAATTCACTGTGACTACAAATGAAAGCCAGATACAGTCCTGATACAGAGCTGCCACTGAGTCACCTGGTACAGGAGAGGGCATGTTACAACAGCCAGTGCAAACAACTGAGATTCCTCCCCTCCTTTCCTCTGTCAAATCAATGTCTACTACAGCATTAAATGGATTATATTATCTAGTTTAACTAAACCAAATCAGGGAAGGATTAAATGGACAGTATACTAAATGTCATAATGCTGAAACAAAGCTGTAATGTCTGCACAAAAAAAAAATAATCAGGAAAACAACATTTTAATTAACAATTATAAATGACTACATGGAAAACAGTAACAGAGATGTGTGCAGCACAGTCGTTTACCAGAAAACACTCATCTTACAGAAGTATTAATAGAAAGGGGAATTATATCTACTTCAGCAAAAAAGGACTACTTATTATCTACTTGTTTTTAAAAAAATTTCATTGGCACATTATGCCATTCATATGGTTCTAAATCAAGGAGGAGACCTCACTGCCACTAATGTGCTTATGCAAAAAACAAAAACAAACAAACCCAGCTATGTGGCACTAGTACTGAATTTGATAGCTATATATCAGAAAACTAGAACACGAGCAAAAAATTTTTTCATTTTCTGTATAGAAGATAGTATTCAACCTTCTTGATTTTCCTTAGATTTTTTTTTCTCCCTCTTGTTGAAATATCGCAAACAGGCATACAAGTACTTACAGTCATCTTCACTCACATATCTTTTACAACTGTTCAGAGATTGTAATAAACTAAACTTACTCATTACTAGATCTAGCAACATCTTATATTCAGTTTTGTGTGTAAACATAGGCATAGAGTAGGAACCTGGGCATGCCACAAACATGCACTTCTGCATTCTTGAACATACAAATAGAAATAAAGTGTCTGGACAGATGGGAGAGTAAACATATGTCTAACTGAACAATAAAACACTTACAAAGCACTTCTACGCCTATATTAGAGTATCTTTCTGTTGAATACAGTGAAGACTAATGGAAGATGGGCGATTCATCAGTACTTATTTACTGTCCATTTGGCACTTTTAGTCATTTATTTATAACAAAAAAAATATCATCAGGCTAGTATTTAGGCTGACATCTTCACAGTATTCAGATTTTTTGAAATTACCTTTACAATTAAACCAGATGGACATACAAAAACCTTAAACATCTTTGAAAAGTCTGCCTGTTTTTGTTTTTACTACTGTTCAGCACTTAGAAATAAAGAGGAGTGACTCAACACTAGGTGACTTGTAGCTTTTTCCAAATGACTCTTGAGTATTCCCCAAGCAACACTATGACATTGCCAAATGACCAATGAACAATGTTCTGAAAATTAGGCCTACCTGGAAAAAGTAACATTTAAAAATTCTAGAGAACATTTTTTTCCCACTTATAAGGTTGTGTTTATTTTTATGTAATGTTGTAGCTTAACGCTTTTGAAAGAAAAAGGTTTTATGCTAAAAGGAATTGAACACAGATGCAGACAGAATCAGCACAGTCTAAAAGTCAGCAGGTGAAAGTGGGTGTATTTTAATGTGCTTTTAAGTTCCAGTATGTAATTTAGATGCCTCATGTTGGAGAAAAATGACAGGGCTTTAAACTAGATTGGAAAGAGGAAAGGGGCAACACCAGGCCTGTCAGTGACAAGACACTGGATGGCACAACACAGTTTGAAGAGCTGAGTGCTAGTGAAATTCTTCAAACTGCTCCACAAGGTGATGGGCACAAAGAACTGTATTTGAAGTGTTTCTACACAAATGCGTGCAGTATGAGGAACAAGCAAGAGGAGCTAGAAGCATTGGCCCAGTCCCAGGGATACGATATTATTGGCATAAGCGAAACCTAGTGGGATGAGTCCTGTGACTGGTGTGCCATGATGGATGGTTACAGGCTCTTCAGGAGGGACAGGCAGGTGTCACGGTTTAAAGCTGGGCCAGCTATTAAACCTGTGGCAGACGGTCTCTGTTAACCCTTCCCACCCTGCCCCCTGAAGGGAAAGGGAAAGGGGAAAAGGGAGAGAGACTTACGGGTTGGAAAGTTAAAACAGTTTTAATAAACTATAATAATGAAAAAGAGTACAATAATAATATTGGAATAATCAAATATATACAAATATATACAAAACCAAGATCAAGCTCCCCCGATGTCGGCCACATCACCACCGGCACTGCAGGGCAGGCTCCGGGAAGGCCCAGGCTGGGCCTAGCGATGGTTGAGAGCTGGATTCAGGGATACACGGATCGGGATTGGGGGCAGCAGGAAAACAGACAGAGTCCTCTTTAGACAACGGCCACAGCAGAAAGAGAGCGAGACCCTCGTGATCCCCCCGCTTTATACTGAGAATGACGTGTGTGGGATGGAATACCTCGATGGTCAATTTTGGGTCACCTGCCCTGTCCTCTCCTCCCTGCAGGTGCGACCTTCTGCAGCTCTTCACTCAATCAGTGAGGAATTTAGCAGTGACCTTGGTTTCTCTAAGAATAAGTACAGCAAGAGCCTTTCTGCATAACATCCCTACCGGTGCCTCAGTGATAACTACAAAATTAGAGCATTATCAGTCCTAGAAGCAGACACTGTTTGCAAAACATGCAGTTAGTTTCAGAAAGTGGAGTTACTTAGAAGAGACTTAGCTGAAAGTAAAAATCACTGAAAGGAAAATTGGTCCGGTTTAGGCCAAACCAGGACAGCAGGGCAGGCGAGGCGGGAGCGTGGCACTGTGTGTAGTGGAGGGGCTGGAATGTATGAAGCTTACAGACAGCGATGGCACAGTTGAAAGCCTCTGGGAAAGGATTAAAGGGCAGACAAATAAAGAGGATGTTGTTGTGAGAGTCTACTATAGGCCACCCAGACAGGATGATGACACAGATGAGTTATTCTTTAAGAAACTAAGGGATGCATCTAAGTCATCTGCCCTTGTCCTTATGGGGGACTTCAACTTGCCAGATGTCAACTGGGAATACCACACAGCTGGTACAAACAGGTCCAGAAGATTTCTAAACCATCTGGACAATAACTTCTTGGTTCAGGTGCTAAGGGAGTCAATCAGGAAAGGGGCCTTTCTCGATCTGTTGCTTGTTAACAGAGAGGGTCTTGTGGGTGAAGTGGCGTCTGGTGGCTGCTTGGCCGTAGCAACCACGAAGCCATGAAGTTTAAAATTTATGGTAACAGGAGGAAGACTGCCAGCAAGACCTCTAGTCTGGATATGAGGAGAGCAGACTTCAGGCTGCTCAGGGAACTACTTAACAATGTTCACAGAATCACAGAATCAGAGAATGTTAGGGATTGGAAGGGACATCGAAAGATCATCTAGTCCAATCCCCCTGCCACAGAAGGATTGCCTAGATCATATCACACAGGAACGCGTCCAGGCGGGTTTTGAATGTCTCCAGAGAAGGAGACTCCACAACCTCTCTGGGCAGCCTGTTCCAGTGTTCGGTCACCCTCACCGTAAAGAAGTTTTTCCTCAAATTTAAGTGGAACCTCCTGTGTTCCAGCTTGCACCCATTGCCCCTTGTCCTGTCAAGGGATGTCACTGAGAAGAGCCTGGCTCCATCCTCTTGACACTTGCCCTTTACATATTTATAAACATTAATGAGGTCACCCCTCAGTCTCCTCTTCTCTAAGCTAAAGAGACCCAGCTCCCTCAGCCTCTCCTCATAAGGGAGATGTTCCACTCCCTTAATCATCTTTGTGGCTCTGTGCTGGACTCTCTCTATCAGTTCCCTGTCCTTCTTGAACTGAGGAGCCCAGAACTGGACACAATACTCCAGATGCGGCCTCACCAGGGCAGAGTAGAGGGGGAGGAGAACCTCTCTTGACCTGCTAACCACACCCCTTCTAATACACCCCAGGATGCCATTGGCCTTCTTGGCCACAAGGGCACACTGCTGGCTCATGGTCATCCTGCTGTCCACTAGGACCCCCAGGTCCCTTTCCCCTACGCTGGTCTCCAACAGGTCTGCCCCCAACTTGTACTGGTACATGGGGTTGTTCTTGCCCAGATGCAGGACTCTACACTTGCCCTTATTATATTTCATTAAATTACTCCCCGCCCAACTCTCCAGCCTGTCCAGGTCTCTCTGAATGGCTGCGCAGCCTTCCGTTGTGTCAGCCACTCCTCCCAGTTTTGTGTCATCAGCGAACTTGCTGACAGCGCACTCTATTCCCTCATCCAAGACATTAATGAATATATTGAATAGTACTGGTCCCAGTACCGACCCTTGAGGGACTCCGCTAGACACAGACCTCCAACTGGACTCAGTCCCATTGACCACCACTCTCTGGCTTCTTTCCTTCAGCCAGTTCACAATCCACCTCACTACCCGATCATCCAGACCACACTTCCTCAGTTTAGCTGCGAGGATGCTGTGGGAGACCGTGTCAAATGCTTTACTGAAATCAAGATAGACCACATCCACAGCTTTACCATCATCTATCCACTGGATTACGTCCTCATAAAAGGCTATCAAGTTGGTTAAGCATGACTTCCCGTTGGTGAAGCCATGCTGAGTGCCCCTAATGATCCCCCATCCTTGATGTGTCTAGAGACAGCACCAAGGACAAGTTGTTCCATCACCTTTCCGGGGATGGAGGTGAGGCTGACCGGTCTATAGTTACCCGGGTCCTCCTTCTTGCCCTTTTTGAAGACTGGAGTGACATTCGCTTTCCTCCAGTCCTCAGGCACCTCTCCCGTTGCCCACGACTTAGCAAAGATGATGGAGAGTGGCCTAGCAATGACTTCCGCCAGCTCCCTCAGCACCCGTGGGTGCATCCCATCAGGGCCCATGGATTTATGGACGTCCAGATTGCTTAATTGGTCCCTGACCCAGCCCTCATCTACCAAGACAGATTCCTCCTCTATCCTGACTTCTTCTGGGGCCGCAGGGGTCCGGGGCTCCTCAGGACAGCCTCCAACAGTATAGACAGAGGCAAAGAAGGCATTCAGTAACTCCGCCTTCTTTTTATCCTCTGTCTCCAGGGCCCCCACCTCATCATCAGTGGGCCTACATTGCCTCTAGTGTTGGCTTTACCTGCAATGTATTTGAAGAAGCCCTTTCTGTTGTCCTTGACCTCTCTTGCAAGGTTTAATTCCAAGGTTTAATGTTCCCTGTGAAAAAGCTTTTGAAGGTGATGGGATCCATCAGTGCTGGTCACTTTTTAAGTACCACCTCCTAAGAGCACAGGAACAAGCAATTCCAAAATGTTGAAAGTTAAGCAGAAGAGGCAGAAGGCTGGCCTGGCTGAGCAGGGATCTTCTTCTTGAACTAAGGCAAAAAAAGAAAGTGTACAACTGCTGGAAGCAGGGTCAGGCGACATGGGAGGATTACAGAGATGCTGTTCGCCGCTGTAGGGAGGAAATTCCTTTGGCCAAAGCTCAGAGTTGAAGTTAGCCAGTACTGTGATGGACAATAAAAAGGGCTTTTTAAAATATATTGGTAGGAAAAGGCAGGCTAGAAATAACATTGGCCCATTACTCCACGAACATGGTCACCTCACATACAGGAACATAGATAAAGTGGAGACATTTAATGCTTTCTTCACCTCACTTTTTAACACTAATGATGGGCGCTGGGACCCCCAGAGCCCTGTGCCTGAGATCCATGACTGTGAGAATGACACACTCCCAATTAACCCTGAACTTGTGGGGGATTTGCTCCTCCAGCTGGATCCCTACAAGTCAACGGGGCCTGACGGGATTCATCCAAGGGTACTTAAAGAGATGGTTGATGTCATAACGAGACCTCTCTCAATGATTTTTCAACTCTCTTGGGAATCTGGAGAGGTCCCAATTGACTGGAAGTCAGCAAACGTCCCAGTCTTCAAGAAGGGCAACAGGGATGACCCCGGTAACTACAGGCCTGTTAACCTCACCTTGGTGCCTGGCAAAATTATGGAGAAAATTATTCTGGGAGTTATTGAAACACACCTAAAAGACAATGCAGTCATTGGTCCCAGCCAGCACGGGCTCGTGAGGGGAAAGTCCTGTTTGACAAACTTGACTTCTTTCTAAGACAAGGTTACCCACCTAGTTGACCAAGGGAAGCCAGTCGATTTTTTGGATTTCAGTAAAGCTTTTGATACCGTCTCTCACAGTATCCACCTGGGCAAAATGTCCAGCATACAGTTGGATAAACACATAATGCAATGGATGAACGGTTGGCTGATGGATAGGGCTCAAAGAGCTATAGTAAATGGGGTTACATCGTGCTGGCGACCGGTCACTAGTGGGGTTCCTCAGGGAACAATCTTGGGGCCAGTGCTCTTCAATATCTTCATTAATGATTTGGATGCAGGACTTGAAGGACTACTATCCAAGTTCGCCGATGACACATTATTGGGAGGAGCTGTTGACACTCCTGAGGGCAGAGAGGCCCTGAAGGGAGACCTAGATAAATTAGAAAGGTGGGCGATCACCAACCTCATGAAGTTTAACCAGGGAAAGTGCCGGATTTTGCACCTGGGACATGACAACCCTAGATATACATACAGACTGGGGAACGAGAGGCTGGAGAGCAGCCCCACGGAAAGGGATCTGGGGGTTCTGGTTGACGGCAAGTTGAACATGAGCCAACAGCGTGCCTTGGCAGCCAAGAGGGACAACTGTGTCCTGGGGTGCATCAAGCATAGTATTGCTAGCCGGTCAAGGGAGGTGAATGTCCCACTCTACTCTGCACTGGTGTGGCCTCACCTTGAGTACTGTGTGCAGTTTTGGGTGCCACAGTATAAAAAGGATATGAAGATACTAGAGAGTGTCCAGAAGAGAGCCACAAAGATGATGAAGTGTTTAGAGGGGAAGCTGTACGAGGAGCGGCTGTAGTTACTGCAGTAAGGAATCCGACACTGTCTCCCACAGCATCCTCCTAGACAAACTGTATGCCCAGGGCTTGGATGGGTGGACTCTTCAATGGGTTAAAAACTGGCTGGATGGCCGAGCCCAGAGAGTGGTGGTGAATGGGACAAAGTCCAACTGGCGGCCGGTCACTAGCGGTGTTCCCCAGGGCTCAGTTCTGGGGCCGGTGCTGTTCAATATCTTTACAGATGATCTAGATGTAGGGATTGAATGCACCCTCAGCAAATTTGCAGATGACACCAAGCTGGGTGGGAGTGTCGATCTGCTGGAGGGTAGGAAGGCCCTACAGAGGGATCTGGACAGGTTAGATAGATGGGCCGAGACCAACGGCATAAGGTTCAACAAGAACAAGTGCCGGGTCTTACACTTCGGCCACAACAACCCCATGCAGCTCTACAGGCTGGGGGAAGAGTGGTTAGAAAGCGGCCCGGTGGAAAGAGACTTGGGGGTGCTGATCGACAGCCAGCTAAACATGAGCCAGCAGTGTGCCCAGGTGGCCAAGAAGGCCAATGGCATCCTGGCCTCTGTTAGGAATAGTGTAGCCAGCCGGTCTAGGGAAGTGATCGTCCCTCTCTACTCGGCACTGGTGAGGCTGCACCTTGAATACTGTGTCCAGTTCTGGGCCCCGCACTTCAAGAAAGATGTTGAGGTGTTGGAGCGAGTCCAGAGGAGGGCGACCAAGCTGGTGAAGGGTCTGGAGGGTCTGACCTATGAGGAACGGCTGAGGGAGCTGGGGTTGTTTAGCCTGGAGAAGAGGAGGCTCCGAGGTGACCTTATTGCAGTCTACAACTACCTGAAGGGAGGTTGTAGTGAAGTGGGAGTTGGCCTCTTCTCCCAGGCAACTAGTGACAGGACAAGAGGACATAGCCTCAAGCTTTGCCAGGGGAGGTTCAGGTTGGACATTAGGAAGAATTTCTTTCAGAAAGGGTCATTAGCCATTGGAATGGGCTGCCCAGGGAGGTGGTGGAGTCACCATCTCTGGATGTGTTTAAGAAAAGACTGGACATGGCACTTAGTGCCATGGTCTAGTTGACATGGTGGTGTCAGGGCAACGGTTGGACTCAGTGATCCCTGAGGTCTCTTCCAACCTGGTTGATTCTGTGATTCTGTGATTTTTAATTCAGGTTGGTAATATCTGGTGGTTGTTACAGTGATTCTTATGATTAGACTACACTTGGAAACACACAGCAGTATAAACTTAAAATTGCAAAGTGCAATGATGAGCAAATACATAATTATCCAAAATAATAAAATCCAAAGTATTTGTTAAAAATCCACACAACCTTTCTTGAACTTTACAATTCTCTTAACACAGACATGCACTTGACTTCTATTGGAAAGTGTACTATTAAACTGGATTAAATACTTGCATTTGTCTTATTTGGTGATTATTTTGCATTGTTTTGTTTTCTATTTTCCTAAAAGTGTAAAAGGAAATCATATCTATTGATCTATTTTCCTGGGACTTCCTTACACCGTGCAAGAACACTGGTTCTTCCAGGCTCTTTGAGGACTCAATAGCTGGAATTACATTATAAATATTTTCTCTTTTTATGTAAAAACTGGATGGAATGCCAAGAATATAAGTATATATATTTAGAGACCCATTTCTCTTTAATATTTAGACAGTAAATAAGCAAGTCTGAGACAGACGATTTTTTGCACTGGGGTAGATCCATGAAAACTATAGAAAAGTGGGGGTAGCAGCTGTCCTCAAGAAGGGCCAAATGGATAATCTGAGGAACTGCAGCCTCACTTCACTGTCTGGGAAAGTGATGGAGCAAGTCCTCTTGCAACATATATCTGGGCAAGTGAAGAAGAAGGTGATTGGAAGCAGTCCGCATGGATTTACCAAGGGTAGATCATGCCTGCCCAACCTAATTGCCTTCTATGATAAACTTCTATGATTAGGGCAGAATAGTGGGTGTTACTTACCTTGACGGTAGCAAGGCTTTCAACACAATATTCTTGCATCCAAGTTAGGATGCTATAGTTTGTATGTGTGTTCCAGGTGAGTAAAACACAGTTTATATAGTTGGAATCAAACTGTTATGAATAATGGGTTGTACTCTACCTGTAGGCTGGCAAGAAGTAGAGTACTGCAGGGGCCTATCCTGAGACCTGTCCTAGTTTTCATCAATAGCCTAGAAGTGGCAACAAAGGACATTCTCATCAAGCTTGCAGATGACATCAAAGTGGAGGGAATAGCTGATATGCTTAAAGGCAGATTGTCAACCAAAGGGACCCAGACAGGCTAAAGGAATGGGCCAAAAGGAACATTACGAAATTCAGCAAGGACAAATGCCAAGTTCTGCACCTGGGATGATATGGGCTGGGGACTTCCTGCCTGGCTAGAGTGTGGCTCTGCGAAAAAAAGGCCCTGGGATTTATGTCAGACAGTGAGCAGGGCATGAGCCAGCAGTAAGCCTCACAGCTAATCCTGGTTTGCGCATATGGTTGAGCAGGTGAACTCCTGAGGTCTCTTCCAGCCTGAGCTATCCTATTATCCTCCAAGAGTGAAATGAATCTTATCTGCAAAATGGACTCCTGAGGAATACACGACCTGTTTATTCTCCTGTCACACAGAAGTGAGAACTGTGGCAGATGACACCAAGTTGGGAGGGAGTGTTTATCTGCTTGAGGGTAGGAAGGCTCTGCAGAGGGTTCTTGACAGGCTGGATTGACGGACCGAGGCCAGTCGGATGAGGTTCAACAATGCTAAGTGTCGGGTCCTGCACTTGGGTCACAACAACCCCATGCACCACTACAGGCTTGGGGAAGACAGGCTGTAAAGCTGCCTGGCAGAAAAGGACCTGGGGGTGTTGACTGAAGGCCAGCTGAATATGAGCCAGCAGTGTGCCCAGGTGGCCAAGGCAGCCAACAGCATCCTGGCTTGTGTCAGAACTAATGTGACCAGCAGGACTAGGGAAGTGCCCCCTTGTACTCGGCACCAGTGAGGCCACACCTCGAATACTGTGTTCAGTTTTGGGCCACTCACTACAAGAAAGATATTGAGGTGCTGGAGCAAGTCCAAAGAAGGGCAATGAAGCTGGTGAAGGGTCTAGAGCACAAGTCTTATGAGGAGTGGCTGAGGGAACTGGGGTTGTTTAGTCTAGAGAAAAGGAGGCTGAGGGGAGACCTTACTGCTCTCTACAACTACCTGAAAGGAGTTTGTAGTGAGGCAGCTGCTGGGACTTCTTTTTTTTGTCCTTAAATAACTCTTCATTACCACTTCTCCTGCTTTCTTAACATATAGTCATGCTTAGTTTAAAAGAGGTATTTTAGCATTCTGAATTTAATTGTCCTATTGTTCATACCTGTTTACACTAGGTTTATGGTTTGATTATCTTTTCTGAATTGCAAGGGGTTCCAGTGATAAAATCAGTGTGGGATAGCTGCCAAGTTTTCCACCTCCATCAGCAGCTATATTTGGACTTGGCATGCATATTTTTCTGTCCCTCATAGTTTCTTGCCTGGAGTTCTGAGACTTTTCAACATCAATGGGTTCATGTTCAATACTTAGTCTGGGCATTTTGGGGATAGTGGCATACATATAATAATAGTAATAAATAATCCTGTTATTTCAGACTGATCAGAACCTTTTGAGACAGCCATCTCTTATTATATCTGTATTGATTTTGTATATTTTTACTATAATAAGCTGCCAATTGTTAACTTTTGCAAAGAAATACTATTCAGCAGCACATTTCTTCACAGTTGTAGCACTTAGGGTTTGTTTGTTCTAAATTAAGTTATGGTTGGTTTAATCACGAGGAATCCTTCATTGTTTTTTTTGATTGAAAAGAACAGCTCTGGAATATCATTTGATTTTCCTGTCAGTAATACAAACCTTTATTTTTTTACAACTTTGTTGGCTGGTAAGCAAACTGGCATTGCTGATGGGTATGCTGTGATGTATTTTTGTAAGAGCAGGCCCATGACCTGATGAAATTTAGTTTCTTTAATCAAGAATTGTATCTGCTCAGATCTTGAGTCCCATCTGTTTCTATCTACACACTATTATCACGAACTCCTGAGCACCTTACTTACACTAGCAGCCTAACACAGTAGAAAAGATACCAGGATGTGGATATGTGTGTAACGGCAGCTCTTGAAAGGAGCTCCAGATGGTAAACCCAGAGGCTATGCACTGTCACTTGGCACTGCAGAACTTGTTAAACGGTAGCTGCTTAAGATGCAAGTAGGTTCACCTACGTATAAATCATGCATGCCTTTTGAGGTGGGTTGTTTGTTTTTTTTGAGAAGACTTGTCCACCCCCAGTCTGTTGAAAAATATGTATGTTAGTTGTAACACTCTGATAGATCTGGGGAAGAATTTATTGCAGTCTTTAGTGTTCTCCACAATTAATTAGTTTTGAAACTGAGCAAGATGTAGGACTAATCTGTAAACACTGTCAGAGTACCTCAAAAATATGAAGAATAGGGGCCTATTAATACTTCCTTCAGAGAACAACTGACTTACCTTCAGCATAAATAATGAGAGCCTGTAAGTAATATGACACTTTTTTTCTCAGTTCAGTTTAAATTAGCTGTGTAAACACAGTGATAAACAGACATTCTTAAAGATGAGACCAGAGTTAACAGAACTGTTTTGGCTAGTAGGCAACTACAAGTTCTAAAAAATCTGCATCTGAGTTCCATAAAAAAAGGAACTGCAAAGCAGTAGTAAGGTATAGAATGAAGGCCAGTGGTTAGAGTTATGAGAAATGTTCTTAGTTGGCTCATGACAGACTGATTTCCAGCCTCCTGCTGAAAATGCCCCAGTGGAAGACGTCCAAACTCGGAGAAATAAAAACTAAAATGGAACCATACCCATTGGGAAACAGAGTTTTGGAAAAAAAGAAGGTAGTATAAATTAATATGAGATAAAAACCAGCTAAAGACTGATTTGCTGCCAAAAATTAGCTATTTAATTCCTCAAATGAGTAAATGTAATAAAAATTAAGAACTAAGATGGTCAGATTACTTGCTGGACAGAAGTATTACTATTCCATTCAGTTTGTTGTGACATGTTTATAAGTAGAGGTCCTACAACAATTTCTATCATTATTTCCTAGAATTGTTCTCTAAGATTAGGTCATATGGAGTTATATTCTTAGTTTAAGCACTTATTCTCCTACCCTACCCTTTTCCCTTCCAGTTCCACTTTGTCTTGTTTTCTGAATATTTTTTGTATTCATTATTTTGTTTGTATTATAGCTGTGACTTAAGATAATTATATAACTTCGTAATTATATAATAATATTTTATATAATAATATATAATTACTATATTTACTATGTATTAATAAAAGTATATTATATTATATAATGCATAATTACATAAAGTATATTCTATAATATTATATATAATATGTAATATATAATAGTATAATAGTAATTATTATATACTATATATGAATCTGTTCTGCATGGATTTTATTCAGGACAACTTCCATGATCATGTATTCTAACTAAACAGCCAAAGAACTGACAGAAGACGCAAAGCTCAGATGTTTCCAATGCTTCAAAACCAGACAATATTCAGATTTTAGACAGTACATAAATTTTCATAGTCCAGCTTGGTACCCTATCCACTGCAAACGTCTGCCCCTCTTACAGAATGTAAGATGTAACTTCCTGGTACAACAAGTAGTGATTTTTTTAGAATTAGATATGTGCCTGTGTGACATTCTCCATTTGAAGAAACAGAAGATTATGTATCTATATCAGGTGATCTTTTTCTACCATTATTATTTTTATGTCAATTTGGTTAAAATAATGTCACCTTTTAGCTTATATTTGATATTTGTCCACCCTTTCTTTCCCTCTTCCTCTTTGTGTTCTCAGCTGCAAAAATTTTCCTGAATATGCCTAATTCTTTCAGAAGTAATTTGAAACTAAAAAAACTAAAGAAATATTCTATCTTTTTTCCACCTTTTCTTTGTGTTCTTTTCCTTTCAGCTCCTTTTCTTTTTAGCTCCTTTTCTTTTTAGTTCTTTGACTCTAAGGCAGTAGTCCTGAAGACATATACGTGTATACAGTCAAACTTCCACTTACTTTCAACAGATCTCCACAACACACAACTTTATTCTTCAACTGCTCTATCACTCCTTTCATCCCTCTAGTCTTCCTGTCTTCCACCATCTATCATCTCTCCTGCCATAACTTCTTCCAAACCATTTCTTCTTTCCATCTTCATCTTTCACTCTTCTTAAATACACAAACCAAACCAAAACAACCCCATCAAAACCCAAAAAATAACGTGTCTTAGCCAGCTAAGTCCATTTTCTCTGTGACACAACAGTGAGATAACTAAAATGTCTTAACAAGTCTGATGCTACATGTTAGCCAGGTCTTACAGTGAATGTGAAGGACAGGTCTTCTGTGTCTGTCATTCTAACAGAGAGGTCACAAATAAGAGGCTGCACTAGAAACAGTACATTCGCTTTATACCTGTGCTGTTCTCTTCTTTATTCCTATGCATATTGTTCTTTAGTTTTCAGGAAAACATATTTTCAGGAAGGATACCAGCAGCAATAGCAATAACAGAAGCTAATGGAAGAATCACAGGACAGACTGCCACATTTCTTCCTTTAAAGAGAGAAGAAATAACAGCTATTAAAATTAGGACCCTCCTTTACTGCTGTATACTCCAAAATTCCCACCCACCATTTTAAGAAAAGAAGGCAATATTATTTAATTACAAATATTTCCCACTCCACAACAAAAAAAGAATGAGATCTTGAGCTTTGTTTTACTGTTTGATATAGAAAGAGTAACATGCTTTTGTTTTTACTCTGTGCCATTCAACATGCTGAAAATGCTGATGGTGATTCTGTGGAAACATATTTTTAAGACTATGTTTAAGATACTTATGACAGGAGAGAAGTGGAATTTTCCTTTTACTACAAGACTCAAAATTAGGCAGAAAATCCGAGTCAGCCATTGAGAATAATGGACTTGTTGATTAAGATACCAAAGGTGATAAAATCTCAAGCTAAACAAATGAAGTCACTGCTTGTTTATTTCTCATAATAAACACTGTATGAAGTAACTTGAGTGAATATGTAACTTTTATTAATAGCCCTTAGAGTCAGATAGTGAAAGTGAGAAATGTGATATATGTGTCAGAGGCAAAGTTTTCCATCAACAAATAATGTTTTATAGTAAGACGTGAAAAATACAAAGGAGAAGACCTTATTAGGGGATACCGGATGAGTTACGCACTATGCTTCCTTAATTGTTTTAGCAGGAGCAAAGGACAAGCTCCCAACAGGCATTTACCATTTGTGAAAAAGATGCATTAATACGTATTCATTAGCTTACAGAGGATTGCTCATGTTTTAAGCAAAGACAGTGTCCAGATTAAAGCATAATGAATTTTGGCATCTCTCACTCTCTGTCTCACTTCAAGAAGTAAGTTTGAAAAGTAAAGAACAGGGAAAACGTTCTTTTTCCTTTTTTTCAACCTAGTTCACTATGAGCATATTAAAGCTGTGTCACATTAGTCACGGTAGTGGGATATTAGTATGAGGCACATTTATACTACTATGTAGCATTAGTCATGGGATCTAATCACTACCAGGTCTGCTATTTCCATTTACTCAGGATTTCAGTTCAATTCTATATAATGTTGATTCTTCTTTTATTCAGAGGAGAATATTCTAAGACTTGGCTCACTTTCTAGTGGGATATTCTGACATGGGGGTCTGTTCTTAGCCATGAGGTGGTTATGGGAATTTCCCTTGAAAGCAGTGGAGATAAAATGTATCGAGGGACAGATGATATAGACAGAATAGATGTTTCACTATAAAAAGAATTAAATCAAGCATCTTATTTTAATTATTCACCAAAGTGCTAACAATAAGATTGAGTCCACATTGGCTTTAAAGTCTACAGACTCCCAGATAAAATGGATTGAGGAAACTTTTTTGTTTTCACACAAAATAGGTAATCATCTAAATATTTTGGTGCTATGCCTTAATTAAATTTAAAAAACCTTGCTCTAACAGAGAAGGAAATGAAGTGAAATCCGTTTCTCCTGAAATCAGCACTTAATTAAAGTAACTGGAGACAAGTATACACCTCTAAAGAGAAAAAAAAAAAAAAAGATCACAGAATCAATGAGATTGGAAGAGACTTCTGGGATCATCGAGTCCAACCATTGCACTGACACCACCCTGTCAACTAGACCATGGCACTAAGTGCCATGTCCAGTCTTTTCTTAAACACATCCAGAGATGGTGACTCCACCACCTCCCTGGGCAGCCCATTCCAATGGCTAATGACCCTTTCTGAAAAGAAATTCTTCCTAATGTCCAACCTGAACCTCCCCTGGCAAAGCTTGAGGCTATGTCCTCTTGTCCTGTCACTAGTTGCCTGGGAGAAGAGGCCAACTCCCACTTCACTACAACCTCCCTTCAGGTAGTTGTAGACTGCAATAAGGTCACCTCGGAGCCTCCTCTTCTCCAGGCTAAACAACCCCAGCTCCCTCAGCCGTTCCTCATAGGTCAGACCCTCCAGACCCTTCACCAGCTTGGTCGCCCTCCTCTGGACTCGCTCCAACACCTCAACATCTTTCTTGAAATGCGGGACCCAGAACTGGACACAGTATTCAAGGTGCGGCCTCACCAGTGCCGAGTAGAGAGGGACGATCACTTCCCTAGACCGGCTGGCTACACTATTCCTAACAGAGGCCAGGATGCCATTGGCCTTCTTTACCACCTGGGCACACTGCTGGCTCATGTTTAGCTGGCTGTCGATCAGCACCCCCCAAGTCTCTTTCCGCCGGGCCACTTTCTAACCACTCTTCCCCCAGCCTGTAGCGCAGCATGGGGTTGTTGTGGCCGAAGTGTAAGACCCGGCACTTGTTCTTGTTGAACCTTATGCCGCTGGTCTCGGCCCATCTATCTAACCTGTCCAGATCCCTCTGTAGGGCCTTCCTACCCTCCAGCAGATTGACACTCCCACCCAGCTTGGTGTCATCTGCAAATTTGCTGAGGGTGCACTCAATCCCTACGTCTAGATCATCTGTAAAGATATTGAACAGCACCGGCCCCAGAACTGAGCCCTGGCGAACACCGCTAGTGACCGGCCGCCAGCTGGACTTTGCCCCATTCACCACCACTCTCTGGGCTCGGCCATCCAGCCAGTTTTTAACCCATTGAAGAGTCCACCCATCCAAGCCCTGGGCATACAGTTTGTCTAGGAGGATGCTGTGGGAGAGAGTGTCAAATGCCTTACTGAAGTCTAGATAGACTACATCCACAGCCCTGCCCTCATCTACTAAGTGGGTCACTTGGTCATAGAAGGAGATCAGGTTGGTCAAGCAGGACCTGCCTTTCATGAATCCATGTTGGCTGGCCCCGATGCCCCAATTGTCCTGCATGTGCTGTGTAATGACACTCAGGATGATCTGTTCCATCACCTTGCCTGGCACCGAGGTCAGGCTGACAGGCCTATAGTTCCCTGGATCATCCTTCCGACCCTTCTTGTAGATGGGTGTTACATTTGCTAATTTCCAGTCAGCTGGAACTTCTCCAGTTAACCAGGAGTGCCGGTAGATAATAGAGAGTGGTTTGGCAAGTTCATTTGCCAGTTCCTTCATTACTCTGGGGTGAATCCCATCCAGGCGCATAGCCTTGTGGGTGTCCAATTGGCACAGCAGGTCACTAACCGTCTCCTCCTGGATTACGGGAGGTTCGCACAGCTCCCCTTCCCTAACTTCAGGCTCTGGGGGCCGAGTCTCCTGAGGACAACGGGTCTTGACATTAAAGACCGAGGCAAAGAAGGCATTGAGCACCTCTGCCTTTTCTTCATCCCCTGACACTACACTACCCTCCTCATTCAGCAAGTGGTGGAGGTTCTCCTTGACCCTTCTTTTGCTGTTTATGTATTTGAAGGAACTTTTTTTGCTGTCTTTGACTGTAGCAGCCAAATCAAGCTCTAATTGAGCTTTGGCCCTTCTAATCTCCCTACACGACCTGGCAACATCCCCATAGACCTCCCAAGTTACCCGACCCTTCTTCCAGAGCAAATAAGCTCTCTTTTTTTCTTTAAGTTCTAGCCTAAGTTTTCTGTTTAACCAGGCTGGTCTTTTTCCCCGACGACTTGCCTTCCTACACACCGGGACAGCCTGCTCCTGAATATTTAACAATTCCCGTTTGAAACATGTCCAGCCTTCCTGGACTCCTTTGCCCTTCAGGACCGACTCCCAAGGGACTCTGTCCACCAACCTCTTAAACAGGCTAAAGTCTGCCCGGTGGAAATCTAAAACAGAAGTTCTACTCTTGCCCCTCCTTACTTCCCCTACTATCGAAAACTCTAACATTTCATGGTCACTATTCCCAAGACGGCCACCGACCTTCACATCTCCCAGTAGTCCCTCCCTGTTCACAAACAACAGGTCAAGCAGGGTGAAGATGACACATTCCAAATTAATTAAGCACTTTCTCCCATGTCATGTAGGGAACTAAGCAAAGGCCAAGTTGCCTGACTTCATCAAACTCAGTTTTAGTTGTGGGGTTTTTTTTTATTATTTCAGATTTAGCTACTGATGTTAGCTGCATCAGGAACACCTCTTTTACAAAAAGCAGTAGGCATATTCCCTGATTTTTTACAGTTCAGAAGATTTATGGACAAATTAAGACAGCTTGAACTGGTTTCCAGAATGTCCTTGTCACAGGGAACCTGGCTTCCACACCCTCCACAGGCCTTTAATATGCACCAGCCACTGGAATGCAAGGCATGCTCTTCTATTTCTGTGAGGGCTTGGTCAATACGTTCCCAGGCATCAAACCATCAGACCAAGTATTTATGAACTGAAAAAATGGGGGAACTACGTTCCGTTTTCTGAACTGACTCTTGTATTCCTGGTTGCATAGTGTCTGCACTGTTTGTTAATAGCAATAATATCCACAGTTACATCAGATACTGATTAACAAGGTGGTAATAAATATAAATTTTCAGGCTCTAATTCAGTCTCATTTTTTTCCTCTCTCTACTTGCACTTGTGCCTTTTTCACTTCAGTGTTCTGCCCTTATGGTTAAAGTGAGTATCTTTCAGAAAAGGAATCCAAAGTATTGTAAAATGCAAACTGAAAAATTGGAAACAAAAAACTGAAACAGAAAACTTGTTTATTTTACAGTAAACAGAACTCAATACTCATCGTAATTTCTGAAATTTGCATTGCTTTTTACAGAAATGTGATACTATTTTTTGTGAAATATTACAAAACTCAAGAACATACTTGAGGGCATTGATTTCAATAGGAAATAGTCAAGTAAGGTTTTTATTACCAATCTTTCTTTTGAATACACAGAACAATAATTGTAGAAATTAAGGCATCTAGCAGATGCATGCAGTGTGGAAAGTGCTTAAAATCAAGTCACATTGCATATTTCATCAATACTTTTTCTGTTTGTGCCTTTCTCCAAATGTTATTAGCTTTAGAGGAGAAATCTCACACTTTCCTTTGTCATTAAAACTCTATGACCCTGTTCTATCCTTAGGTAAAAAGAATATAAAGAAAGTTGGAGGAACATGAATTGAGTGTCAGAGAAGAAATAATTCCATTGCAAGGTGAACTAGCCTGAACATGCAAAAGAGATACTCTGTGGTGTCATATAATTAAGAAGAAAACTCTTTCTAGATCCAACTGCATTTCTCTGTACTCTTAAAATCAAAATTCTTTCTTTATCCCTAAAACTCCTTTTTTGTTTCTGTTTTTCTTTTTTCTTATTCAAGCTACAAGTTGCATTTTGAGTTCAGTACATGAATATATTTTCTTTTGGTTTTTAACTATAAGTAATCATTACTTCAGTCTGAGAAAAAACAACTTTGCATGGCCCTAAGACATTGAAATTGAACAGTCAGGCAGATTATGATAATGTGGAAGAACCAGAGTCTGACCACACAGACTTGAGACTAGAGCAAGGAGAATACAGTTTTGCTACCCAGCAGGACTAAAATGAATTCAATTCCTGCCAGTCACCATTTTTAAGAGTCTTATTGATAAAGAATGTTTGCCATGGATGTGCAGCCTTCATCCTGAAGGATAATTTACGTAGTTTGGGAGGGAACAGGAAGACCTTGTCAGCCTTACCAAAGACCTTTGAGCTCATCTCTTGACATATTAACAAGTCAGTGTGTATGACAGCATGTGGAAAAACGTGAGACACAATTCATGCATAAGGTGAAGAAACAAATCATCTAAAAAATACACTAAAATTAGTTGAGATATTTAGTTGAGAGATTAAACCTTGTTCTATTATGTATTTTTTCTATTCTCCTTTATTATTATTGTTATTTTGCTATTCTTTAGGCAGACATTTCAATATGTCCCTTGAGTTCACATCCAACTTTGACCTTGCTTTCCTGCTCGTGACTTGAATCCTCCCATCAGTTGTTTTAGAACACTGCCTACTACAGAACCGAGTAGAAAGAACTGGGGCGACAAAACATTTTTCAATCTTACAACTCCATTACCCTTGCATTTCTTACTTAATTCCTTCCTTTTACATAATTACTGATTGCTTTTTACTTCAGCCTCATCCTTACACTTTTTCTTCCTCTTTTCTACTAAATGTCTCCATTTTCCCATTTTATAACAAAAAGCTTGATAATTTTGCAATCATTTTACTATGCTTGGTTTAGAACATCCTTGTCTTGTCTACTCTCTAGACACACACCCTTGAGAAAATGTAAATGAAGGGCTGGCAATCATACTTTATTTGTAATGTAGACAACCTCTGCTGGGCATTTCTGTAAGAATTTCCCACGATGCACGTGCTTTTTGTTTCCTACATTTTCTTCTTTATCTTCACAGAACACAGGACTGCTGACTTTTTCCATCATGTTTGTCATCTTTTTTCCCCGTTTGAGGTCTTCCCAGGCACACCAGTGCTTGCCTGTTTCTTCCGGACTCACACTGTAAGTCTTTCTTGCTTTTGCTACAGGCATGGTACTACACTTGGTCTCTCAGCAGATGCTATGCTGTATCTCTAGACTTTACTGCATGTACCTAAGGGCAGATGAGAGGAGAAGCATCACTAATCAATCTGTTTCATATCATGCAGGTATGGGAAGCCTGTTAAGCTGCTGGCAGTGTGCATAGGCAAAGGAGAATCTGTAAATGACATCTTCACACAGGTATCTAAGAGATGCCTGGCAACAGAAGAGGAGAGAGGAGAGGAGAGACAACTAAAAAAAAAGGTTAAGAACTGAGCTTGCTTCCCAAAAATGTTGTCAAGAAATGACTTGTGGGGAGCGATGAGCAGAAAATTCAAAGTGAATAATTCACTGTTGAATTCCTTCTTCTGGTTAGTCTTAGTGCTTGTAGCCTTTTATGTTAGGACTTGAATTTATTAGTTGCTGAATTTTAGTTATTGTTCAATTTGTTCTCAGTGTATTGTACCATATCTCACTGTACTCATTTGAGATGTGATTTGTGCTACATTAGTTGTGATCATGATGGTGGATAGATGATGGTAAAGCTGTGGATGTGGTCTATCTCGATTTCAGTAAAGCGTTTGACACAGTCTCCCACAGCATCCTCGCAGCTAAACTGAGGAAGTGTGGTCTGGATGATCGGGTAGTGAGGTGGATTGTGAACTGGCTGAAGGAAAGAAGACAGAGAGTGGTGGTCAATGGGACAAAGTCCAGTTGGAGGTCTGTGTCTAGCGGAGTCCCTCAAGGGTTGGTACTGGGACCAGTACTATTCAATATATTCATTAATGACTTGGATGAGGGATTAGAGTGCACTGTCAGCAAGTTCGCTGATGACACAAAACTGGGAGGAGTGGCTGACGCGCCGGAAGGCTGCGCAGGCATTCAGAGAGACCTGGACAGGCTGGAGAGTTGGGCGGGGAGAAATTTAATGAAATATAACAAGGGCAAGTGTAGAGTCCTGCATCTGGGCAAGAACAACCCCATGTACCAGTACAAGTTGGGGGCAGACCTGTTGGAGACCAGCGTAGGGGAAAGGGACCTGGGGGTCCTAGTGGACAACAGGATGACCATGAGCCAGCAGTGTGCCCTTGTGTCCAAGAAAGCCAATGGCATCCTGGGGTGTATTAGAAGGGGTGTGGTTAGCAGGTCAAGAGAGGTTCTCCTCCCCCTCTACTCTGCCCTGGTGAGGCCGCATCTGGAATATTGTGTCCAGTTCTGGGCCCCTCAGTTCAAGAAGGACAGGGAACTGCTAGAGAGAGTCCAGCGCAGAGCCACAAAGATGATTAAGGGAGTGGAACATCTCCCTTATGAGGAGAGGCTGAGGGAGCTGGGTCTCTTAGCTTGGAGAAGAGGAGACTGAGGGGTGACCTCATTAATGTTTATAAATATGTAAAGGGCAAGTGTCATGAGGATGGAGCCAGGCTCTTCTCAGTGACATCCCTTGACAGGACAAGGGGCAATGGGTGCAAGCTGGAACACAGGAGGTTCCACATAAATATGAGGAAAAACTTCTTTACGGTGAGGGTGACCGAACACTGGAACAGGCTGCCCAGAGAGGTTGTGGAGTCTCCTTCTCTGGAGACATTCAAAGCCCGCCTGGACGCGTTCCTGTGTGATATGGTCTAGGCAATCGTGCCCCGGCAGGGGGATTGGACTAGATGATCTTTCGAGGTCCCTTCCAATCCCTAACATTCTGTGATTCTGTGATTCTGTGATCACTTGTCAGTGTTAATTATAGGTGTTCAGAATATAAACGAACCAAAGAAGCCACGAGCTTTAAAACCCTTGTCATCGCACAGATTTAAGAAAATCCATATTTAGGCACAATAGAGGAATTTTAAAGACTTTCTTCTCATTTAAAAACATTTTGATAAAAATGTTTTGATAAAAACAATAACTAGACCACTGTATGATTTATTGGTTAGGTAAATGGTCTACCTGTATTCATTTACAACTGATATATATCCATCTATGATGTTAGATATAAAGGCTAGGATTCATATTATCTAGGTTTAGCCTTCCAAAGAAGCTAAGCAAATAGTCTGAGCTACTCATCCAAGCTATCTCTGTCACCAATGGAGAGAAAAATCAGATTGTTTATCCCAAAGATGTTAGACATCTATCTTACCACAAAATCAACTGCTCTCCAAAAACTGTAATTTATTTCCATTAAAGGAAGTCTAAATAAAAGCTGACATTTAAAGCTTGTAGTTGAACTTCTGTTCAGCTCTTTTAATTCTATTTCAGGTGACCCACTTCTCACAGAGCAGAGAACCAGCCTATATAAAATTAATTGTTTATGAATACTTCAGAAGATTTGCATCAATGTTTTTACAGTTCAAACGTTAAACTTATCAGAGATTTAACACATCAAAGGTCCTATGATTTACTGAAAGACGAGGAGTGCTGGGGAAGAAGTGTTAAAATTAAAGATAGTCTGTTCTGGGAAGCACATGATGGCTCAGGCACAGCAGATAGTCTGCATTAAAGTCAGATTTCTTTTACTATCCAAACTAAAATGATTCTGGAAAATAAATGCTACTTTATCAAAAGAAGCATTTCTGGAGTAAGCTTTATTAATTATTTTCAGGGTTTTTATTTTGTTTTGTTTTTTAAACCTATTGTGAACTAAAACAGATTATTTAACGTTTTTGCCTATTTAATAGAACAGCTATTGAATTTAATCTTACTAGCTGATTAACAGTTACTTAGTCATACATTTAATTCCAGAGATAACATTGGTAAACCAGAGCAGTAGATTCAGGAGTGACATGAAGCTTCAAGGACTTCCAAAAAGCACTTTAAGAACTAACCTCCAATAATATTTTCTTTGTCTGTTTGCTTGCTGGCAGACTGTGTGTGGAAATAGTGGAGTTCTGTGGTACTCCTGTAAAGACTGCAGCAATGTAAGCCATTTGGAAAGAGTTACATTGAGAACAAAGTTCAGACTGGTATATATAGCAAGAAATCTATTTTTTTTTCATTCCTTTTTTTCTCTTTTCTTTGAAAGTATACTCGAGCAATTTGTGCTCAACAATGTGTATTCTGGTATTTTAAAATAAATATGTAAGTAACAGAAAGTAAAATTTAAATAGTAAACAAATTATAATTGGCATTTAAATTCAGTACGTCCACAAGCATAATATATAACTATCAAAATCAATGTTTCCTAATTACCCATGAGTCCAGAGTGGACTGTTTACTTAATTTACTTTTAATCACTTTGTTTTGTATTTTCTCAGCTGTATATGCAAATGACATACACAATGTCACCTCTGGCATAGATGCAGGTGAAAGAAGGAAAACTACTAATTGATCTCTAGGCAGAATTGATTCTCCCAAAGCAGTAGGCTTTAATTTGAGTCTATACAGAGAAATAAAATGAAACTACACATGAGTTCTCAGTCCTGATGTTTTCACATGCAGATGGAAATCATAAAAAGCAAGTTGAAATCTTTTGACTATGGTTATACAATTCTGAAATAAATGGAGAACCTGAGCTAGATTGAAGAAAAGATAGAAGTAAACTGAGTATATTTAGCATAAAAAGAAAAATCTAAATCCTTTTTCTGCCTTTCTCCTTCTTGCTTCACTTAAGAATGAAAAGGTTTTCTCTTCAGTTTGCACAGCACACAACCTAATTGATCCTGAACTTCCTTGTGGAATATCAGCATTGTTAAAATTTTTCTGTGGAATATGCATAGGAAAGAGACTGTATAAATCAAGACAACTCCTTGGATCATGAGTTCTCCTGGTGAAAAAATGAGTTATGATGAAGAACACAATGATCAATTTCTTTTCTTGCTGTGATGTAAATATAAATAAAAACCCTTGGTATGTGTAGAAACCCACATTCGGATCCTCTTCTTACTTTGGGCCACACTTAAGACATTCGTTAAGTTAGAATGAAATTACATCATGGTTTTAATGTTAACCATGAATTATCTCCAGAATAATTACTTCATTACAGCTCTGTGTGTATTTACATTTTTCCCTGGAAATTTATTTTTTTGAAAGCTAAAAAATAAAGTGTTTTAATCCCTCATTATAAATTGTCATTAACATATTTCAGCTGAACACAGCCTCACAGAGTGTAGTAACAGAGAGCTAACTGAAGTCAGGCAGAAAAATATGTTTTAAGCTGTGACGAAAAGCTTCAGATAAGCCAAGCTTAATAATGTCTGTTTCCATCACTGATAGGATTTTAAACTCAGAAGTAAGCAGTCAAAACCTACCTAAATGCTTATAATAATATTTAACTATTTTCATATGTATTTTAGCCGAAGGGAAATATGAAAATATTAAGACTTTTTCCAAAAGAAAAGTTGGAATAAACCTACAACTTGGCCTGATTCAGTATGTTTTACTGTTAAGAAACAGAGAAACAGTTTAGCAAACAACAAATTACTTAAAATAGCTTTGAGAATATGAGCTGGACTCACCTTGAAATTTGCTAAGAAATACGTCGGAAATAAGAAAATGATACATATACCATTGGAAGCAGAAACTCTGCTGGTAGGGTCCTTGGGGTTATAGTAGGTAGAAAATTATATAACCTTACTTCGAGCAGTTTGTAACTGCAATAAAGAGGACAGTGTAGCATAGGTGGTAGATAGCTTGCAAAGAGCTCTGTCATTTTACTTAATGGTACTGAAATTGTAATCTGTGGAATACATTCAGCAGCCCTTGAAACACATCAGGAGACCAGACTAAAACAAGATTAACTGGCACCAAGCGCTGAAATGATCGTGAATTGCAAAGGAAAGAAGAGACTAATCTGAATTGTGTTTTATACATATAAATGCATGTAGATGTGCGTGTGCATTTCTGTGTATGTGTGTGCATGTGTGCTGGAATATGTCTGTGTCTGAGGGAAATACAACAGGTCAAACACCACAAATTTGTCTCTGAACTGTCTTGTACATTGTGTCCTTAGCTTGTCTATAATAAAGGAGAGACTTTAATTTGGACAGTCTGCTTAGCTGCATAAGAATTCTGGGTTTTTATTGGAAGATGATGGCCTTATTGCTAGAAAAAAAAATTAAAGCACTGTCAGAGATCTCAGCATGCTTGTTGACTTCATTGATTTCAAGATGAGTTAATATAATGATTTCTTTGACATGGAACTCACTTAAAACAGCTTATATCACTCTAAATATTTCGTTTTGTTCATTTACTTGAAAAAATCCAGTTATATTTTTATTCTCTGTAGTGAACAAATATATTAAAGAGGACAGAATCAAAATGACTATTAAGAAAAAAGGTGACTGCATTTATGCCCTCAGTCATAGAATCATAGAATCATGGAATTGTTTTGTTTGGAAAGGACCTTTAAGGTCATCAAGTCCAACCTTTAACCTCATACTGCCAAGTCTACCACCAAACCGTAACCCTAAGCACCACATCTACATGTCTTTTAAATGCCTCCAGGGATGAAGACTCAACCACTTCCCTGGGCAGCCTGTTCCAATCTTTGATAACCCTTTTGGTGAAGTTTTTCCTGGAACAGGCTCTCCAGGGAAATGGTTGAGTCAAATTAAGATGTTTTGTAAACTAAAGAACACCGCATGGATACTAACAGCTCCACTTTGCAATGCAAAGTCAGTCTGTTCCATGTTCTGCCAAAGTCATGGTATGGAAAATGGCTGATTATGTAATAAATGTGGATGATATGGAAATATTCCTAACACAGCAGAAAAGAAACAATATGGATAGCAGAGAGAAAATATTTTAAAAAATATTAAGCTCTTGTGCAAGCAAATAGAAACAGAAAAATAGAGAAAGGCAGGAGAACTGTCAGTCACTACACGTAAAAATTCCATGTGAATCAAACTGGTGCTGGAATTAGTGCATTTTTAGTCCATTGCAGGAACTTTGTTTAATTGAGTAAAATGATCTTGGAAGTCCTTAAAAATGTGGATGTAATAATGAAGTTAATCTTAAATTGAACATTTAGAAAAGAAGGATGGCAAGTCTAGAACACTTTGGTGGAAAAGTTTTGAAGTTACTGACTCTCCTCTCATGAATTGTTGCTTTTTGCGTCATTTTTTAGTTATTAGATGTTGCACATTCCTAGAACTGGAATGCCAGAAAGGTGACAAGTGAATGTAAAATGTAGAATGTACAAATGGACAATTTTGAAATGAGACATTAGTAAAAATAATAGTCTGCTTTGTACTCATTTTCGTATTTGTATGGGGTAATATGTTTTTCAAATCATAAAAGTTGTAAAGCAGAACTATGTTTACAAATATGTTTAAAATAGGGAGATCATATGAAATCATGAATTAGTACTCTCTAAAATTAATTAGTCTTGACTAATCTAAACTCTTTAAAATGTGCACCATTTTGTTTTAGAAGAGAGGAAAACCCTCAAACTCTTCTTAAAATGGAAGAAAAATAACACTTGAACAATATGGGCATTTCTTCTTAACACCTGGATTAAAGTAAGCTGAAAATTGACTTTTGTTTCATCTATTGAAAAAAAAAAATCTGCAGAATTTTGACACACCTCTTTCTTATGTGAACATATTTACATAATACCTAGCAACAGACTTATGTGGATGAACCTGTTGCCACACATAATGCTGTGGATACACAGTGGCAATAATATGCTTTCTTTTCACTGAAAAGACCTCATCTTTTTTTTTCACAGCAATATCATATATATGTCAGTGGACACGGTAGTCAAAATCTACCTTGTCTGTTGTGCTCTTCTAAGGAACCAGAGGGACCTTGACAAGCTTGAGAAGTGGGCCCATGTGAACTTCGTGAAGTTCAACAAGGCCAGGTGCAAGGTCTTGGGACAATATCAGTACAGACTGGAGGATGAATGGATTGAGATCAGCCATGTGGAGGACTTTGAGATATTGGTAAATGAAAAATTAGATATGAGATAGCAATGTGTGCTTGCAGCCTAAAAGCCAATCATATCCTGGGCTGTATAAAAAGAAAAGTGGCCAGCAGGTCAAGGAAGGTGATTCTTCCCCTCTACTGCACTCTCGTGAGACCCCACCTGGGGTACTGCATCCAGTTCGACAGTACCCAGTACAAGAAAGACATGATCCTTTTAGAGTGGGTCCAGAGGAGGGCCACAAAAATAATCAAATGTCTGGAACACCTCTCCTATGAAGAAAGGTTGAAAGAGTTGGGGTTGTAAGAAGAGAAGGTTTCAGGGAGGCCTTATTGTGGCCTTTTGGTACTTAAAGAGAGCTTATGAGAAAGATGGAGAGGGACTTTTTGCCAAGGCATGTAGTGATAGAACAAGGTTTTAAACTAAAAGAGGTAGATTTAGATTGGACATAAGAAAGACATTCTTTACTATGAGGGTGGTGAGACACTGGAAAATGTTGCCCAGAGAAATTGTGGATGCCCCCTCCCTGGCAGTGTTTAAGGCCAGGTTGGATGTGGTTTTGAGCAACCTGATCTAGTGAAAGATATCCCTGCCCATGGCAAGGGGTTGAACTAGATGATCTTTGAAGGTCGTTTCCAATCCAAAGCATTCTATGAATCTGTCATTTTAGCTTTATCAATTCCTATGTCATAGTAGACATTCTTGTTATTAATTTCTACAACATTTTTTTCCCAAGGCAGGCATATTGTATGACATAACCCACTGTTCAGGGTAATACTTGCATGCTCACATGACATTTTTTAAAAATGCACAGATGTTTCATGGCATGTTTACAGTTGTTGCACCTGTATCATTAGAATAGCCTATATCACATACTGCCTTTTCTTATCCAGATAGAATGCAAATATCTCCAAGCCAGCTGATTTATGCATTTGTCAATATCAATGCTCATTCTCAATCCCCCACTAAACATATTGCCATGAATGTGATATTTCCAATTCAAAACTTTTTTTTTAATTCTATTATTTAGTTTCTGCTATGGTATATTTACAGACCAAGTGATGCTTTGTTTCTTCAGTCTAGCAGGGGTATTCGATCTTATTGCTCCCTTGTTGACAGCTGCAGCAAGCCTGGCAATCAATTACATTTAATGAAAATAATTAGCAGGATTTGTAGACATGCAGTATCTGATGGGGCAACAGTACGCATGCTCATTCTGGGATTCCCTGGCATATACAAGATCTGCTACTTCCAAACTGTTTTGAGCACTTAAAAAATTAAGTGCTCAGAATAGATGCTATAATTTTGCATATATTCAATAAATATTTTTGTTTCATTTTCCTAATTTTCTGTAATCATCTGCACTGACTCTACCTTTAAGCAGCTTACAGATTCACTCCTCTCTCAGATTGACTTTTCTTCTCTAGGATTTCAAGAACAAAAGAGAACTTTTTCTTGAAATATTTATTTTACCCTGAGATCTGGATTAGGAATAAATGCAATGGAGTCACAGAACTATATCTCTTTGTGCATCCAAGAGGCATGATGCTCTGGCAATTGTGCAAGGCTGTATAGTAAATGAGATTACTTTTTACAATCATTCTCATCTTTGCCTACTTATTGCTGTAGAAATTAGAAAGTCAATAATGAATGAGGCAGAGAATTGTGGGAACAGAAAAGCTGTTGTAGCAACACTGGAAATTCAAACAGGCATAACTCGTATGTATAGATGCAAAAGTTCTCACACAGAACTTTTTGCTCATGTGCTGTCAAGCTGACCTGTACATGTTAACAAAATCCAACTCATTTCAGTGTTATTAAGTTGCTTTTTCTACATGTTCATACTGATTCACTATAGTCAGTTTAATGCGTTATATTAATCGTACACATTACTGAATAGCTCACTGCTCTATACAACACTGCTTGCAACTTTTAGATGTCTAACACGGTAGGCTTCAAGGTGTCCAGAAACAGGCTAGCTTTTTGCACAAAGTATATACATCAGTAGATTTGCTGCTGAAAACAGTTTATCACACGTGACTGGTAAAGCTCATGGGACCAACTTCAAACTAATCATTAAAAAAAAGTCTTCATTATATACTAAACATTGTTTGATTACAATGAAAAATGCTAAACAACACTTTTACTTAATGTTAGGTAAAATTTCAATGAGCTCCACCCATAATGTCAATATTGGTGGTACTTGGGAAATTTCCTGCTATAGAGCTAGTTTCTTGTTTATAGAAAATGTTAATTTTTTACCTTTCACATTGAAGACCTTCGGTGTAGCAGAACATGTGAAAACTTGTTACAGCCTTGGTTTGAAAGTTTGAGAAATTTGTATCCATTCTGTAGCTTTTGTATGGCACAGTTCCTGGCTTTATAGAATTGTGTGTTTTCAAGAACAATGTTTCAAACCTGATTCATTTGGGTTGTGTTTACTAGTTACCTTAGGTAGACAATGATATCCTGGACTTCAGAAGTAACAAAATCATATTCAGTGCTGAGTGCTGAAGGCAAATGTTACCCATTTATTATCTTGGAGAGAATTTACAGAATCCTTAAAGGAAATATCTACACAATTCACGTTGATGTCTTTTTTAGCTCATATTAGATTCTAGTTTTAAAATACCTCATTTAAAGAATGTTTGTTAGCTGAATAGCTGTGGTAGTCCAGGGACTAGAAAGTCTGAAAGCTTTCTAGATGCAAGATAAAAATACAAGCAATTTGCCATGCTCAGTGTTGTGTTTTATCGTACATAAATTACATAGGATAACACTGTCCTGGTTATGTCTTTATGCATTTCGTTTTCATGAATAATGATGAAAAACCTTTCTGTAAACTGTACCATGTAATGGGTCTCTGTAGAGCTGTGTGCAGACTGACAATATATTTTATGTTCCTTTACTTTGGGCATTAGGAAGAACTGAACTGAGTCATTTGCACAAGCAGAAGTTTCCCATTAGATTTGTCTTAGAACAACTGTGTGTCTGCTGAGCATTTCAGACTTGTCATTTTAGTGGCCACGGAGTGAACCAGGAGGACAGCTTTCCAACATCTACGAGGGTAGCAAAATCAAAACTCTCATTAGGCCAAGCTTTTCACTGGGGGAATGAATAGATGTTGGCACGGTTCACCTTTTCTACTGCATTATGTAGATGTACATGACATAGCACAAGAATATTTGTGCTATGTACCTCATCTGGCTATCAACTGGTTGGTAGAGCCCAGCTGTGAAAAAAAAAAAAAATCAGAGATTCCTGTCAGGAGACAAGATTTTTCCAGTTCTAAAGGCATTGCTGCTAAAAACATACTGCCAACACACAACACTTTGGGGCCAAAGAAGTTCCAAACCAAATCTTTTTGTCTTTCTACTTCTCTATATTTATATAAGGGATTCAGTGATAGCTGGTGACAACAGCAATACATGGTCATCATATCTGCCATGATCTCTGTGAATGGCCTTCAAAGCCTCTTCAAGCGAACCATTTCTTTTCCACGTTTTGATTTTATTTTTGATGGGTTTATCCTATTCCTATAGAAAATATTTATAATTATATAAGCTTTTCTATGTTTTCAAAGTCATATTTATTTCCTCACGCATGTCTCATGTATGAGGAATGTTATGTTTCTTATTGCACCTAATGACTTCAGCAAGCATTAATACAGATCTAAATACAGTACATTTAGTACATTTTTGGAAAAAGAAGAAAGAAAATGGTTGTGATGCTAGCTAAGTGGAAAGATAGATACATTCAACTTCATATGCTGTTGCTTTTAGGCCTGGTATAAATGCCTTGGAGGTCAGGAGAACCAATTAACAAGAGGTTAAGTGTGGGTACCCACCAAATAACTTAACTTTAATCTTCTGCCAATGTATTATATTTTGTCCTATTATTCAGGGAATCAAGTGAAAAGTAGGTTATCAAATGGGGTTCTCACTAAAACATTAAAATAAATAAAGAAAAAGTTTGATACCACTTTCTGACATATAGCCATGAGTTTACGCTAAAACAAGACTTAATCTCACATTTTCACATGTTATGACCCCTTCATATCTCACTCACTGTAGCCGTGTCACTCAGATTTGACACCTAGGCAGAAAATTCAATTCAGACACCTGATTACAAACTAAATCTCACCAAACTTATTTGCATAAACCTTTTTCCTAGCCAATTTCACAGCTATAATTCTCAGCCAGGCTGTTACCATCTCATTTTCTGTCATCAACTCACTCAATTATTACAACACCCTTTTCTGCATAAAAATAATGACAAGTACAAACTCATATTGTGAATCTGTACTCACAGGACTCCTGTAAAGTTTGTTTTCTTAGATATAGTTAAACAATATTCCCATTTATCCTCATTCTCAACTCTCTGTTCTACACAATGCTAATTATATGCTTCATGACTCCACACTGGGGGCCAGCTTCATCATTTAAATCAGGATGTCAGCCACCAGTTAGGCAGACTGCACTGCTGAGTGACACACTTAAAGACATACTCAGCACCCAGTTTCCTAGACTCATCTGACCTGTTCTTACACCACATTGCATGAGATCAACTTCCTGAGGAAAACCAACTTCAGACAACAAGTGTTCCATTTGTTTAGGCTGCTGTAATTTAGGTTTAGGTATGTAAAAGGTACATCTAAACATCAAATGATATTAGATGACATCTGAATAGTCCTGCATGGTCAAAAAGATGAGCAGAAAGGATCAAGAGATCACCCTTTCTTCAACTGCAAAAATGAAGTTTATCAGCCTTTTGGAGTGTTTGTGTCTTGCACTATTAAGGGATACTTAACATTCAGGTCAATAAAGCTGAGTGAAATTAGTGTAGGAATTACTAATTATGTTATATTTCCTATGTATTTTTGCTTTTCAGAAGCAAAACGATTCATACATAACAATTACTTGACATATATTAGCATAAAAAAAGAAACAAACAAACAAAAATAGATAGATAGATAGATAGATAGATAGATTGATTAATTTGGGGGAGGTGGGGTGTTCAAGCAGAAGCTTAGGACTTTCATAGGCCTCCAGATTTCTGTTATAACGTTGTAGACATTGTCACTAAAGCATTAAGCACTGTGGGGGTAAACTCTGGTTGCCGTTTAAGGCTGGGTGGGTGGTTAAACAGACAGCAGACACTCTCTGTTAACCTTCTCCTTCCCTAGAGGGGAAAGGAAAAGAGAAAAGGGAGAGAGACTTACAGGTTGGAAAGTTAAAATAGTTTTAATGAACAGTAACAAGGAAAAGAAAGAGTATAATAAATAATGAACTATATACTGATACAAAAATTGGAGATCTCCAAACCCCCTTGCTTTCTAACTTTCCTCACTGAAGTGGGAAGCTAGGTGCAGCTGGGTAAGGAGTCCGAAAGAAAACTCAATAACACCAGAGTGTGTTATTAAGCAGGCATTCTTTATTGCAGCGCTGGGCGGCACTGGGGATTATCCACCATGAGTGCTCCACTGGTTTGGCAAATTTTCAGAGAATATATACCATAAAGTTATACATAGTCATAGGATTTCTGAGAACTCATTTACATAACCATGAGATACGCAAATGTCCATTCGCATGCGCAGCCGTTTTCTCTGGTAGTCGTCAGGAGTCTTCAGATGAAGGCCGGTGGATCAGGTAGGCCACGTCCTTTGAGGTTGCAAATTCCCTTATCTCTGTCTTTCTGTGCATCCGCTCATCCCAAGGCCCAGCCATCTGAAGTGAGACTGTCCTGGAGCCTCCTTATCTTACAGCCATTACCACTCTTCAAATTGTAAAAGCTTCCCTTTGTTTTGTATATCTATGTTAATCAAGTGTCTAAGGTATTTTCAACATCCCTTGCTCTGGGGACCCCAACTGTTTCAATACAAAACTGCTACGGAGCTCCCCCCGAAAGACTACCATGTCACTGCTGATGCTGCAGGGCACACGCGGCAGCAAAAGGGAACTGAGTTCAGGAGCAATGGCAGGAGTGCGGGCAGAGTCCTCCGAGGATGTTGGCCATAGGTGAAGAGAGCACAACCCTTGTGGTCCCTCAGCTTTATACTGAGGATGACATGGGTGGGATGGAATACCCCGTTGGTCAGTTCAGGTCAACTGTCCTGTCCGCCCCTCCCCACAGGTGCGGCACTCTACAGCCCCTTCCTCTGTGGGACAAAGAGACCCAACCAAGACCCTAGTTCCCATGGCAACAGGCCGTGTGTGACGGACAGAGTTTGTATGCCTTAAACAACTTGTTTGACAACTCTGGATGGAGGAGGAGGGTATATGTACTACAGAGGCCTGCAAGTCTGGCAAGAGATAAGGGTCTTGGGAACAGAACAATTCCCCTGCTGTGCCTTAATTGTTGTGATTTACAACTCTGGCTGGAGGAAGAGATAAGTCCTGTGGAGGTGGGATGGCATCTTTTCCTTGGGAGAGCTTACATGTGCAACAACTTTGCAAGGCATCAACCACGCTTGTGCAGAAGCAGGGTCATACAGCGGACACCACAACTAGGGGGGATCACGACCACCAGACACCCCTTGGGGGACCACCAACTCATTTCAAGAACAATCTAAGACTACAAAGCACAGGTATCCCAATTAACATGAAAAGCAAGCAAAGGGGGGAGACAAGAGGGATGTCACCACCCTCTCCTATCTTGCATGAAAATGACCTAACATATTTAGACATTCTTGCTTGGGATGCTGGTGCGCGCTCCCACCCGCCACCTGAGGACCGATTCTGCAAGCGATTTACCAGAGGAGCAACTCTGCAAGCAATTTACCAACTCTACAGACAACTTACATCGCTGGATCCAAGGGTGGTGATCTCTCTTTTCCTCTCTCTCATAGTCTCTATCCTCTTTCTCCTTTTTTTCCCCTTGTCTCTCTTTTCTCAATGCCTTTAGAAACCCAAGACACTTACAACCATGCAACTTTCCCTGTATTAATAAATTGTTCTTAAATTCATACCAGTTTTTTGGTGTTGTTTCACCTCAATTTACTCCAAGGGATTTATGAACTAGTTGCGACCTGGTCGTAACACCGTGTAGTCCACTTCAAGAAGTAAAATGACTTAAAGGGAACTTAAGAGAAAAGTCCGTCCTAGTCCAAACCAGGACGACTCTGAATTCAGTCTTTCCTAAACATCACTGACACCTTTTTACTATTTAGCTACCGTTTGGTGAGTTGTTGATTATTTTCCATTGAACCATCATTTTCACAAAACACTTTTATATTTAGATTTTATTACAAGGATGTATTTTGCTATGCACACAACCCAAAATACAAATAATCATAAGGTATTATGTGAAATTTTAACATGACAACTAAACTTCATTAACTCTGTAGCTTGGCATATACAGAGACATTTAAAGTACTATGCTTTCAGTGATTTATTTTCAACTATATTCTTCAAAAAACAAACCTGTGTAAACTTCCTGAGGAAAAAACTCCTATTGTCCTGTTCCTCTGGAAAATATTTCAGGATATTCTTCACTTATCTATAAAGACAGGGTTTATTGGGGAACTTGATAGAGAAAAAAAGGTAAAAATGGACTAATGAAGCACTTTATCTTCAACTGTAGGAAATTTCATCTGGGATCAATTTTTTTCATACTGGCTGATCATAATAGCTTTAGCAACCCACAGTAGCTTCAGGTAGATATTTTGATTATTTTGAAGACAACGATC
This sequence comes from Nyctibius grandis, assembly GCF_013368605.1. Lineage (NCBI taxonomy): Eukaryota > Metazoa > Chordata > Aves > Nyctibiiformes > Nyctibiidae > Nyctibius > Nyctibius grandis. The sequence goes on from NC_090658.1 coordinate 82,611,117, forward strand.
AATTAAACTGACACAAAAAATAATTGGCAAAAAGAGAAAAACACAAATTATTTTTCTACTGGCTGGAGCTTAGTATCATATTGCACTATATTTTGCTTGAACTCAAGTCAGACTCTTGATTTCTTACTTGAGATACAGAGTCAAAGATGCAAAAAGTCCATTTGATGAAAAAGAAATGTATCATAATATTTAGATTGCAAAAGAAAAAGAAACTATAATTCCTAATTATTCTTGGAATGTTTTGACTTTGCAGAAACATTACTACAATCTAGTCCTTGTTCAAATAGTCAGAATAATTAAAAACTCTATTTGTGTAAGATTTTACAATATTAAAGTGTAAAACCTTAAGTTTTGAGCAAGTCAATGAAAATAGACTTCTATTATTGATTTAACATTTTCAATAGTTTTTTATTCTCTATTTAAACAAAATGTTTCATAGTGGGCTGTTATATTTTTGAGTCCGATTCTGAATTTTTCAAAGAAGAAGGGGATCTGTGTTATACATATAAAAAACATATCTGTATCATGCTTTTAAAAAGTTCAATATGAAACTCAAAGAAGGTTCCTTTTTCAAAATCCTTCTGGTCTTTGGTAGATCTGAGGAAATAGTTTAGTTTTATCCTAGAAAGTTAACATTGGATATTTCTGAGACAAATTTTGTCCATGTATTTTTGCAGTACTATATTATTTGACCTTACTTTTGATTTCTTCCACGTAAAACCTTAGGGGCAGGGAAACACTTAGAAAAGTTCCTAAACTGGAAGATGTCCAACTGAGATGCTATATATGACTATCAGAGCCCCCAGGTCCAAAGTCTTAAGTTGCTGTTAAATACGGATTAAAGAAGTTGGATTTTTCGCTGCATGGATGTGGAACACCATATACATGAATTACATCTGAAGGCAGCTTCAGAACCTACCCTCTCTCAATTGTTACTTACCATCACTGATGGATAATGGATTATTAGCATCTAAGTGTACTTTTGTTAGTCCTAAAATAAATGAAAAGTCCTACACAAAAGTGTTGGATATTGTTTCTTGTTGCTTCTCTGCTACAATTCCATCCACTTAGATCCTACTGTTCTGTGCCTTTGATATGCTTGATGCACGTGAACATGTTGAGAACAGGTGCAGTTTCAAAATATTAACCAAAATGTTGTTAACAAAATTTGTTGCAATGCATTTTTATGTTATTATATTTTTATTATATGTTACACTTTTATATAGATATTATTTTATCTATATATTATTTATTTTATTACATAATGTTAGCAGATGAATGAAATATGAGATGCTTATTTAGGTAAAATTCATATGTACCCAAAATCTGAAATGATGTTTATCATATGAGCAACCATACCTTTTATAACATATGTGCAGTATACAAATAGTACATTTCTTCGTCTGCCCTATTGAAAGAACCGAGGCCTATGAGAGACTATGGTTTAATGAAAGTTGAGCTGTTTATACAGCTTTCTTGATTCATGTAAATGTAAATTTTATCTTCTCAGCTTGTCTCTATTTTCTCAATAGAAAAGCTTTCTAACAATTATCTTCTTTTTTTTCTTTTCATTTTAAATATGTATTTTTTCTGAAACTCTATTTCACATATTATCTTTAAGTGTTTCGCAGAATAGGATATGCCTTGTGCCTGAGGATATAAGGTAATTATACAATTACAATAAGTTTTGATGAACTGACTACACTCTTCTGAGGTATACATCCTGAAGCCATACATCCTGAAAATGGTATTCATTTCTAATGTCTTTTTTTTCCCCCTTGAATTAGCTAATGATCATGTTACTTCAGACTGAGAGAGAAGCATGCATAACCTAACTTAGATGTCTAGAAATTATTCCTCTGTGTCAGGAGTTCTTGACAAAGGCTCAAAACCAAACTGCCTAATTTCTTTCTCGGTAGAGTGATTTCTAAGGTGACTATTGCCACTTTTACTTTCTCTTCTGAAAGACAATCAAGTCTTCATCCTCCAGTACACACATAAACTCTCAATTTGAAGTATCATGAAGTAGATCAAATTTCAAATCAAAGAACAAAAGATTAGGAATTCTGCTGAAAATATGGTCATAAAAACAAAAATGTATTTTAAAAGAATTTGCTTCCAAATTTTCTACACAGAGGATTTTCCTAAAGCACAGACTGCTGTCCTCTCCAGGATTTTAAAATCCTTTACTGTTGAAGAAGCTGTAGTGAAAGCCAGTTTCTAGTCATACTATCCACAATAGATCAGATGGCTTTGTGAACACTGGATTGTGAAGGACATCTCTTTTCCTTTCCAGTAAAAAAGAAGTACGGTATGGTACAAAGACGATGGAGAATGTAGGTGCAGTATCAGTACCTCTAACTTTGGGTAGCTAGGGACTCTTACCTGATGCAAGATGGGTGTTTTCAAAATCCATTGCTCTTGTAGAGAAATCAGAAATACAGTTGCTCTGGGAAGCAAATTCGACAGAACAAAATTCTTCCATCATAGTTGTGACTTTGAAGTCTTGTCAGTTTTCATATCATGGATTCTTTCCTGAAACTGAGCCTTGAAGTGAGAAGTTCTATGTTATTTACTATGGAGACTTTATCAGTGTGCTAAGAATAGTCAAATTTTTACTTTAGTTATGTCTTGGAAATCCATCTAGATTATAATAATTTGTTTAGCTCTTCTCCTAAGAATCATATCTATTGGTCTGTCAGCAGTGGCAGCAGCGGCGACAGCGACTGAGGTGAGTCTGGGGCGAGGGTGAGATCGGGCTGTACCGGGCGGATTCCGTACTCGGGGCCACCCGAGCAGCAGTCCCGAGTCCCGTTTGGACCCAGAAGTTCCCGGCAACGAATCAGGCGAGGAGTGGGTGGAGCCGGAGGCACCACGGAAGATTTGAAGGGACCCTGGGGACTGTGAGCGACCCGGAGCGCGGCAGTTTGCGCGGGCAGGGCGAGCAGGGTAGGCGGGCAGGAAGGTGCGGTCTCCCTCCCATCGGGGCAAGAGGAGAGTCCAGGAATGGTTTCCACTCGGCGGGGCCCTAAGTCCTCTGCGGGTGCCAGAAAGGACATGGCAACACAAACGGACCTGCCGCGGAAGCATGCGGAGGTGCAGGTGGCAGGCTGCAGGGAGTGCCAGAGCCTGGCCCTGGCACTCGAGGGTAATGGAGATGTCGCCAGTGTGAGGTGTGAACAGGTCAACGACCTGATCCCCTTGGTAGCACAACTCAAGGAGGAGGCGGAAAGGTTAAGGAGCACAAGAGCATCCCAGGAAGAGGATGGCAGGCAGTGCTGTTCCCTGCCTGTCCTGGGGAAAACGGATGGGCCTAATGCTCCCCGGGTAGTGGAGGATCCTCTTCCTCCTCCACAAGGAGCAGGAGGAGACCTAGGGGATGGGGGGGAATGGAGGCAGGTCCCTGCTCAGGGTTGTAGGCAAATCCCATCCCGACCTTCTTCCCCTCCCTGCGTCCCCCTGAAAAATAGGTTTGAGGTGCTGGAGCCTGAGCGTCTTCCTGAGTGTCAGGAAGACACAAATCTAGGTGAAGGACCTTCTAAGGGGCTATGTAAACAGAAGCAACCAACTAGGAGAGTTGCAACCAGCTCCAAAAAGGAGAAAAGAAAAATAATTGTTGTAGGTGACTCCCTGCTAAGGGGAACGGAGGGCCACATATGCAGGCCAGACCCAAATCACAGGGAAATCTGCTGTCTCCCTGGGACTCTGGTAAGGGATGTTGCCAGGAGGCTTCCTGAACTGGTGAGGCCCTCTGACTACTACCCTCTATTAGTATTCCAGGTGGGTAGGAATGAGATAGAAGGGAGAAGTCCCAGGGCTATCAAAAGGGACTTCAGGGCCCTGGGGCATTTGGTAAAGGGGGTAGGTGCACAGGTTATATTCTCCTCTATTCCTTCAGTGTTAGGTGAAAATAGGGAAAGGACTACGAAAATACAACAGATTAATACGTGGCTAAGAGACTGGTGCCATAGGTGGGATTAATGGGTTCTTTGACCACGGGGCAGCGTTCATGGCACTGGGCCTGCTTATGCCGGATGGGGAAAACCTGAGTCAGAAGGGGAAAAGTGTTATGATCCAGAAGTTGGCAGGGCTGATCAAGAGGTCTTTAAACTAGGTTCGATGAGGGAGGGGGGTAATAACAGGGCAACCACAAATGAACCTAGGGGTGACAGGCCTGCGTCGGGGGCAAGATCGCTAGCCCAGCTGAAGTGCATTTACACCAATGCACACAGTATGGGCAACAAACAGGAAGAGCTAGAAGCCACTGTACAGCAGCAAGGTTATGACATGGTTGCCATCACAGAAACGTGGTGGGATGACTCTCATGACTGGAGTGCTGCTATGGATGGCTATAAGCTCTTTAAGAGGGACAGGCGAAGCAGGAGAGGCGGTGGGGTAGCGTTGTATGTTAGGGAGTGCTTAGACTGTGTCGAAATTGAGGAAGATGATGACGATGACAAGGTTGAATGTCTATGGATAAAGATCAGGGGGAAGGTTGGCAGGGCGGACATTACGGTGGGAGTCTGTTATAGACTACCCAACCAGGATAAGCAGGCAGACGAGGCGTTTTACAAGCGGCTGTCAGAAGCCGCCCGGTCGCTGGCCCTTGTACTTGTGGGCGACTTCAACTTGCCGGATGTCTGCTGGAAATACAACATGGCAGAGAGGAAGTAATCTAGGAGATTCCTAGAATGTGTGGAGGACAACTTCCTCATGCAAGTGGTAAATGAGCCCACTAGAGGAGGGGCCCTGCTTGACCTGTTGTTTGTGAACTGAGAAGGACTAGTGGGAAATGTGAGGGTCGGTGGCCGTCTTGGGAATAGTGACCATGAAATGTTAGAGTTTTCAATAGTGGGGGAAATAAGGAGGGGCAAGAGCAGAACTTCTGCTTTAGATTTCCGGTGGACAGACTTTAGCCTGTTTAAGAGGTTGGTGGACAGAGTCCCTTGGGAGTCGGTCCTGAAGGGCAAAGGAGTCCAGGAAGGCTGGACGAGCTCTAAAAAGGAATTGCTAAATATTCAGGAGCAGGCTGTCCCAGTCTGTAGGAAGACAAGCCGTCGGGGAAAAAGACCAGCCTGGTTAAACAGAAAACTTAGGCTAGAACTTAAAGAAAAAAAGAGAGCTTATTTGCTCTGGAAGAAGGGTCGGGTAACTTGGGAGGTCTATGGGGATGTTGCCAGGTCATGTAGGGAGAAGATTAGAAGGGCCAAAGCTCAATTAGAGCTTGATTTGGCTGCTACGGTCAAAGATAACAAAAAAAGTTTCTACAAATACATAAACAGCAAAAGAAGGGTCAAGGAGAGCCTCCACCACTTGCTGAATGAGGAGGGTAGTGTAGTGTCAGGGGATGAAGAAAAGGCAGAGGTGCTCAATGCCTTCTTTGCCTCGGTCTTTAATGTCAAGACTGGTTGTCCTCAGGAGACTCGGCCCCCAGAGCCTGAAGTTAGGGACGGGGGGCTGTGTGAACGCCCAGTAATCCAGGAGGAGACGGTTAGTGACCTGCTGTGCCAGTTGGACACCCACAAGGCTATGCGCCTGGATGGGATTCACCCCAGAGTAATGAAGGAACTGGCAAATGAACTTGCCAAACCACTCTCGATTATCTGCCGGCACTCCTGGTTAACTGGAGAAGTTCCAGCTGACTGGAAATTAGCAAATGTAATGCCCATCTACAAGAAGGGTCAGAAGGATGATCCAGGGAACTATAGGCCTGTCAGCCTGACCTCGGTGCCAGGCAAGGTGATGGAACAGATCATCCTGAGTGCCATTACACAGCACATGCAGGACAATTGGGGCATTGGGGCCAGCCAACATGGATTCATGAAAGGCAGGTCCTGCTTGACCAACCTGGTCTCCTTCTATGACAAAGTGACCCACTTAGTAGATGAGGGCAGGGCTGTGGATGTAGTCTATCTAGACTGCAGTAAGGCATCCGACACTGTCTCCCACAGCATCCTCCTAGACAAACTGGCTGCCTGGGGCTTGGATGGGTGGACTCTTCAATGGGTTAAAAACTGGCTGGATGGCCGAGCCCAGAGAGTGGTGGTGAATGGGGCAAAGTCCAACTGGCGGCCGGTCACTAGCGGTGTTCGCCAGGGCTCAGTTCTGGGGCCGGTGCTGTTCAATATCTTTATAGATGATCTAGACGTAGGGATTGAGTGCACCCTCAGCAAATTTGCAGATGACACCAAGCTGGGTGGGAGTGTCGATCTGCTGGAGGGTAGGAAGGCACTACAGAGGGATCTGGACAGGTTAGATAGATGGGCCGAGACCAACGGGATGAGGTTCAACAAGAACAAGTGCCGGGTCTTACACTTTGGCCACAACAACCCTATGCAGCACTACAGGCTGGGGGAAGAGTGGTTCGAAAGTGGCCCGGCGGAAAGAGACTTGGGGGGTGCTGATCGACAGCCAGCTAAACATGAGCCAGCAATGTGCCCAGGTGGTAAAGAAGGCCAATGGCATCCTGGCCTCTATTAAGAATAGTGTAGCCAGCCAGTCTAGGGAAGTGATCATCCCTCTTTACTCGGCACTGGTGAGGCCGCACCTTGAATACTGTGTCCAGTTCTGGGTCCCGCATTTCAAGAAAGATGTTGAAGTGTTGGAGCGAGTCCAGAGGAGGGCGACCAAGCTGGTGAAAGGTCTGGAGGGTCTGACCTACGAGGAACGGCTGAGGGAGCTGGGGTTGTTTAGCCTGGAGAAGAGGAGGCTCCGAGGTGACCTTATTGCAGTCTACAACTACCTGAAGGGAGGTTGTAGTGAAGTGGGAGCTGGCCTCTTCTCCCAGGCAACTAGCGATAGGACAAGAGGACATAGCCTCAAGCTTCACCACGGGAGGTTCAGGTTGGACATTAGGAAGAATTTCTTTTCAGAAAGGGTTATTAGCCATTGGAATGGGCTGCCCAGGGAGGTGGTGGAGTCACCATCTCTGGATGTGTTTAAGAAAAGACTGGATGTGGCACTTAGTGCCATGGTCTAGTTGACATGGTGGTGTCAGGGCAATGGCTGGACTCGATGATCCCAGAGGTCTCTTCCAACCTGATTGATTCTGTGATTCTGTAAAGAGTGAATCAAAGTACAGGGACATAGATAAGCAAAGCAAAATTGACTGTGAGAAAAGCAGATCTAAAAGATAAAAAAAAGAAAGTGTTTTCTCATGAAATGTAATGTGGTTTTAAATTCCAAATCAGTATCAAAAATAGAGAAGTGAATTTCCTTGAGGAAAGGAACTCTTGTAAAAAAAAACTTAAGGAAACCAAAAGTATATATTTATTTATTTACAATCTACTTTTTGTTTACTGCAAGCTTTATGTCAGTTTTTTCAACAGGCCTTTTAACTCCTGAGTTTGTCTCTGTGTACTCAGCCTCCCACTCCCTCAACTCTCAAAGCCAGGTTTAGTTAGCTGGCTGTCATCCTGGAATGTTGTTTTAAATCTTACTTTCTCTCTTTACTAAGAGTAAGGAAAATCAACAATGTCTTTCCTCATAAATGTCTGACAGTGCTATAAGTTTAATTTTCCTGTGAGAATATTTATTTCAGAGTATTTTTCCTCCAAAATTTTTTAATTTTCATTTATTTTGTTTTATTTCAAAACTCTTGAAATTCTCTTTAACTCTGAGTTAGTTTCTCCTTGTATTTTCCAGATTTCATTGCTTGCCTAAGAAACTGTTCTCCTAAGATTTATTGTCTCAGTCTTTACTACAGAGGTCTAAATGGTTGACATCTTGGATTCCAGAAATTATACTCCCCAGCTAAGGATGTCAACTGCCTGTGCATTTTTGGCAAGAATGGTAAACTCAAGCAAAGGATCGTATTACTTGTATTCCCTCAAAACTTGGGTCCTCTATTCCAAGGTAACTTATTTTTACATTTGAAGGCAAGAACAAAGACATATGTTTTGAGTGTTTGTACTGTGAAGAATTCTAAGGTAGGTAGTTCTGAGATGGAGACAAAGAAATTCAGTCCAGGATAAAAAGAAACACCAAAGCACCTTTAAGGAGGAAAAACCTTTATGTTAACCGCAAAATTATATTGATCCCAGTTCCCTTACTGACACACCTATACACCCGTTCTACCTGGTGTCAGGAGTGGAGAATGAATGATTTATAACAACTACTGATTATTTTGTTCTGTTTGTCTCTGGAAGGTGCTCAGACAGTGGCACTGGCAGACCAAAATAGGTAAGGACAGAATAACACCCAAAACAATAAAAAAGACCAGGGAGGAGAACATATGTAAGCACACAGTCCTCATCTTGAATTGAAAGGGAAAATAAAAACTATTCATTGGAAAACTGGGTTGGAGAGGAGGGGCTGAAAGGAAGTAAACTACCTTTTCCCCAGAACATATTGTTTATATGGATGATAAAAGAAAAGGGAAAGAGTAGGACATAGCAGGGCAGGGCAAAAAGGGGAGAAAGGGAGAAAGATGGAGAAAGAGTGAGAAAGGTTGGGAAAAGGGGGGAAAAGGGAGGGAAAGGGGAAAAAAGGTGGGAAAACAGAACAAGAGAAAAAGAGAGAAAGAAAATCAATTGGTTTAAATATAAAAATTATTAGAGAAAAATTGTAGTAGTATTAAACAAAACCACTGGGAAAATCTAGGTGACAACAATTTTTGGCGTGAATTATCTTTTCTTTGTAGTATTGAATCATAAAATCATGGTATTAAGTTTTTTATGTAGATAATACTGTGCATTACAGTGCAGAGAAAAAGGCATTTGAGTGTTTTTACATGGAAAATACCATAAGATTAGGAACAAAGAATTTTATTCAGAGATTTTATCGAAAACACTAATTATCATGTCTGTTCTTTCATTGATGGAATTTATGTATTGTTCTTATTAATATTAATAAAGGCATAAGAAAATGGGCTCTTATCAGGAACTACATTAGCATAGATAGTGTAACATTTTTTCTGCAAATATGAGTAAAAAAAAAAACTAAATATGAGTTAAGAGGTTAGAATTAAGTGAACGGACCATAGAGTATTGAAAAGAAGGAAAGAAAAAGTTTATGTAAAACCACAGTTAAAAAGCACCATTTGAAGAATTTTAGGTGCTAAGATAAGTTTTACAGCAGTACAAAAAATATCAAGGATCTATAATAAGCCTATTAACTTAGCAGTGTAATTGTATGGCTGAGGAGTGATGAACACAGAGCTTTGACTTTAAAGACTGGACATGGCACTTATTGCCATGGTCTAGTTGACAGGGTGGAGTCAGGGCAATGGTTGGACTCGATGATCCCAGAGGTCGCTTCCAACCTGGTTGATTCTGTGATTCTGTGACTTCAGAAAGCATGTCAGTGTGTGTGAAAAATGAACTAAGGTTATTTGATGAAACCATTTTTGATTAAATTAATTGAATACAGAATATTTATATTTACTGGGAAATATTTACCTAGTCATCCTTAAGAAATTTTTTAATTAAGTGATAAAGACAAGAGAACTCTCCAAAAGTTGTTAAAAAGGACAGTGTTTTCTTTAGCACCTACTTTAGAACTCTCTTAGATTAAGTTTAGCATAAATTAACAGATTAGTAGATTAATTTACAAATATATTGAGACTAAAAGGCTTTGCACAGAAAAAGTAAAATGGTTCCGTTTATTTAAAAGATAAATTCATGTCTTGTTAGATGAAGGCAAAACTAGAGAAATATCTTAGATATTAGCTTGAAGAAAGAAAAAATGGAAAAATCATAGAATGGTTTAGGTTGGAAGGGACCTTAAAGATCATCTAGTTCCAACCCCGCTACCGTAGGCAGGGACACCTGCCACTAGACCAAGTTGATCAAAACCCCATCCAGTCTGGCCTTGAACACTGCCAGGGAGGGGGCATCCACAACTTCTCTGGGCAACATGTTCCAGTGTCTCACCACCTTCACAGTCAAGAATTTCTTACTAATATCTGACCTAAATCTACCCTCTTTCAGTTTAAAACCATTCCCCCTCTTCCTATCACTATGTGCCCTTGTAAAAAGTCCCTCTCCAGCTTTCTTGTAGGCCTCCTTCAGGTACTAGAAAGCTGCTAGAAGGTGTCCCCAGAGTCTTCTCTTCTCCAGGCTGAACAACCCCAACTCTCTCAGCCTGTCTTCATAGAAGAGGTGCTCCAGCCCCCTGATCGTCTCTGTGGCCCTCCTCTGAACTTGCTCCAACAGCTCCATCTCTTTCTTATATTGGGGGTCCCAGAGCTGGATGCAGTACTCCAGGTGGGGTCTCACAGGGCAGAGCAGAGTGGGAGAATCACCTCCCTCAACCAGCTGGTCACACCTCATTTGATGCAGCCCATGATATGGTTGGCTTTCTGGGCTGCAAGCGCACATTGCTGTCTCATGTTGAGCTTCTCATCAACCATCACCCCCAAGTCCTTCTCCTCAGGGCTGCTTCTCAAGCCTGTCAAGGTCCCTCTGGATAGCATCCCTTCCCTCCAGCGTGTCAACTGCATCTGTGAGAGACTGAAATGTAAAGTGATTGTCTCAAAGCTTGCTTGTGTGCACTGGTTTGACAAATAAGATGGTGGAACTGTGAAACTCACAAGCTTGTTGATGCAGCATGCTACTCTTCCTCTTGTCATTCACCAACCATCATCCGGGCTGAGCCAGCAGCCCACCAGGAGCATCCTGTTTACTGTAGACAACCACACGAAGACCGAGTGATAAGCGAGACCTAAAGCAGCATGAACTGCGCAAGGGACATGTGTGCATGTGCAAAACTGTAACCACACTTGTCAAGACACTATTGCCAAGATGATGAAACCCACTTCCTTGCCTCCATGATATAAAGGAAGACCACCCCCGAGACAGGGGTGTCAACCCACCTCCAAAAGACTGAAGACGAACAGAGGACCTGAGGGATGCCACTGGATCCTGGGTGGTGACTATCTTTTCTGAACTATCTTTTTCTCCTTAATTCCTTCTATTGTTTCTTTTTCCTTTTCCTCTTTCCTTTTCTGTGGTTATCAAAGCATCATTACCCAAGTAAAAGTAGTTAACTGTGCATCAATACCATGCCTCGTTTGTTCTTTATCTTCATCTCAGGGATCAAAGAAAACCCTTAGTAAGGGGAACTCCTGCTCTCGAGTGCACCAGGAGGGGAGGGGGCACTGCCAGAAGGCAGGTCTCATTGGGAATTGTTGGGGCTTAGATCCTAGCGGGTGGGGCTAGCTGAGCAGGGTCTCGATCTGATCAGTTGGGACTAGCGACTTTTCTTTGACTTGGGGATAAGCGAGGCTCTGACCTGAATAGGCGGAGCTAACTTGGCAGGGTTCTGACCAGACAAGTCGGGACTAGCGAATTCCCTGGGCAGGAGCCAATTGGTCCCTGACGGCATCACACAGCTTGGTGTCCTCGGTAAACTTGCTGAGGGTGCACTCAATCCCACCGTCCATGTCACCAACAAAGGTGTTAAACAACACCAGCCCCAATACCGACCCCTGAGGAACGTCACTTGTCACTGGTCTCCGCTTGGGCATAGAGCCGTTGACTGCAACTGTTTGAGTATGACTTTCCGATCAATCCTTCTTTAAAGATTTTTTTAGGATTTTTTCACATGGAGAATGATAATTAAAATACGCTAAACAGTAATATCTTCTCCTTATAAAAATGACTAGTTATGGCATTGAGCTAATGAAAGGATCATAAAAGCTAATTTTGAATGAAACCATGCATGAAAGAAGGATGTTTCTGTTCTCCATGAAGTGATGGAAAAGAACAGTAAAACATCTCCTTGAGCTGAATAAGACATTTTGTATTTCTTTGTCCACCAATCCTTGATTTAACAGCACTCTTTACTAGCATAAAACAACAAAAAATCAGGCAACTAATACAATAGAAAAAAAATTAAACTTCTACAACAGGATCAGGAGGAAGTAACTTTCCAGTCCACAACTTCACATAGATTAAATATGTCATGATTAGATGAAGCTATAACACAGGGATTAAACTATTTTTTTCTTGAAAAGATTTTAATGAGAGTATTAAAATGCTGCTATCACTGAAGATATTAACAGCATCTGCTGATAATCTGCTTCCCTTCTATTCTAGAAGAAAGAACATGCACTAGTGTCACAAAAATATAAAGAAGAAATTAATAATTTACATTCTTTCTTGATATGCATTTATTTACTCCCTCTTATCCATTATACACTAAATTGGATAAATTAACCTTTATGCTAGGATTCGCCTAACCTAACTTCACGTGTCTTTATGTTAAAGTAGGGTTCATTCTAGGGAATCGTAGAATCATAGAATGGTTTGGGTTGGAAGTGACCTTACAGATCATCTAGTTCCAAAACCCCTGCCATGGGCAGGGTCACCTGCCACTAGACCAGGTTGCTCAGAGTCCCATCTTACCTGGACTTAAACATTTCCAGGGAGGGGGCATCCACAACTTCTCTGGGCAACATGTTCCAGTGTCTCACCACCCTCACAGTCAAGAATTTCTTACTAATATCTAATTTCAATCTACCCTCTTTCAGTTTAAAACCATTACCCCTCTTTCTCTCACTACATGGCCTTGTAAAAAGTCCCTGTTCAGCTTTCTTGTAGGCCCCCTTCAGATACTGGAAGACTGCTAGAAGATCTCCCCAGAGCCTTCTCTTCTCCAGGCTGAACAACCCCAACTCTCTCATGCTAGAGGTTGGATTCTTCGCACCTTCTACAAGTGAGATACAATACGAATATCTTAAACAGAGTTTCCTCTCCCACTCTATGAAATGTAAATTTGTTTAACCAGTGTGTCCTCTGTTTAGATGTTTACTTCAGGATGAAATCAATCAGTCCCTGGCCAGACTGACTGTATTGGCTGTATGTCCACTGATTCTAATGAGGACCCAGACAGACACCTCAGAAGCAAACATTTTCTGTGCAGATGCCTAGGACTTACTCCAAATCAATGCGTGCCAAAATATCATAAAGCTAGGTATTTAATTTAAGATTGTGCAGGCTCCTTATAGACACTAGAGATGGCTAAAATAATACTGCTTTGAGGATATATGACAGAAGAGCCTAGATAATTAGCTCTGACTAGTCACTTTATCTTTTAGATAGCTGTACTTAACATAATTAAAGCATTTAATTATATTCTTATATGGTTATATGATTATCTGCTTGTATTATACACTTATAGGAATTGTTATTATTCTGAGAAATGAAGTGTACAGTGCCTTCCAAGGGGAGAATGACTTTAACAACATTTCTTACCAGAGATTTTGACAGTGAAGAGTACAGGGGAAAAAGAAAGAAAGAAAGAAAGAAAGAAAGAAAGAAAGAAAGAAAGAAAGAAAGAAAGAAAGAAAGAAAGAAGAGGAAACTACTGTTTATTGGTCAATGTTTTTTATTTTATTTTCTCTCACAAGGAAATAGATCAATTATTAACTGTGATCATTCTCATTGCTTATAGCTTTAGTATCTCCTCTCAAGAGCACAGCTAGAACATCCAGGTTGCTAACATGAGAGAATGTGTCCCCCTTAATTCACTTCACAGGGGAAATAAAAAAAAAGTGTATTCACTGCCTGTTTTGCTTCTTTCTAATTGTGGATTATTTTTTGTACTTAGGGTTACATTTCTCAACAATTAACACATAAAAACACTCCTAATATATCATCAATAGGAATTCTTCTTCCTTTCATTCAGAATCCATTCTTGCACGATGTTCAAAGTTGTTGACCCCATCTCCTAGGTAGAAATGAAATCCACTTCTTAGGTAGCAAGAAAAAAATGAAGGAATGACCTCCAAACTGCCTAACAAGGTTACATTCTCCTTTAGAATCTTCATAGAAATATAGTTTTCCTGATCTTGCAAAATCCAAAGACAGATATTTTATTGGAAAATATATACATTTTCTCTGATGTCTAGGGGGAAAATGCTATAATCTGTGTCATAAAATAGGGACAGCATAGAAGTAAGTTCTAAAGGGATGACAAATTTAAGCAAATGGCTTTATCTTTCTGAGTGCTTTTCTATCTCAAAGGAACCATCTCTAAGTTAGATGAAGTCAAACGTGAAGTAATTTCCACTTCAGATAGAAGTGGAAGATAGAAAGATAGAAGATAGAAAACTAAGATGTGTATGATTATAAAAAAAATAGAGGAATAATCAGTACTTTCCCCTCAATGTTTTTGACTGAACAACAGAAGTCTAAATTTTTTTTTATTTTAACTCTGACAATATTCTCAGAGCAACTTACAGCAGTCCATTTGTAAAGGCGGCAATAATTACATGACTTGCATAACCAACATATGTTCCAGTATGTGTTTTGATTTGGGCTTCAAATGTGAAAAATGTAAATATTATAAAATGCATTTGAGGTGCAGATATTCAATTATTACTGTAAATGAAACTTATTACATCCTCAGAAATTAATTTAGATATTTGATTATCTGTATTTAAGCTACCTGTGATGACATAAAAGGAATACGTTTCAAAAAGAATACATTTCTAAGCTTACTCCTAAATTTCTACAGGTGCCAAGCAGAGTTTGTTGATATTTAGGTGAATAGGAATTTGTCAAGAAATAAGGGACTTTTAAAAGTGTAAAATTAAAGTGACAATAAGAAATGTGTTCTACCTACACATTACAGTTCTGTGTAGACTGAAATCTTTGATAGAAAAAAAAAAAAGAGAAGAAAGCAAAAGCAACGGTACAGCAAGCTATTAGCAAATATGGCTTGAAATACATGTATGTTTCTGTCACAATCTTGTTCTGGTTCTAACCTTGGGAAAAGATGTTCTCAGATCTGCTGGAGAAAAGAATGTAAAGCATATTTAATACTGCATGATGCAACTATAGCTAAGTAATATAACTACAACAGGTTGCTCAGAGAGGTTGTAGAGTCTCCAGCTTCTAGATATACAAAACTCAACTGGACATCATCCTGACCAACCTGCTGCAAGTGACTGTGCTTTGAGCAGCAGTGGTTTGCCTGGGCAATCCCCAGAGGTCCCTGTCAACCTCAACTATTCTGTGATTTCATAGCTCTGACTACACTAAGATCAACTAGTCACCTCCTTGGTGAGCATTTGGTTTTACAAAAAAAGGTGTTTATAGGATATTGATGCAATTAATGCAAGTTTTGAAGAAACTCTAGCTTCTCATGGTTGTATAACAACCAAGTGGGATGTGACTGCCCTGGAGTCTTTTGATCTACTGCATAGATTTCTGCCATTGGGTTTGGCAAAATAAATAGATCATACATTGACAATAGCATCTATTACACTTGATGACAACAAAAGAAAGATCAGACTCAAGAGTCCTGAGCTCTACCTGAGAAGTAAAATGGCTCAGAACTCATAATCTTACATTTCTTATTAGCTTACTAGTACTTATTTTTCCTGACGGTTTGGCCTCCATTCAGGTAGGTTGTTTCTCTCTGAAGACCAGTCCTATACTCTTTTCTTTTCACTTCTGCTATGAATCTGAGGGATTTGAAAGAAAGGGGAATAAAAGTTTCTAAGTTCAATTAGTCTGCCTAGTCCACAAATTCCCCTGCAATATCCATATTAACAATTTCATCCTTATTTGAAGAAACATGAAGGAGCTACTAGAGGTGAAGAGTGTTCTCTTAGGAAGACACATGTTCAGAGCAATTTACAGAGGCCTGTTTTATATTAACAAGTGAAGTCAAGTGAAGAAGAAAACCTTTACAAGTTCTAGCTAATCCGCTCTACACATACTTTCCTATGTAATGAGATTTTTCAAAGACAAAAGGCTTAACAAAAGACCTCCTTTCTGACTTCATGTCCATGCTGAAAAGTCTCATGCGAATAGATGATTGTTGATATTTAAGTGACTATATTTTTTAAAAATATAAAACATGAATATTACCTGCCACAGTTTCAGAAATCATTAAAATTTTCAGAAATTATTTAGATTGAAGCAGACATTTGACATTCAAAATTTTTAACTAAATCATACTGTTACAGACTTCTGCAATTGTAAGTGATCACAGGGCTTATTATGAGAAGTATCAGACAAGGTGAATAATAAATGATGCTTATTGCCCTGACTCTAGTAAACAATTGCACTCAGTTTTTATATTCCAGCCATGATATTAACAATTACATCGTTCTTATGTCCTTTGTTCATTTGTGAAGCTTCCCTTGACAAACACTCTCTCAAAGATCAACAGAAATCAAAATCAAATCCAAGACAATGTGCTAAAGCACATTTCTGTAGAAATTCATCATTCAAACTGAAAGGTCAAATGTTAATTTTGAAGAAACTGGGGTGAAAACAACTTTCTAAAGTTTTCAGGATATCATAACAGACAGATACACACGAGGTATACAATAGTATGGACCAAAACAGAATTAAAAGAACTCCACTGATTCTGGGTGGTAATACAATGCCTAGTATTCCTCTAGGCCCAAAATCCTCTTGGAATTTGGCAGGACACTGAGAGACCTGAATGCTGATAACTTACAGTGATGCAAAGGATTCAGCATTAGCATGAAATGGCAAAATATTCTGGAGATATTCTCTTTCACCTTATTGCTTAATATGGATATCAAAAGTTGATTCACGGTACTTTATATCACATATATGTGTAAGTTTTATTTACTTATGTATTTTTGCTTATCGAAGTGGTGTTTAAGCTTATTCCTTTGATTTAAGTCTATTCCTTTAAATTCTGTTCTACTGCTTACTCACCTCATATGATGATCAAAAAGCTGGCACTTTTGCCTTCACTTCTAGATCTACAGCTATAAGGGTTTGTTTTACTTACCATATTGTATTGGGGTTGTGTGGCAAGGTTTTGGTAGGGGGGGGGCTACAGGAGTGGCTTCTGTGAGAAGCTGCTAGAACCTTCCCCTATGTCTGATTGATAGAACCAATGTCAGCCGGCTCTAAGACGGACCCGCTGCTGGCCAAGGCTGAGCCCATCAGCAATGGCGGCATTGCCCCTGTGACTGCATATTTAAGTAGAGAAAATCTCGCTGTGCAATGGCAATTGCATCCAGAGAGAGGAGTGAGAATACGTGAGAGAAACAACTATGCAGATGCCAAAGTCAGTGAAGAAGGAGAAGGAGGAGGTGCTCCAGACGCCGGAGCAGAGATTCCCCCACAGCCTGTGGTAAAGACCATGGTGAGGCAACCTGTCCCCCTACAGCCCATGGAGGTTAACAGTGGAGCAGATAGCCACCTGCAGCCTGTGGAGGATCCCACATCAGAGCAGGTGAATGCACCCAAAGGAGGCTGTGATCCCGTGGGAAGCCTGCGTTGGAACAGGCTCCTGGCAGGACCTGTGGAGAGAGAAGCCCACACTGGAGCAGGTTTGCTGGCAGGACTTGCAACCCTGTGGGGGACCCATGCTGAAGCAGTCTGTTCCTGAAGGACTGCACCCCGTGGAAGGGACCTACACTGGAGCAATTTGTGAAGAACTGTAACCTGTGGGAAGAACTTACATAGGAGAAGTTCATGGAGAACTGTCTCCTGTGGGAGGGACCGCATGCTGGTACAGGGGAAGAGTCTGAGGAGTCCTCCCCCTGAGGAGGAAAGAGTGGTAGAGAGAACGTGTGATGAACTGACCACAACCCCCATTCCCTGTCCCCTTGTTCCACTGTGGGGGAGGAGTTAGAGAAAATTGAGGGTAAAGTTAAGCTCAGGACGAAGGGAAGGGTGGGGGGAAGGTGTTTTAAGATTTAGCTTTATTTTCTCATTATCCTACACTGATTTGATTGGTAATAAATTAAACTAATTTTCCCAAGTTGAGTCTGTTTTGCCCGTGACAGTAACTGATGAGCGATCTCTCCCTGTCTTTGTCTCGACCCATGAGGCTTTCATTATATTTTCCCTCCCCTGTCTAGCTGAGGGGGGCAGTGATAGAGCAGCTTTTGTGGGCACCTGGTGTCCAGTTGGGGTCAACCCACCACAGATTCAACCATTACTAAATTTAACTCATCCACCTAGACCTATTACTGCGGTATACACAGCAGATCATTAGTAATTCGTTGTAGAGTCAATTAACATTGACATCTAGTAATGTCTCTGTATAGTAATTGCATTTTCGTTGTATCCTATGGGGGACACATGTCCAGTTTTAAGAGCAAGATTAGCAGCTCTGCTGAAATAAAAGTAATTTTTTGCCTTTATATATTTTTTCTTTTTTTTTCTTTTTTTTTTTAAAAAAATCAAGGTAAGAACAACTGGAAATGAATTATTGCTTTCCAATTTTAGGCTCATCCCACTGATAACAGGTTTCAAAAAGTGCAATTTAGATGTTAACTTTCACAAAACTGAAACTGTGAAGGCTAAGATTGACAGCAATCTACCTTTCACTTTACTTATTTTTGACCATTATTGATTTCGATTTGGAATCTTACAGCAGCATTGACCATAAGTGACCCTATGAATTGTTCAGACCACCTGGAATATTCTCCTTTGACCTCTTAAAACCAGTAATTTCCCTGTCTAAAGCCTTTTACTCCTGCAGAACCTGCATTCAGTTACAACAGTGAAGTTAAACCATCTCTCCTATAAACTGAATCTGAAGTCTCTCCTGGTTTAGTTTTAACTCATGTGGAAGGTGAATACTCAGGTACAGAGGATCTTGTCTTCTTGATCTAGTCTCTCTTCCAGGTGCCCAAGATTCCTCTCCAATGAAGAGGATGAATATGGAGACAGCTATGTGCTTGGTTCCTGTCATAATATGGAGGTAGAAAGCTGGGGACAGGAGCCGGAAGTAGTTGTGGAACATGATGTGATGGTGTGCTCCCACTCAACCTGACCTTTATCTCCCATAACCCTGCTCAAGTGATAACCACCAGTGGCAGTCGTAATGGGTGTGTCTGGTTGTGACGGCTGCATCTGTCTCAAAGTGGATTTGGGGGAGACAGATAAAAACACAATAGCTACGGGTTAATTTGAGCAGTGCGTCCACCTAACCACGGTGCTGATCAATGTCTGACTTAAGCCAAATCTGGAAGAAACTATAATCCATGGTCAGTATGCAAATATGACTATGAGTCAATCATCTTACCCCCATAAATAGTGAGCAGCCCAAGAGCCCTTTGAGCTTTTGTACACAGCAGCAAGCTGCACAACAGGATCTTCCCTTGAGTAGGGGTGCCTCTCAAACTTACACCTTGAGGTCAAGAGATTCCTTGCCGCAACAGAATCTTTGTAAGTGATTAATAGCATGTTAAACCTTGAAATCTTAGCTAAGTGATATAAACGATTAATTGTGCATATATAATCCTTTCGACATAAACCATTGACCAAGTCTGGGACTAGGGTTGGATCCAGCCACACTTAGACTCCTCTCTGAGAAGGAGTTTAGAAAACAAGTGGGTACTTTCTGAACCTTGTTACTCAACAGGAGGATCTCCCTGACAGTTTTGTCTGACTTTGTTCTCTATGCAGTAAATAATCAAGTGCACCTTGCCATTGAATCTTGTTAAACCACTTAAACTACAACACCTGTCCTTTAGTGAAGAAAACATGTAAGGGCTGCAGAGATGGTTTTCCCCATTTTGTTCATAATGCAGAGATTTTTTATGTCAGTAAGATCCAGTCTTAGAAACTGTACAGGCATGAAACAGATTTGGGAACTGAACTTTGGGCTGCCTCTCATCATCCAGCAGCAATTACTGGAGGACCTCCCCTGTGGAAGCAAGACTGTCACTGTCTCATAGGTCTCAATAACTTTAATTTCCAGCTGCAGCACGGGTAACACTGATTTGTTAGTTTGGGGTCCTAGCTAGTACAGGAATATTAGTTTTCCTAACTTGAGCAGTTCTACTCTGTCTCTTACAGAATAGGCAGTTGGATAAAAAGAACTGTCCACGGACCACATTGATCTGCTGGCTGCAGCTGGACTATGCTGACTTACATGACATGACTTCTTCCCTTAAAATATGAAGTATGACCCAGACAAATTTTTTCTGTTAAAATACAACTGAAGAACCAAACAACTGAGTTGTCTTATTAGGAGCATTTTTTACAGTCAGCTTGACCATATTGCTTTTGCCGCTATAAATTCAAAAACTCTTTATCTATCCCAGATTCCAAAATTGATGGGATACTATGCTCTTCTTCCTTTAATATTAAAATTCTCTGTAGGTGGATTTAATCTGACTCTTTCTGAGTCTTTGTAACACAGCAAATCATAGTGTTTTAAATATGATTTCCTTTGAATTTGAAAGCCTTTGGGACAGAGGGAAAAAAACAACTAATTTGGCTCATTGATGTCTACAGAACTGCTCTGGAGAGTTTCTGTATTTGTAAGTATATACAGCTGAACATTTTAAATAACAGTTCAGAGTCTAGGCGGCTAGCTGGCTAAACTTTCTCTCTTCAGAAAGAACATGAACAGCAAAAAGAGGTGTTTATCATTCCATGTTGGGATATCATTTGTACTTAAAACAGTAAATATTTTTGCTAGGAATTCTATCGTATTTACGCTATGAAGGATTCTATGTGCATGCAGGGACCTGAAAAGTTGTTGCATAAATGGTCAGTTTAAAACTGAGTTTTTGCATACAAAAAGCACAACAATCACTTGCATCTTATTTCTCTACTTCAGACTCTCATTCTAACTAGTGTCCTCAGTTTTTCCCCCCCATTTCTGCCATTTCCATTCTCTGACTTCCTGTTCTCTCTTAAGGCAGAGTGTGCCCAGGAATTAAACACTAGAAAGGCACATGAACACTGCAAATTCAATTCTCAATTCTTCATCAGATGTCCTTTGTAATTTTGGAGCAAGTTTCAACAAAATGAACTCAAAAAGAACTTTCAGGACACCAAAACATACCCTTGCATAATGCCTGTCCTCTACCATTTGCTTAACAGCTGCCTTCACAAAGCAGCTAAATTTGCTCAATATCTCTGGTTAGAAAGAGATTAAAATTCCCTAGTTTTTCAGACCTACACCACTGTAAATACCTCAATGCCAGTGTCTTATTTAAGCCTTATTGGTCTCGGGAATGAGGTATCCCTTTGCCTGCTCTGAAAGACCTGATCCATTACAGTGTTCCTGAAATGCATCCACATGATTGGTTTTCCTGCATAACTGTCAGAACCACTTATTCTTTCAAACATGATTGCAATGGGAAGAGACAACCGTAATACTAATGATTTCACTAATTCTTAACAGAATAGTATTGCACTCATTCAAAAGATAAAATGCATAAACCACTTTGGAAAAGGGGTACAACCTCTGGACTCCCAAATGGCAGTGTCAATCCCAGATTATGACATACCTCTCTTCTCTTTCTGCATTGGATGTTGGGAAGGTGAAGTGGAGAGTGTCTCCACAAAAAATCCCTCTGTGCTGATAACACACTCCAGGGTGACAGGAGATGAGGACTGGAATTTCCCAAGTCAGTGACAGCAGTGAATATGGATTTCTCATCTCCTGTGTGACTGCTCCAGTGGTTAAGGAATTATATAAAAGAGGCAGCAGTTCTTGAGAAGTCACTTTTGTATTGGGAAAGAAAACAGTGAGCTTTACCTCAGTATTGGAAAGAGTGTTTGTAGATACTTACTGACTGGCTAAAGTTGGACTTGCACCTAATTTATTGGATGGCATTGAACCCACTCTGAGGGGTTTACCTATTCAAAATATCTGAGGTCTGAGTGACCAAAAACTAAGCACTTTGATTTACGGTTTTCAAATCCTAAATCTTAGCTGGTTTAGTTTTCAGTCTCAATAAATTTAAATGTTTAAATGTAAAACTCAGATAATACCTTATTTTTCCATTCATCTTCCTTTTCCCTCTCTCCATTCAGATTAAGAGAGACTGTTAGTGCTCTTTCAAAGAATTTGTAATGCTTCTGAACAATTTCTATACTTCGGAGATCTGATATTAGTTACAATACAGTGTAAATACAAAGATCTCTGAGGACAAGACTTAATCTGTGAAGACTTGTAGAGAATCATAGAAGGTATAGAAGTAATGATTTAAAAACCAGAACCTACTTTTAATTTCGGCTGCTATTTTTTCTCTCCTCTCTGCAAGCCTTATTTCAGCAAACAACTTGAAAATTCTGAGCATGGGAGCCAATTGAAGTATAGTGATCTATACGGAAATCAAGAAAACATTAGACGTATTTACGTAGTTGTATATAATAATACCACTCATATGGAAAATGAAAGTTAACCTCCTATGTTGCTACTGAGAAAGGTAGAGGATAAATTGGACGTAATGAATCTGTAACCTAAGGTAAACGTACTGTTATTTAAGTTAAATTGCACAGACATACTGTCATTTGGTTGGGTGAGACAGTTCCATTTTCATTTTAAAATTAAGCTATGAACAGTTTTCTAATACTTTGTAGACTCCTAATCCACATATGTAAATACATTTTCCTGCCTTTTTAGTGGCCATACAGTATTTTGCTTAATATGATCTTTCTAGAATTACAACCTGTAAGAAAATATGGTCCATATAACCCTGCCTGTCTGGTTTCCCTCCATAGTGTCACAGTACAAAGCAGATATATAGAAATCTGACTTAACCAGTTGGTTAAAGAGTTTTGCAGTAGTTCTAAAGCACTGAAGTGACACCAAGTAGCTTAACTACGTGGGCATACCCAACTCATCTTTCTCTCTCTCAAAATGCAGATATATATGTACTCATTCATTTTTACTATTGGATAACTTTCATACTCTGGACATTAGGAAAGAGAAATACCACTTTCAGAATTCATGTTAAGAAAAAGAAACAACTCAGAACAAATTAACCCCAAAATTTCCTGATATAAATCTTGAACTTCTTAATTTTATATGATTCACCTTTTCTAATTTCATCTTTCTACTTTTCACCTTCAACCAAATGGAAGAACATACTTCAGAATTTTTTTTTTAGTTGTATGAGCATATGTGTATAATCAAGAACAACAAGTCAAGAGACTGAGCACAGGAACAGATTAACCAGAGAGGTTGTGGAGTCTCTATCCATGAAAATATTCAAAAGTTATCTGGACATGGTCTTGGACAGCTTGCTCTAGTGGCCCTGCTTAAGAAGAGGGTTTGAACCAGATGTTCTCCAGAGGTCCTTTCCACTTCAGCAGTTTTGTGATTCTATGATAGAAAATAAATACTAATGATGCTGTTCTCATATGACAGATAGTAGTGTTCTTCCTGCATATGGCACTGATGTTTCCTTTCTTGGGGTGGAGGGGTTATTCTCAGTAAAATAAATGATTTTTAGTACTCTTAACAATGAATTTTGATCTAATTGGATAACTGTTACTCCGAGTAATTACACAGTAATAAGAACAACACTGCATGTTTTAAATGGCACATGTTCTTCATAAAGTGTTGTCCTTAATTACACAGAGCGTGACGGAGAATATAGGTAATGTAGTGAAACTGCCCTATTTTCTCTGGAATCACTTTTCTAGCTGTACACAATAAGAAAGAAGAAAACCTGTGTTTTTCCAAAGTCTTCAATAGTTACATTTCACTTTCTTCAAAGCTAAGTTAGGGGCATTGTCGCTATGTCTGAGAACAGTAAAGGTGGAAAACATACATTGTCTTTTCATATTTTGCTTTGTTAGCTACAGAGAAATTCAGCATGTTCTTCATTTCCAATTCTGATTATTCCCAGAAGCTATTAATTTTTCTGTTTTGTTGGGTCCACAAGCAGACACATTTCTGAGGCTGACAAAAGTATTTCTGTCTGCCCTTATATGCATATAGACACATAGGTATACATACATAGTAAAGAACTATTAAGAAGATTTTCTCTCTTCCGTTTAAGCAATTTTTGTTGCTGTCTTTATAATGGATTCTGAAGGAATTCAGTTAAGTTCAAAAATTTTTTGAGGCATCTCAATTACAGTGCATGAGGAGAAATGTACTCTCCAACAGAGGAAAACATATTCTAAGCAAAACGTTGCAAGCTGCAGATGGACACATTCAAATTTTCAACGAAGCCCTCTAAGTAACCTCCCCAAAGAACCCAAAGGGCAAAGGGAAATGATTCTCCTGAAGGGAGAATCTCTTCTCCCAGATTCTTTAGGTATTTTTGTGTTTTAGTCAAAAGTAATAACCTTTCCAAAACCATGCCTGAACCCCCTATTTCAAGCAGAAAAATGTGCCTCACTGGTGAGGGTGTGGAACTGAAAGAAAATGCCTTCCTGTGGAGTCCCAGACACATTGCACTGCCCAGTCCACACATGTGGTGAAGTACCATTTGCACTGGTTCAGATATATTATTTCAGCTACCTGTGCTGTTCAATATAACAGAAATTGGATGGAATTAAATTGTCTGCTAAATTTCCAACGTCCATGAAAGATGTTGGCCTTAAAATCAAAAAATACAAGTGCTCACTTCTCTGTCAGGGAGTAGATGGAAGCAGGCATTGAAAATTTCTGTGTTATAAATTGCCTGATTTTTACAGTGAACAGATGTTTAATTGGTATTAACATTATTTCAGCTATTAAATTACAGAAACACGATCCTCCATCTCATCCTCCAAGGACACTCACTACCTGTGCACTGAAGTAGTCCCCGTTGGTCTTTATATTTTAGTAATGAACAGTGGTTTTTGTTGAGTATCAGTGCTACTCATTAACAGCAAAGGGAATCCAAAGCAAGGTCATAATCTTACTGTGTTCTCAATGGAAAATGTTTTCTATTTTTTCTGAGGATTCTATAGTTTTCATGATATTTTGGACTGTGAGTAAAGCTGATAAAACTGTTGACTTGAATACATTAGATTACTAGAATATATAGTAAATCAATTGGCATCTCAAAGTTTTACAAAACACTAGAATTTTATTCTTATGTTAAAGGAAACACTCAATTTATGTTCCAGTAATATAAAATATAAAAATTTTGTTCCAGTATAAAAATTAATTTCACCCTTGCAAAGGAGGAATAGAATAGCATCTGTTCCTTCTGAAAGATAAAAGACAGTATCTCTAAACTGACCTTCAATGGTGATTTCAGAGCACTGAACTGGGAGAGACATGGTACAACTACACAGAATTGGAATACAAATTCCTTTTTCTCTGTTTTTTCTTTTTTCACTTCTGATGAAAATTGTTTTACTGTTTTATGTGTGGCATGTTTTACCATATCTGATTCACCTTTCTTTCATGGTATCATATTTTGACAACTATATATCCAACTTTGAAATATGTATTACTTACATCTGTTAGAAATGGAGGAGCAGCTGAGGGAACTGGAGTTGTTTAGTCTAGAGAAAAGGACGTGGAGGGGAGACTTTATTGCTGTCTACAAGTACCTGAAAGGAAGTTGTAGCGAAGAGGATGTTAGTCTTTTCTCCCAGGTAACAAGCGATAGGATGAGAGGAAGTGGCCCCAACCTGCGCCAGGGGAGGTTTAGATCGGATATTAGGAAAAATTTCTTCACCGAAAGGGTTGTCAAGCATTGGAACAGGCTGCCCAGGGAAGTGGTGGAGTCACCATACCTGAAGGTATTTAAAAGAGGAGTAGATGTGGTGCTGACGGATATTGTTTAATGGTGGACTTGATAGTGTTAGGTTAATGCTTGGACTTGATGATCTTAAAGGTCCTTTCCAACCAAAACAATTCTATGATTCTATAAATACATTGGAGACTATCAATTCCTGACAGCAATTGTGCTCTAAATAAAAAGACAGCTCTTAAGCCAAAATATACATCCTTTGCCTACTTAGGGCACTCAGGAACTCATTTTCATGCACTTTGCAAAGTCTTATCTTGTTCTTATGCAAGCAATTGATGTTCTTTGGATTTAGAGCCACTGGATATGCTCTCAGCCTAGTTCATGTTATTCATATGCACAAACAGCTGTAAATAGTTTGTAGGAAACAAACAAATATATGTATATACATATATATATATTTTTCCACAACACCAGTGAAATGGCAGAACATGCTAATAGTAGGGGACTAACACCTCTTACTTTATTGGGTGGAAGTAGCAACAACAAATCATCTTCAGAACATCTCAATCTCAAATTGCTCCTTGCAAAGTTAATATTTTTATTATTATTTCTAAGAAATACTTTTGAAGCTATTAACCTGTCATTTGACAGCATAACTTGAATATGCATTGCTGTATAAGATTCTTTATGTATAAAAATTCCTATCAAATGCTCTTGATACTGCTGAGTGAGATCAAGATTTGCATAATATTCAGGAAGAAATCCACACTCTAAAATTTGATGTAAGCTGCAAAGTCAGGATTTGACAGAATTGTTCATAGTTGCCCAAGAGAAAATAACATTGAATGTATAAGTCTTAAAGAATCTTCACAATAGCTAAAAATATGTTTTATACATGCACTGTAAGAATAAATTAAAATTAATGCTACAGGTCCAAACGCTGAGACATTGCTTTTTTTTTTATTTTTTTTTTTTTTTATTTTTCTTCTATTTTCTTCTGTAGACACTTCTGTAATGGAACTGTCTACCTCTCACCACTGCCTACTTGGTCTAAAGTACAGATTTTGTCATTGGACAGGTGAATATTACCATTTGTGTTTCAGCTTTCTGTCTTTAAAACAGAGGTAACAGTATCATTTTTCACATAAAGGTATAGTTGTAGTTACCATTACAAAGAATCAGACTGAGATACTGCTCTTGAAGTGTTGAATGTTAGAGTAATCATCGATCTGTCTAAAGATGGCTTCCATAAAGATATTGAACATTGTGTTTTTCTCATTAGTATTTTTGTCAATTAATCTATACCAAATGATTTAAAAATCTGCTCATGTGATAAACAAAATTTTATTTTAACCTGTTTTTATGACATTAGGTACTTCTTATTTTGTTTTGTAATATACAGGGTCACTATCAATAATTATTTCCACAGAATAATGTAGAATAAAGAATGTTGTAAAGAAATTAAACCTAATGGTAAAATCCTTCTATTCTAAGGTATTTACTACAAAATAAAGTTGATACAAAATGAGAAGCAAAAGAAAAAACGGTATGTTTCTGAGAAAGGAAAAGGTTTATACACATACACACATACATATATATATATATACTTATGCATACACGTCTACATATTCATGGATAATATAATTTTTCTAGCTATTGGGCTCCCCAAGTTTTGCCTGGTCTGAATTGCTACTGAAAGATTATTTTCTTCATTAAATATTCCTTTTGACTACATAAAGCAAAACAAAGAAAAACACCTTGTAGATTAATACCCACAATTGTGGTCATTATGATGAATTAAATTGTAGAGGCTTGGAGAAGGGAGAAGGGGCACGATCTTGTGCCACTGAGCAGTCTGAGCAACCCAGGCTTTGAGCAAGGGTTAAGCCCAGAGCTAGAGACCTTGAGCTCCCCTTGAACGGTGCAAAACAAAGAACCCCGTGGTGCCTGCTTTGGCAGGAAGCAGAGCTGCGTCCGGGCGGGGTGGGGGGGGGGCGGTCACGGCTCTGAGTATGTAAACCTATAGACCAATCACAAGTGCGATCGGGGTGCATGATTAACATATACACAGTCTATATAACCGCTGCTTTCTTTGTTAATAAACGGAGAACCTCTGTACTCACATTGAGATTGTGTCGTTACTCTGGACGGTCGCCCAGCACCTGTGAGCGCGCCGCCCCTGTTTTCCCGTTACTTCAACTGGAAGCAGAAGATTGTTCCCTTCGGCGTGCTCTCTCCGAGACTGCGGTAAGCAGCGATAAGGAGGTGTTGGGAAAAAGATGGCTGGGAGAGGTGCTGTTCAGGTCAAAGAAGGCAGAGCAGACACTGGAAGAGTTGGCCACTCAGCTCCCAGAGTTAAGGTGCTGCTCAGGTCAAATAAGGCAGAGCAGACACTGGTTGGTGCTGTTCGGGTCAAATAAGGCAGAGCAGACACTGGAAAAAGGGCAACCATGGAGACAGAGGCTGCAGCCGCGTTACTCGCAAGTATCCTCTCTAAGAGAGGGAGCGAGACAGCAGAGAAACAGCTAATTAAGCTGATAAAGTTGGGCCAGTGCTGGGGACATTTTAAAGACACAGCGCTTGTATTTTCCGTGGAGGAATGGAGAGAAATGGGAGACATTATGTGGGAAAAGACTGTTGAGAGGGACCCCGAGGAAAACGAAACTAAGGAGGTGCGTGGACTCTGGCAAAACGTGATAGAGACTTTAAAAACTATGAGGGCAGAAAGAGAGGTCGCCCGCGCGGCTGTGCATATGCAGCCGGCACCGGAGTCCACCCCCCCTGCTAAAAAGGAAAAAACTCCTGGGGCTCTGGCTCGTTTCTTTGGGTTACCGGCAGTTAAGGGCATGTTGGCGCCGATACAACCATCTATAGCCGAAGCCCGTGCGGCAGTAGAGGCGGCGGCCTCTCGGGAGCGATGGCGCAGTAAGAATTTAGAGGAGGAGGTTGCGAGCAAAGAAAAACGTGGCTCTCGGAGAGTCACGTGGCACAGGGAGCGGAAACAGGAAGAGGAGGAGTGGTCAGCCCCTCCCAACCCTGCTCAGCTGGCAGGCGGAGTGGGGGGGGGGCTCCTCCCCTCCGCGCCGCCGGAGTACCCGCCCCTTCCTCCTTCACCCTGTCAATCAAGATCGACGTCATCTAGCCCACCTGACCGTGGGAACATGGAAATGGACGCTACGAGCCTTTTACAGGGGGTCTTGCAGGAATTAAAGGATTTAAAGGTACAGCGCCTAAGCGATAGACAAGCGCCATTCCGAAAGTGGTCTAGCAGTTAGGATTCACAGTTTTCACCCTGGCGGCCCGGGTTCGACTCCCGGTGTGGGAACCACATGATTGGAAAATTCTTCAACAAGCAAAAGCTGCAGTTACACAGTATGGAGTAAAATCAGACGCTACATAAGTGTATTTGCAATACCAAATATACAGGTTTAGTACTTTTGCCTGTTAGTGAATGTTTTACATGTGTAACGTTTTGGTTGAGATGTTAAATGGTAAAAGAGTACTGTGGATATGAATGTGGGAAGTAATTTTAATCATGTGTAATTGGTCACAGGGCCTAAGTTACAGTAATTAACTTTTTGCTGATTTATTTAACAATGCCTTGTTGCTTTGTATGCATTAACGTTTGGGTGTAAAGATTGTGTGTATATCCAACAGGGAGCCACAGTATTTAAATTGACCAACCTAATGTTACAACTGCTTTGAGGTGGCCTATGACTGAAGAGCGACTGCAGATTACTAAGGGACTGGTAGAGGAACAGTTAAAAGCAGGACATATCAAACCCTCAGTCCTTGGAATACACCCATTTTTGTCATCCCTAAGAAAAGTGGAAAGTGGAGATTATTACATATTATTACATATTATTACATATTATTACATATTATTACATATTATTACATTATTACAATACGGTCTCCCTTCAGCCTCCTTTTCTCCAGACTAAACAACCCCAGTTCCCTCAGCCACTCCTTATAAGACTGGTGCTCTAGACCCTTCACCAGCTTCGTTGCCCTTCTTTGGACTTGGCTCCAGCACCTCGATGTCTTTCTTGTAGTGAGTGGCCCAAAACTGAACACAGTATTCAAGGTGTGGCCTCACCAGTGCCAAGTACAGGGGGATGATCACTTCCCTAGTCCTGCTAGCCACACTATTTCTGACATAAGCCAGGATGCTGCTGGCCTTCTTGGCCACCTGGGCACATCGCTGGCTCATATTCAGACGGCCATCGATCAACACCCCCAGGTCCTTTTCTGCCAAGCAGCTTTCCAGTCACTCTTCCCCAAGCCTGTAGCGTTGCATGGGGTTGTTGTGACACAAGTGCAGGATCTGACACTTGGCCTTGTTGAACCTCATACAGTTGGCCTTGGCTGATCGATCAAACCTGTTGACGTCCCTCTGCAGAGCCTTCCTACCGTCAAGCAGATCAACACTCCCACCTAACTTGGTGTCGTCTGCAAACTTACTGAGGGTGCACTTGATCACCTCGTCTGGATCATTGGTAAAGATACTAAAGAGAACTGGTCCCAATACTGAGCCCAGGGAAACATCACTTGTGACCGGCCGCCAACTGAATTTAACTCCATTCACGACAATTCTTTGGGCTGGGCCATCCAGCCAGTTTTTTACCCAGCACAGCATACACTCATCCAAGCCACGAACAGTCAGTTTCTCCAGGAGAATGCTGTGGGAAATGGTGTCAAAGGCTTTACTAAAGTCCAGGTAGACAACATCCACAGCCTTTCCCTCACCCAGTAAGCGAGTCATCTTGTCATAGAAGGAGATCAAGTTAATCAAGTAAGACCTGCCTTTCATAAATCCATACTGACTTGGCCTGATCACCTCATTGCCCTGTATGTGCCGTGTGATGGCACTCAAGATGATCTGCTCCATAATCTACCCTGGCACCGAGGTCAGACTGACAGGCCTGTAGTTCCCCGGATCCTCCTTGGGCCCCTTCTTGTAGATGGGCATCACATTTGCTAATTTCCGGTCACCTGGGATTTTCCCCACTAGACAGGACTGCTGA
Source organism: Nyctibius grandis (assembly GCF_013368605.1). NCBI lineage: Eukaryota > Metazoa > Chordata > Aves > Nyctibiiformes > Nyctibiidae > Nyctibius > Nyctibius grandis. The sequence goes on from NC_090658.1 coordinate 82,641,480, forward strand.
TAAATGATGGAAAGTGGCTTGGTGAGCATTTCTGCCAGCTCTCTCAATACCCTTGGGTGGATCCCATCCAGCCCCATAGACTTGTGTGTGTGTCTAAGTGGCATAGCATGTTGCTAACCATTTCCCCTTGGATTATGGGGGCTTCATTCTGCTTCCCTCCCTGTCCTCACACTCAGGGGGCTGGGTACTTGGAGAACAACTGGTCTTACTACTTAAGACTGAGGGAAAGAAGACATTAAGCACCTCAGCCTTTTCATCATCCTTTGTTACTATGTTTCCTCCCCTCATCCAGTAAAGGACAGAGATTCTCTTTGGCCCTCCTCTTGTTGCTAATGTATTTGTAGAAACATTTTTCATTCCCTTTTACGGCAGTGGCCAGATTAAGTTCTATTTGGGATATGGTCCTTCTAATTATTTTCCTGCATAGCCTCATGACATGCTTGTAGTCCTGCTGAGTGGCGTGTCCCTTCTTCCAAAGATCACAAACTCTCGTTTGAGACATTCATGTTAAATGTCTTCATACTTCAAGTCTGCAGCAACCAGAAAATTAATGTATATCAAAATGCAAATACATTGCAAATCTATATGGAAAAGAAACACTAAGTTTGTACTAAGTAAGTTCAAATTCAACTTGTAAGGGTCTAGATCAATTTCCTATACTCTTTGCTGCAGAACATACAGGGACACATAGAAGCCATGAAGGAACGGGCTAAAAGACTGGATGTCATTTTTTTTGTTAAGCAGCCTTGCTCTACATTGCTTCTAGAGTCCTCTTACTTTCTACTAATTTTTTTCTTCTGCTTAACTTTGACCCTTAAATGAAGCCAGTAAATAAATTTGTTTCTCATATATTTAAATCTTTCAAAAACTTCTTCCATTTTTGAACCCAAATTCAGCTTTTTTCTTGGTACACTTTGTTGCCCTACTGGACAAAGACAGATATTCATTCAGCAAAAAAATACTATTAAATGCTAAACCATAGTTATTTTTCAAATAATAAGAAAAAAGAAATATTTTTCTTGGAAGAAGTTTCAAGAACCTAATTCCATTCTATTCATGACACAATTGTTTTCCAACATATTTCATTTTTTAACTTTCAGTACTTTTAACTATTGCTGTGAAAAAAAATCTAATTGGAGTAAAGTATATGCATATTGGTCTGTTTAAACTTCAATATTTTTACTGACAATGACTTAAAGCAGTAACATGAACTCTCTTTGTGCTTGATATTCCAAAGTGAGCATGCATATATAATTGTTCACAATTGACTAATTCTCTTTTACCTATATTTACATGTCAAAGGAATCTGTCATAACATGTTTCTTCTGTACCGGAGAACTTCAGTAAGTGTCACTATCTGTATTGTATGGGACTAACCACTTCATCATTCCAGCATTGGGAATAGTTGGTATCCAAAAAAACCCAGAGTATTAGCTTTTCAAAAATTGAGGGAAAAGGATTTTTAACAGTTTTTTGCTCTCTGAATTAGAACTCCCATGTACTTACACTTTACCACCCTTTTATAAGCCACTAAACCACTGATCCTAGATTGATTGATTCTTGTTCTGTTTTGATTGATTCTTGTTCTGTTTCTCCTCATGTCTCCCTCTGTGTTTTCTCCAAATCTCCTCCATTTCTCCTTGCACAGCGGCTGCTGCTATCTCATCACTGCCTGAGCAGAGGTGCTGCATGCTCCCCCAGCTGCAGCAGTTTGGGGGCACAATAGGCTCTTTGCATCAGTGTCAGCTCTAGCTGGAACCAGCTGTGAATGGCACAGGGCAAGTAATGGCCATCTCCCATATAGGGCACCCTGGCAGACCCCTGCCACCCAAACCCTGCCAGTTGTGCCTGATATATCTTCCTAGAGGATTTTCTTTCTGGAAACATTTTCTCTTGTATTCTGGAAGTAAGACAATACTGAAAGACTAATTTAAAGATAGTCTTTTGTGACTGTTCCACTGTAAAACATCCTGAAATAAATGTTCCTGTAACTGATTGCAGTGGATTGACCTTGGCCAACCATGAGGTGCCCACCAAACCACTCTATCATTCCCCCTCCTCAACAGGACAGGATGAGAAAACATGAATAAATGCTCATCGTTCAAGATAAGGACAGGAAGATCACTTATCAAGTACCATCATGGTTAAAAAAGACTCAACTCAGGAAAATTAATTTAATTTATTGCCAATTTAACACAGTGGGATAATGAGAAATAAGAATAAATCTAAAAACAGCTTCCCCACATCCCTCCCTTCTTCCTAGGCTCAACTTCACTCCCAGCTCTTCCACCTCCTCTCTTCAAGTGGTGCAGGGAGATGGGCAATGGGTATTGCGGTCAGTCTGTAACACTTTGCCTGATGCTCTTTCTTCCTCACATTCTTCCCCTGCTTCAGCATGGGGTCTCGCCCACAGGAGATGGCCCATCATGAACTTCTTCATGAGTCCTTCCCACAGGCCGCACTTTTTAATGAATTGCTCCAGCATGGGTCCTTTTCACAGGGCACAGTCCTTCAGGAATGGACTGCTCCAGCGTGGGTTCCCCATGGGGTCACAGGTCCTACCAGAAAACCTGGTCTTGTGTGTGCTGCTCTCCACAGGGCTGCACTTCCTGTGTTTTGCTCGGATAGAAAGATAGAATCAACTCTCTGTTCAGAAAAGCTGCACTTTTGAGAAAGCTGCAGCACCAGGTACAGTAGGAACAAAGTTGATAAGACACTTTGTTTTGGTTTGTGGCCAGCCATGGTACACGGGTTTCCATAGTGATCAAAGCCATTAGCAGTTTTGGGTTAGCCCGGTGCGTAAGCTAGGAGGAGCGAAAACCAGGGCAGCTGACCCAGGCTGACCAACAGAAGTGTGCTATACCATAAATGTCATGCTCACTGTAAACTGGAAAATTTACTGGGGACAATTCCTCTTCTCAGTAGTTGCCATCCCTGGAGGGTCTCACCCGTCATTCTGCTCCCAAGGCCTACTCTCCCATTCATTGTGACCATCGCGCTTTCACTGGAACTGTGGTGCTTGTAGTGTTTGACGTCTGGCATTCACTGCTGGGAGTCCGCAGCTTGCAACCACTATATGGGCTGAGTATAACTCTGTGTATTTTATATTAGCATTAGTATTAATATTAGTTTTCTTATTTTATTAAATGTTTCCATTTCAACCCATGGGTCTCTTTTCCTTTTCCCAATTCCCTTTCTCAGAAGGGGAGGGGTCATTGGGTGACAGAACAGCTGGTTACTGTTTAGCCCTGGATGTGGGCTAAACAGAGACATCCTGCCAGGATCATGCTCTATCATAGGCCCTCCACAGGCTGCAGCTTCCTTCAGGGCACATTCACCTTCTCTGATTTGGGGTCCTCCATTGGCTGCAGGGTGGATATGTGCTCCACCATGGACTTTCATGGGCTGCAGGGGGACAACCTGCATCACCATGGTCTTCACCAAGGGCTGCAGGGGACTGTCTGCTTCAAGACCTGGAGCACCTCCTCCCCCTCCTTCTTCATTGACCTCGGTATCTGCAGTGTAGTTTCTCTCACATTTTCTACCTCTTTTCTCCTAGCTGTTGTGCAACTTTTTTTATCCTTTCTTAAATATGTTATCACAGAGACACTACCAACATCACTGATGGGCTCAGCTTTGGCTAGTGGTAGGTCTGTCTTGGAGCCATCTGCAACCAGTTCTGTCTGACATGGGAGCAGCTTCTGGTATCTTCTCACAGAAGCCATTCCTGCAGTCCCCCCGCTACCAAAATCTTGCCACACAAACCCAATATACTGATTCCACCAACAGATATCCAAGGGGAACATATTTTTATCTACATTATAAAAAGTACAATGTGACTTAAGAGTGTTAGAGTAGGTATGAGCTATTGCTTTTCTAACACCAGTTCCTGAAATTACTAAGGTCTGAGACAATGCGCATCTGTCTGCATAGGCATTACTAAATTAAGGCACATAACACTGATGATTTTTATAGGTGTTTATCCTGGATGCTTCTATTCAGCATAGTTATTTGTATAACTATTAGCAGAGTTAAAGGAGAGTTTGGGTAAAAGTTTAAAAACAAATGCCAATAGGCTCCAGTGAGTATCTTCCTGCAAGGGCACCTCCTGGTTTTCAAACCTTTTCATTATTTACTGTATAGAAAGACCAAAGAATTTCTGTGTCTAAAATCAAGCTGTATCAAAGAGCAACTTACATTAAAAATACATTTATTTTAGAGGCACGAGGTTTCCATATCTGAAAGTTATGTTTTTATTCTAGATATTTTGTACTAACTTAGGCAGATGGATATCTCTGTAGAAAGACAGAGGAAAAGTGATACTTGGAAAAAAATTGCTTCGATGTCATCCTTGCTTACTAGAATAGTAATATTCATACATGCTAGCATAGCATATTCATACATACGTAGTGGTAGCAGAACATCAAATTATAGAAAACCTTAGGAGAAAATAAAGCACCCCAACAAGCAGCCATATCTAGACTCAAAAAAAAAGAGGTGGAGATCTGGGAGATATAGAACTTTAATGCATTTATGCAACAGACTAGTCAAAAGAGATAATTTTGAACTTCCAGAAAGACTATTTTACCTGTGTGCAAGATATACCAACCGTATTGATCCCAGGAGGTAATTACTTCTTTGCTTTGTAAAGTCAATGAATTTGAATCAGACATAGACAGTACATGTGTGAACACCTGTGTATGCATAAGAGGTGCCTTTACACTGAACTTACTAACAAGCTCAAATAACAGAGAAATATAGCTATATTAGAGTGGTACTTTGCTTAGATTAATAAGCCTTTCGAGAAATACATTATTTTTCTGTAAGACAAATTTGAAGGTCAAATCATGCCTGACAAATTTGGTGGCCTTCTATGACGGCGTTACAGCATTGGTGCATAAGGGAAGAGCGACTGGTGTCATCTACCTCGACTTGTGCAAAGGATTTAATACTGTCCCACACAACATCCTTTTCTCTGAATTGTAGAGACATGGGCTTGATGGATGGACCACTTGGTGGATAAGGAATTGTCTGAATGGTCGCACTCAAAGAGTTGTGGTCAATGGCTCGATGTCCAAGTGGAGGCAAATGACAAGTGGCATTCCAGAGGGATCAGTATTGGGACCGGCGCTGCTTAACATCCTTGTTAGTGACATGGACAGTGGGATTGAGTGTGCCCTCAGCAAGCTTGCTGATGATACCAAGCTGTGAAGTGCCCTCAACATGCCCGAGGAAAGGAATGCCATCAGAGGGACCTTGACAGGCTTGAGAAGTGAGCCTGTGCAAATACCCTGAAGTTCAATAAGGCCAAGTGTAAGGTCCTGCATGCAGGTAAGGGCAATCCCAAGCACAAATACAAGTTAGGCAGAGAATGGATTGAGAGCAGCCCTGAGGAGAAGGGCTTGGGGGTGATGGTTGACGAGAAGCTCAACATCAGCCGGCATGTGCACTTGCAACCCAGAAAGACAACCGTATCCTGGGCTGCATCAAAAAAAGTGTGACCAGCAGGTCAAGGGAGGTGCTTCTCACCTTCTACTCTACTCTCGTGAGACCCCACATAGAGCACTGTGTTCAGCTCTGGGGCCCCCAGAATAAGAAGGACATGGACCTGTTGGAGCGAGTCCAGAGGAGGGCCATGAAGGTGATCAGAGTGCTGGAGCACCTCTCCTATGAAGACAGGCTGAGAGAGTTGGCGTTGTTCAACCTGTAGAAGAGAAGGCTCCAGGGAGACCTTTTAGCAACCTTCCAGTACTTGAAGCGGGCCTACAAGAAAGTTGGAGAGGGACTTTTTACAAGGGCATGTAGTGATAGGATGAGGGGTAACTGTTTTAAAGTGAAAGAGAGCAGATGGAGATTAGGTTCTAGGAAGAAATTCTATACTGTGAGAGTGGTGAGACACTGGAACAGGTAGCCCAGAGAAGTTTTGGATGCACCCCTCCCTGGCAGTGTTCAAGACCAGGCTGGATGGGGCTTTGAGAAACGTGGTCTAGAAGAAAGGTGTTTGTGTCCATGACAGGGGGTTGTAACAAGATGATCTTTAAGGTCCCTTCCAACCCAAACCATTCTATGATTCTAAGATTCTATGAAATCCTAGGCAGAACGTAACTTTGTTGATTCGGGTACCTGATTTGATATAATATATGGACAGGACTGTCAGGTTCCGGATTAAGATCTGCCTTAAAAGTAAATCTAGAAATAAAATGCAGTCAGTCCCCGAGAGGGACTCGCCGGATTGGTAAAAAGTAAATCTAGAAAATAAATGCAGTCAGCCCACGTGGGACCCGCCTGATTAGTAAAAAAAAAGTAAATCTAGAAAATAAATGCAGTCAGTCCACGTGGGACCTGCCTGATTAGTAAAAAGAAGTAAATCTAGAAAATAAATGCAGTCAGTCCCCGAGAGGGACGCGCCTGATTAGTAACTCCAGTGCAGCCAGTCCACGTGGGACGCACCTGGTTCAACGCAGTCAGCCCACGCGGGACCCGCCAGATTATAAATCACCCAGTATGCTTAACCTGCCTGCAGGTAAAGCACCCCCAAAATCCTGACCAGAAATAAAATAGATTCGTGATCCTTGAGTTCGGACAAAGCATAACCGAGGCACGGTATCAATAAACTTAACTCTGACTTTATTAAGTCCAACAATGAAGCAACTTAGTGAGCAAGGAAGAGAGAGAGAGAGAGAGAAGTAAAAGAAAGAGAGGAAAAGAGAACAGTTGAGAGGTAAAGGATAGTCACCACCCTGGGATCCAGCGGCGTCCCGTGGGTCCTTTGTTGATTCTCGGCAGACGGTGGTGGGGGCCCCCGTGGTCGGGCGATCCGGCCTCGAGTTTTTCGGCAGAGTCATGTGACATGGAGCCGCCAGTCAACAGTTCGCACCAATCACAGGTCCGAGGGCGGGACAGGTCCAGTTCCTGCGCCGTAGGATTGGCCCATTGCCAGGCTGTCGCCGGATGTGTCTCTCCGGAGGGGGGGTGGAGGGTGCAGGGCGGAGACCTCCCTCAAGTCAGCGCCTATTTTCTTGCGTCATAAAATGTCGCCAAGGTCAGGCAGTCCGGGCCCCCCACAAGATGGCGTCTGAGCATGTGGCATAGGACGGTTTCTGAGACAATGCCGAAAGAAAAAAAGAAAAAGAGGGGGACAAGGAACCGATCCCCACAAGGACACAACCTTATATCACACAGACATGTTCTAAGAGGGAAAATTCTATATCTAAATATCTACGTAATGTTGTGGGAAATAACAAAAATTAAAGTAAACACCTATAGCATTTTCTCAATTTATATTTCTTTTTTCTTTAGTTCTAGTAGCTTTCATTATGTGTTTAATACTGTGCAGGAGTTAGAAAGCCACTGTCAGAGAACCAGCTTCACCTACATGACAGCTAGTGACAGGGCACTATTGAACTGCATACTACTACTGCTACTATTTAATGGTTTTAGACTATAAATAAAGAATTATTTCCATGGTGTTTACCCAGAGAGCAAAGACAAGATGCAAACTGGGTAAAGAGAATTTTCAGTAGTCAAATATTTGGCCGCATTTCCCTCTAGAATTATAAATTTTCTAGGTGAAAGAAGTATTCCCATTTTCAAAATACTGATTTCTACCACCTTCATATGAATTCATTTTTTTGTGAAGGGAAATTATTTGCTATAGAAAGTAACAAATGTGAGGGATGGAATTATCCAATACCAGAGAACGAGCAATATAGTTTATAATTTAGAAATCCTGTGGTTTAAGATCACATTTAGTCTAAAATAGAATATTAACGTCCTTCATCTATTTTTAAACTTTAACTTGAAATTGAAGATATTTTTCACAGATAAAGATTTTTTTCAAATACTCCAACAAACCCAATAATGGAAACAAACATTGTCAGTCTCATTCCTTTCAGATGATTAAAGTACACTTATATTATAACCACAGAAACAAAAGGTTGTTTCTCAAAGGAGGGGGTTTTATATGGTTGCTATTTTCCTGAAAACTATGACTAATGAAATAAAACTCACTCCTTTTCAAGCAACTATAACCCACTTAAAAAAGACAGGAGTAGGAAAATCTATGGCAGAAAGAAACATGAGCAAGAATTCAGAAATTGTTTCTGCCTCAAATCTTTCTGAAAAAAAATTAGCAGGGCAAACTTTTCCTCTCCCCTGAATATATCTGTCTACTTAATATTTTAAAGACTTACAATAAATGATGGGTCACTGCTTTTATTAGGCATTCTGCCAGTTTGGGGGTACATGCTTTCAATCAGTCTCCCTAATCAACTCTCCAGCCCCTTTAGTGGTTCATCACTAACTTGGCCATCTGTTACCACTGGCTGAAAAATCCCAAAGTGGCTAATTTTCCAGTGCAATCACTATTTGAAAAAGAAAACAAAAACGACCAAACAAAAAAACCCCTTCTTTTTCTTTCTTTCTTGTATTTAAGTTGTGTCTTATCTTTTGCCAGTACTGTAGGAGCTTTGCTCTATTTTGCAATAAGTCAAATAATCCAATAACCCCTTGCTGAACGTTGCAATGTTGATATTTTTTTTCCACAATAAAATGATGATTTGCATCTATTGGGTCATTTATGCAAAATGTTCTTCTCTTAGGATTTGTAGGTGAATAAGTAGGAGAAAATGTAACCTAATAATTTTTCTTCTAAGCAACAATAGTGTTTACTACTTAGCTAAAATATTAATGAATGCTGACAATATTAAGGTAAAAAAATTCTATCATCAGCATTAATGAAGTTTTACAGGAGTCTTGGATCCAATATATACTGCAGCCTTTCATTTTAAAACAATTTTAAAATATATGTTAAAAGTAATAGGCATCTGTAAGCAGATTTGAATAGGAATTAGCACTCAAGGCTTTTGTGCACAATTGCGTCCCACATACACTTTACTTAGAGATTGAAACTATCTATATACAGAAGAACTACAGCATGTGTAAAAGCTTGCCATGCCTTTGGTTTTTAGAGATTTTCCCTGGAAGTGCCTCTTAAAAGACAGATGTGTTCTGGATCCTTTGCTTAGGTTACCAGTTAGGGCCCTGATTTCTATCAGATGAGAGCATGATTTTGCACAGTATGAACCATCCCACAGGAAAGGGTTGGAACTCATCAGTTCTATTCAGAGACCAGGCATTAGATAAATGGCAAAAATTTTGGTTTAACAACTTTCCACTGACCTGGACTGGATTAAGATGAGTAATTTAGGGGAAAATATTCAGGACACCAATGGAAAAAATAACAGTTCAAATATCCATTGCAGTTCTGAAGAAATGATTGTCTCAGTTGCATTCAGACTCCTTCCTTCATATTTGCGAAAGTGTTCATCACTGTATTTTTTTTTCTGAGCATAATTTCCTGCTCTTCATACCAAAACTTACATTTGTATGCCAGAGAGCCTAGACATACAGAAACAAGTGTATGTGTTTTCATCTATTGTTTCTTAGAATTGTTGCTGAAAATGTTTTAATTGTTCTTCTGGGGAAAATAAGTTATATATATTGCAAGTTCCTATATGAACAAATGCTCATAGAGCTTGGAATGGCATGTGCATAAGTCTCTCTTCACTTACAAGAACAAGGCTCACTTAAGACTCAAATTGTATGCCCACAAAGGGAAATTAGTGGGCATAGAATAGAGAAAAAGTAATATAAGAACAGCATTTTCCTCAGCCAATTTTAAACCCCTTCTGAGCGCAGAAAGGTCAATTCTCAACAAGTTGCTCAAACCATTATGCCCAGTTTTGGACTGGTTACATTTATGCATATGTATATTGGGGCATACTGTTGGCAAACTGTATACAAACACATGCAATGCAGGTAAAGACTTCCTTGCTTCCTTTGATTGTCCTTAGGATAACATATCTAATGGAAGGCTGTAATAAATCTAAATTTCACCTGTAATTATGGAATCGTTACTACATAGAACCCATCATCGGGAAAGAACATATGGATTCTATGAGGCAAGTCAGGTTATTATTTTAAGCTCTTAAATATTTGAAAACTTGCAAAAGGTGACAAAGAGAAAAAAAGTGCGGTCACTTGACCCTAAAAAAACTGTACAAATCAAATCTGAGCCCAGCAGTTAATATCAGTTTTAAATGCAACCTTTATGCTTAACACACATGTCTTAGAAGCCATATAATGTATTTTGTACGTCCTTGGAAAGAAAATCTGAGATAATGGTGCATTTTCTTTTTTTTTAAGTGGTGTGTTTGAGATCATTCATGCACTTTTACATTAGAAAACTCATCTTTGTTAGCAAAATACATTCCAAGATAACAACAAGAATATAAGTTTTAATTAACTCTATTTTTTTTTGCTGAAATGATGTGTAATATTCAGGTTTCATCCACTGCCAAGATGTCATAACATTGCAGATATCTGTCTTCATGTGGTTAGTAAAAAGAGAATCCTTCATTAAAAAAAAAAGAAAAAAACCCAGTTTTTTCTTCCTGAAGGAGATTTTACTCTCCAAATATCCAGATTTAATGTAGAAAACTATTTAACTGGGTTTTTCTAAACTGCATGGATAAAATCCTGATGTCGTTCAAATCAGTGATGGATTTTCCCTTTTCTGGTTTTGCCCTAATGATGCAATTCTGTATTAAAATATTTTTCTTCAAAGTTAGGTAATTTTTATTTCAGTTGTGTTTCAGTAGAATTCCATGACTCCAGCAGACAAGAGCAATACTGCAGAACTACCAAGATTGTAGGTAAGATGAAATCATGTCATCAGTGGCAGTAGAATCATAGAATCACAGAATAATTTAGGTTGGAAAAGACCATTAAGTCCATTGAGTCCAACTGTTAACCTAGCACTGCCAAGTGCACCACTAAACCATGTCCCTAAGTGCCACATCTACATGTCTTTTAAATACTTCCAGGGATGGTGACTCAACCACTTCCCTGGGCAGCCTGTTCCAATGCTTGACAACCCTTTTAGTGAAGAAATCTTTCCTAATATCCAACCCAAATCTCCCCTGTAGCAACTTAAGGCTGTTTCCTCTCATCCTATCAACAGCCTTTAAACCATAGAAGGCTTATATATACCTTACAAGGGCAGCAGGCACCTGTGAGATTCACAAAGATGTACCTTGAAGGTCATGAAGGAAATGATGTACTTTGCTGTATTTCAAGCTTAACAGAGGCTGGTTATAATTTGGTAGCTTTTGTTAAAAAGTGTGTCTGTCATTCCCTTTCTGCTGCCATGTAGGAGAATGATGTATATTCCATCCTCCCTTATTGTCTTGTAGTCAAAAACATGGTTTCCCTAGTCTGGGAAATTCAGAAACCAGTATTCACTGAGAGAGGACAGAAGCACAGAATCAAAGAATGATTGAGGTTGGAAGGGACCTCTGGAGGTCATCTGGTCCAACCCCTCCCAATAAAGCAAGGCCACCTAGAGCCAGTTGCCCAGGACTGTATCCAGATGGTTTTTGAATATATCTCCAGGGATGGAGACTCCACAAGGTCCCTGGGCAACCTGTGTCAGTGTCCGGTCACCCTTGCATAAAGAAGTGTTTCCTGATGTTCAGACCAAACCTCCTGTGCTTCAGTTTGTGCCCGTTGCCTCTGTTCCTGACACTGGACACCATGAAAAGAGCTTGGCTCTGTCTTTGCACTCTCCCTTCAGGTTATAGTTGTTATGGTATTACCAATGGGAGATCATTAGTGTATGCAGTACAAATTTATATACATTTATAAAACTCCTTCAGGCTCTTCTCTTCTCTTCTCTTCTCTTCTCTTCTCTTCTCTTCTCTTCTCTTCTCTTCTCTTCTCTTCTCTTCTCTCCTCTCCTCTCCTCCCCTCTTCCCTCTCCTCTTCCCTTCCCTTCCCTTCCCTTCCCTTCCCTTCCCTTCCCTTCCCTTCCCTTCCCTTCCCTTCCCTTCCCTTCCCTTCCCTTCCCTTCCCTTCCCTTCCCTTCCCTTCCCATCCCATCCCTTCCCTTCCCTTCCCATCCCTTCCCTTCCCTCCCCTCCCCTCCCCTCCCCTCCCCTCCCCTCCCCTCCCCTCCCCTCCCCTTCCCTTCCCTTCCCTTCCCTTCCCTTCCCTTCCCTTCCCTTCCCTTCCCTTCCCTTCCTTCATCATCTTCGTGGCCCTTTGCTGGAATCTCTCTAGTATGTTCATGTCTCTCTTATACTGGGGAGCCCAGAACTGGACACAATACTCCAGATGTAGCCTCAGCAGTGTTGAGTAAAAGGGAAAGATCATCTCCCTCTACCTGCTAGCATCATTGACAGAGAGTAGAGGTAAGATTTTATTCAAACTGAAGAACACAAATTTATTAGTTACACTTACTGTAAGTATGCACATTTTTGAAGATATTTCTGTGACTGGCAAATTGTAAAATCTGGATACTTTGTGTCTCATCAAATGTTTTGGCTGAGGGAAAAATAGGTGAAAAGAAGGTAGTCCCAAAATAGACTGGGTGGTACAAAAATTGCTAAATTTTACAGGAAGAACGGTCACATTAAAATTCTTTCGTGAGATCATTTTAATGAAATATAAAAAGCAATATTTTTCATCTTCATTTTTCATGGGGAAAAAATCTTAGCACTAGCTGTAGATAAATTTTAGTGCTTTGAAATAGATCAGTTCCCCAATAAGAGATAAAAATAGTCATAAATTCTTTACCTAAGCCCTCTTAGGTTTTTTTAATCACAAAATATGGAAGAAAATGTAAATGTATTGAATTTGAATTTGTTTTAATAATTATTAATAGAACAACGTAAAGTAGGTATTAATTCCCCTACTAATGAAAATTTGACCTAGTAAAAATAAAAATCTGTTGTCATAAAGCAAATTAATCTGATATGATATTTTTGAATATTACTGTCAACCTAGATGCAATACTACTTTAATCTTGCAAGTAAATTTTTTAAAAAAAATGTGTTTGCAAGTTTTGATGTCGCAATTCTGAAAAATGTGAATGTGGCTATTAGTACCTGCTTCCTCTATAAAGGATACAAACACACTAGCGAATGCTATGGTCCATTATTTCTTACTAATGGATTTACAAGCCCTAAGGATAAAATATTTAAAACACAAAGTCTTGGAAGCAGGAAGGGATAAAAGGCAGACACCTTAATAAATTCATTACTATGTAACCATACTGAAAAAAATATTGCAGGTAGCTTTTTTATTTTTTCCCTACATATTTAATTCAACTGCTCACACCCTTGACTGCATGTGCAATAAATGATAAAACACTCTGTATAAATTAAATGTAAGCTAAAATAATACCTTCTAAATGGAAGCTTTTTCAGTCTCTAAACATCTACATTGCACATAACAGTCTATTTAAAACACCACACTTGAAAGCAGCTAAATTTGACCTCTTTTAAGACCAAATTGCCTTAACTGACTTTTTACTGTCACTACTAGAAACCTGCAATTTGAAGTACTCATGTTGCATCTGAGAATGACTGTTACAGTATTACCAAAGAGATGGGAGATCCTTAGTGTATGCACTACAAAAATATCTTTGCAAAAATGGAATAGCTTCTATGCTTGTCTGCAAGAAAGTCAACTTGCATAGGAAAGATGATACCTATGTGTGGAACGAACTTTCACTGAAAATCTTCGATTCTTTTTCAGAATAGTGTAATGAGAACTTATGTAATGTAACATACTAGTTATTTCCAGCACGAATTTTATGGAATGATAAGATTCTTTTCTTCAGTAAAAACTTTTTCAAAGTATTTCTTTTATTTGGGAATATTTCATTTCAGTGCTTCAGAACACTTAAGCTCTGTAAGAAATTTCTACAGGCAAATACCATCTAATCAGAATAGTATTGTCTCCTGATCAGTATGGTGAAGGCAATACAGCCCTTGTATAATCTCAAAATGGTCTGAATGTTTCTGCACTGTTCCTTGGTAATGGAAATTGACACCAGGTCAGTGATGTTAGAGCGATTCATACAAATTGGGAAAAATTGTTTGTCTTACAAATGAAGGAAAAAAGAGTTCTCCAAAAAGTATATTTGAATATCAAAGTAATTACCTGAATAACTAATAATTGTAGGATTTTTCTCTTTGTGTGAAAGCTGAAGATAATAACAGTAACTGTACTGGGCACTAGATTCAATCTTACAGAACTACCATCATTGCATAATGATTTTTTATATACTTTGTCATCTTAAAATTCAGTACTTGGACAATTTTGAATAGCTTAATCATTTTTTCAATGTGTCTGTTTGCATTGGGACCACTTTGCATCATTTTAAATTAAAATGTTTCTTGCTGATGCATACTCCGTTTGTGAAAGCATTGATAGATAATACATATAACCAATGGGAATATGTAGACTACTTTTATTATTAAATATAACTTCAAGGTTCTTGTCACTTTAATATGTGCCAAAGCAGTCAATTCTTTTTTTTTTTTTTTGTAGGGTATTTCTTTAGTGTCTTAATTTATCTTCTGTTCCACTGAACCTTGTTTGTACTCAGTCTAGCATACTTTCCCCCAGAGCATTATAACTGAGGTAAATAGAGATTATTTACTTTCCTTTTTGTTTCATTGCAAATATCAACCCATACTCTCAGCATGAATATTTAAATTTATCCTGCTAACATGGTAATTTAAAAGTAATTAAATATTGCACATAACTGACTGACAAGCTTTCTCTGATAAACACTTTGAAGATGTGTTTTCATACTTGCATATGAACAGTTCTGACTATTAAAGACAGTGAAAGTTTTAGCGGTGATCATAATGAAGTCAGGACTTCTTTGATTTGGTGAAGCTCCATCACTCAAGGCTTGATTAAGAACCGTAAAACTTAATTATACTGCAGATCTCCAGTCAAACCTGTAACTTATAAACACATATACATGCACCTAACAAGACCTAGATATTTCACACAGATAATTTCAGTACCTGTTACTGAATGCTTTCCTTTCTGAAGGAATCCAGGGTTTCTCAAGAGGTTTCAGTCCCAAAACCAGACTGAGTGTTAAAGATGTCAGAAAAGTATCTGCAAAAGTTATCACATGATATGGGATTTGAAGTATATGTGCTATGAGCCTTGAATTACACAGAACCCAGCAACCGGGCACTGTTCTGCGACCATCAGCACAGGTCAAGTGCATGCACCCTATCTGACCCTCAAGGCAGAATGGCGGGCACTTACTTGTCTGAGAGCAAAGGCTGCAGCTCCAGTTCGGGGATCTGCACCATCTACCCCAGCGGTGACCGATGCCTCCGCCCAGACAGACCTGCTGAAAGGAGAGACTGCAGTGCAGACCTCAAGCTGCAGATAGTGCCTACACCTTTCTCCTGGGGCAGGGATGGGCAACAGACCTGCCTAAAAAGGTGCAACCAGGTGGAGGACCTCCTGCAGCAGGTGACTGAGCTGCATAAAGCAGTGAGAAGGCTGTGTGATATCAGAAAGGCTGAGAAGAAGTTAGATAACTGGGTCCAAATGCAGTCTGCAGTGGCCCCACAGTCTATGGCCAAACAGCTGAACCGCCTCCACAGTGGCACACACAGAAGGAAGGGGGGATAATACTGCAAAAGAATGGACAGTTGCAATGGCAAGGACCAGCAGGAGGAAGAGACTTCCCCTGAAGCCTGAGGTGCCCTTGCAGAACTGCTTCACTGCTCTGCAGACTGAAAGGAAAGACCTATCGCATTAGAAGAGATGCGGGAGCTCAGTAAGGCAGCCCAATGTACTCCCCGTATAACGACCAGCGCTACCAAGAAAAAATGATGGGTGACAGTAGTGGGCGACTCATTTTTGAGAGGCACAGAAGTGTCTATTTGCCAACCTGATGCACTCTTTAGAGAGGTGTGTTGCTTACCAGGGGCTCGCATCAGGGATATCACTGAGAGACTACCGAGCCTTGTACAGCCCACCGATTATTACCCCCTGCTGTTGTTTCATGTGGGCACCAGTGATACAGCCAGGAGCAGTCTGAGGTGTATCAAGGAGCACTACAGAGCCCTGGGAGCAGTGGTACAGGACTCTGGAGCACAGGTAGTTTTTTCTTCAGTCCTCCCAGTCAAAGGGAATGGGTTTGAATGGGCCAGTTGAATTGAGCAAATCAACAAATGGTTACAGGACTGGTGCCACAGCCAGGGGTTCAGCTACTTAGACTATGGAACTCACTTTGAGAAACCTGGTCTACTGGCGGCTGATGGGGTCCAACTGACAGAGAAGAGGAAGACCATCTTTGGTCATAGGCTTGTCAAGCTGGTGAAGAAAGATTTAAACTAAAGTTGCCGTGGGAGGGAAATCTCAGTCCATCTCAGTCCTGCCAGTTTGATGCCAGGACCACAAACAGGTGCCCAGAACCTGGAGAAGAATTGCAGGTCACCAGGAGAGAGCCAGAAGAGCAGGGCAAAGGAATTTCAGGCAGTAAGTCAGCTTCATCAGGGGCCCAACTTAAATGCCTCTATGCAAGCACATGTAGCATGAAGAATAAACAAGAGCAGCTAGAGACATCTGTGTGCCTGCAGGGCTATGATCTTATGGGCATCACGGAGATGAGGTGAGATGGTCCCTATGACTGGAATGTTGGAATGGAAGGATATAGGCACTTTAGGAAAGACAGACAGGGGAGACGAGGAGGGGATGTCGCTCTCTATGTCAATGACCACCTGGAGTGCATTGAGCTCTGTCTGGGAATGGAGGAGGAGCTGATGGAGAGCTTATGGGTCAGGATTAAAGGGAGGGCAGGGACTGGAGATGTTATAGTGGGTGTCTGCTACAGGCCACCTGACCAGGAAGACTGGGAAGATGAGACTCTCTACAGACAGATAGGTGTACCTCATGTTCACAAGACCTGGCCCTCATGGGGAACTTCAACTACCCCGATATCTGTTGGAAGGACAACACAGCAGGGCACAAGTAATCCAGGAGGTTCCTGGAATGTGTGGATGACAACTTTCTTCTCCAAGTGATAGAGGAGCCAATGGGGTGAGGTGCCATGCTGGACCTTGTTCTCACCAACAGGGAGGAGCTGGTGTGGGAAGTGAAGGTCAGTGGCAGCCTTAGCTGCAGTGACCACGAAATAGTAGAGTTCAAGATCCTCAGGGCAGTGAGGAGGGCACACAGCAAGCTCACTACCCTGGACTTCAGGAGAACAGACCTTGGCCTCTTCAGGGACCTGTTTGGTAGAGGACCATGGGATAAAGCCCTGAAGGGAAGAAGGGCTCAAGAAACCTGGTTAATATTCAAGGATCACCTCCTCCAAGCTCAGGAGCGATGCATCCCAACAAAGAGGAAGTCAGGCAAAAATGTCAGGAGGCCTGCATGGATTAATGAGGAGCTCCTGGACAAACTCAGGCACAAGAAGGAAGCCTACAGATGGTGGAAGCAAGGGCAGGTATCCTGGGAGGAATACAGGGAAATTGTCCGAGCAGCCTGGGATGAGGTTAAGAAAGCTAAAACCCTGATAGAATTAAATCTGGCCAGGGATGTCAAGGACAAGAAATGCTTCTATAGGTATGTCAGTGTCAGTGAAAGGAAGACTAGGGAAAATGTGATCTCTCTCTGGAAAGAAACGGGAGAGCTGATTACCCAGGATCTGGAGAAGGCTGAGGTACTCAACGGCTTTTTTGCCTCAGTCTTCACCAGCAAGTACTCTAGCCACACCACTCAAGTCACAGAAGGCAAAGGCAGGAACCGGAAGGATGAAGAACTGTCCACTGTAGGAGAAGATGAGCTTCGAGACCTGATGGGACCTGATGAGGTGCATTTACTGGTCCTGAGAAAACTGGCAGATGAACTTGCTAAGCCACTATCCATCATTTTTGAGAAGTCGTGGCAGTGTGGTGAAGTTCCCACTGACTGCAAAAGGGCAAACATAACCCCCATTTTCAAGAAGGGAAAAAAAAGAAGACCCGAGGAACTACAGGCCAGTCAGTCTCACCTCTGTGCCTGGCAAGATCACAGAGCAGATCCCCCTTGAAACTATGCTAAGGCATATGGAGAACAAGGAGGTGGTTGGTGACAGCCAACATAGCTTCACTAAGGACAAATTTGTGCCTGACAAATTTGGTAGCCTTCTATGACGGGGATACAGCATTAGTGGATAAGGGAAGAGAGACTGATGCCATCTACCTGGAGTTGTGCAAAGCATTTGATACTGTCTCTAAATTGGAGAGAGGTGGGCTTGATGGATGGACCACTTGGTGGATAAGGAATGGGCTGGGTGGTTGCACTCAAACAGTTGTGGTCAACAGCCCCATGCCCAAGTAGAGACCAGTGACGAGTGACATTCCTCAGGGATCAGTATTGGGGATCGTGTTGTTTAACATCTTTGTTGAGGACATGGACAGTGGGATTGAGTGCACCCTCAGCAACTTTGCCAATGACACCAAGCTGTGTGGTGTGGTCGACATGCTGGAGGAAAGGGATGCCATCCAGAGTGACCTTGACAGGCTTGAGAGCTGGGCCTGTGCAAACCACATGAAGTTCAAAAAGGCCAAGTACAAGGTCCTGCACGTGGGCTGGGGCAATCCCAAGCACAAATACAAGCTGGGCAGAGAAAGGATTGAGGGCAGCCCTGAGGAGAAAGACTTGGGGGTGATGGTTGACAAGAAGCTCAATGTGAGTCGGCAATGTGTGCTTGCAGCCCAGAAAGACAACTGTATCCTGGGCTGCATCAGAAGAGGTGTGACCAGCAGGTCGAGGGAGGTGATTCTCCCCCTCTACTCTGCTCTTGTGAGACCTCACATAGAGTACTGCGTTCAGCTCTGGGGCCCCCAGCATAAGAAGGACATGGACCTGTTGGAGTGAGTCCAGAGGAGGGCCACAGAGACGATCAGAGGGCTGGAGCACCTCTCCTATGAAGACAGGCTGAGAGAGTTGGGGTTGTTCAGCCTGGAGAAGAGAAGGCTCTGGGGAGACCTTCTAGCAGCCTTCCAGTACCTGAAGGGGACCTACAAGAAAGCTGGAGAAGGACTTTTTACAAGGGCATGTAGTGATAGAACGAGGGGTAACAGTTTTAAACTGAAAGAGGGTAGATTGAGATTAGATATCAGAAAGAAATTCTTGACTGTGAGGGTGGTGAGACACTGAAACATGTTGCCCAGAGATGTTGTGGATGCCCCCTTCCTGGCAGTGTTCAGGGTCAGGTTGGATGGGATTTTGAGCAACCGGGTCTAGTGGTAAGGTGTCCCTGCCCATGGCAAGGGTGTTGGAACAAGATGATCTTTAAGGTCCCTTCCAACCCAAACTATTCTATGATATGATTCTATGATATGACTCCATCTAAGGAAAAAGGAATTATAAGGACTTAACTTTGTTTTAAACATTTGCTTTTTAAGGTAAGAGATTCCTTTCTCATCTGTGTTGTATGTATGAAAGAGTCATGGTTCTCATGTCAGAGGCATGAACCTTTCGTTGTTCTGTTATCAGATCACATAATGAATGGCATGAAAGTGTAGCACTTACATCAGAAAAAAATCTATATTTTCTCCTTCTATACTTTTTACTACTACAGTTTCTCTCTGTTACCTCCATACTGGTCAAGGAAGAATGGGTAAGCCACCGTGCTGTGTTTTCTTGGAATATTTGAATTCTCA
The DNA here is from genome assembly GCF_013368605.1 of Nyctibius grandis. Taxonomy (NCBI): domain Eukaryota; kingdom Metazoa; phylum Chordata; class Aves; order Nyctibiiformes; family Nyctibiidae; genus Nyctibius; species Nyctibius grandis. The sequence continues at coordinate 82,661,018 of NC_090658.1, forward strand.
GTGCCACAGTAGCCCAGTGGAAGATGGAAGCCAAGTCAAGGCCAAAGCCAAAAAACTCAACTCCTCTGTTAAATTTGCACATATGCAGCATTTAAGTGCCCTTTTCTGGGTGCTTCTTTTCACTCCATAAATCACAGCCATATATATATTTCTGATTGTAAGCAAGTCACTACATGCAGCATTTCAACACTGCGATTTTCACTGGATCTTGAACAGAGGTTCAGTCCTATAGCAGAAGTGAGAAGATCTGAACCTTCAGTTAGTGTGTGTGTGGGCATTTATAATCACATGATAATATGTTAAACTTAGATGGAAGAACTGTGAATGCCATAGATTATTTATTTGTTTTTCTTCTTTTCTTTTAACAGAACAATTGAATTCCTGCTTATCTGTAGGAAAAAGAAAAAAATAAAAAAATATGAACACGTATCTCTAGGTCTGCTTTCAAGGTCTACCGTGAATGGATATAATCTCTTTCCTGTACACTCAGCTGACAAAAGGTCTCACTAAGTCTGAGCGAGTATCTAGAACTGCGATATAAAGTAGCTTGTTTTTCACAATAAATATGTACCGTCAGTTCAAGATAAAAGCAGGGTATCTCTCTAGAATATACTGTTTAAATATATAACATATATAAGTGGTTAGAAGATTCACCTACTTAAGTGTTTTGTTTTCCCCACATGAAATACTTTGCAAGTTGTCACCCCATTTGTACAGTGCACGTAATAGCAAGTAATATATAATATCACTGTCAAATTTTTGCTCACTTTTCATTTGTAAAAATTGTTCAGTGTTTTTCATACTTGTTACCCTTAAAAACTAAAAAACCCTTAATTTTTATTTCCAAAACTGTATTTAGAATCCACAGAACTGTTATTTGTCATTACTGAGTTTTTTTCCACTCTTATGTTGAATAACCTTGTAAATTTAGACTTTATACAAACCCTTTCATCAGTATTTTAATTTTAACCCACATTGATCGGGGCAAAAAGACACTGCAAGCTGAGAGCATTTTGATGGGCTGCAGGAAATGAATCTCTGATTCTGTTCAGAACCAGTAGTTGTCTTCTGATGTCTCAACATGCAGCACAATTTGGTAGGTTTACCTTTCACTCTCATGCCCCGTTTGGGCTGGGTAGGTAGGCTGATAAAGATTTCAGACAGCTCAAACTCCCATTGTCAGTGACATTCATGCTCTTAGTATAAACAGCAGCCTTTAATGCAATTCCAGCATAAATCATGAATACCTTCCATCTTGCCCAAAATATTCGCTGTACTATAGCCTATCTCTAAAAATAAGTTTCTGTCTCTACGTTCAGTGAGTGATTTCTTTCACAGATATATAGAAAAGGATGTAACTCACTGTGGTTAAGCATGCAAATGTAGTCTCCTTCTCTTTTTCTCTCTCTAGTTTCCATGGTAATGCATCAAAACTAATGGAGGCCCACAGAATGTCATGTTCAGATACAGAACAGTAATAGAAAATCTGTAGTTCAAAATGAAAGGCAAATTACAGTGTGTTAAAATCAGTCTTATAAGTACATGTTTAAAAAGTAAAAGTTCAGGTAGAAAACTTTAATGCTTTATAGATTATATGTAAAGACACAGCCCTTATAGGAGCCCTACAGATTTAATGTAGAATGTCTGGGACTTTAAACAGAAATTTTTGGAGTATGGCAAAGAGTTTAAGAGCAGATAAATTACTCCGTATCAAATTATGTGTCAAAGTAATCTCTATTTTCCAAGTGAGTTAATTCATTCTACAAAGTGTGGGAGTTCCTCTAGGAGCATTACAGTAGAGATTCCAGACGGTTGTTGGACAGAGGACACTTTTGTCTGTCAGAGAGACAGACAAAACAATTTGAAATTAAAATGAATAAACAAAACATCATCCCAAAACAAAAATAAAAAAATCTCATTAAAACCTGGGCTTACACTTTTCAGATGGAAAACACGGAAAAAAATTGCATTCTGTGAATCTTAATCTGTGAATTTTACTTATACCAACACAGCTCCAACAAAATTCATTCAGCTGAACATCTTTATGCCAGGCAAAGGTCTAGCTGTGACTTTAATCAATAGGTGGTTTTATGTATTTATTCCTTTATTACCTAAAGGAAATTTAGGTAGATCAAAAAGACAAACTGACTGATTTCATAAAGATGTATCAGTTTTACATGTGTGAAAGTTAACACCGCTGCCAAAGATTGAATTCCGTCTTCCAACTCTCTTTCCTATACTTATATAGCCTTCAACAGAGCTCTTTGCAGCTCGATGGTGAATTAAGCAGAGACATTGATTTGTCTGAGAGGATTCTTTTTCTAAATTCTTTTCAGGTGGATGTCTTGTCTGTAAGTATGGTCAAATGCTTGTGCTGTCACAACAAAAAAGGGGGAAATGAAAGTAAAAACACAGGAGAAGTTGAAAAGAACTTTAACTCGTAGGTCTTGCTTAAATGGACTTCAAATAACAGCACAGGGTTTAGTTATTTTAGTGATGAATATTAATAAAGATAGAACATCACTGTAACAAAGAAGTTATTCTTAATGTGGTGGAAATACATTTTATCATATTAACCCTGTGTCTTACATCATCTAACGTAACTAGTAAGTTATTCACATATCTAGGCTCTTAAATGTTTAACATTCCCACTGAAATTTTTAGAAGTCAGTATTCTACAAGGATTTATAAGCACCATTTTTCTTGAAAGTAGACTCAAGCAAAAAATGTTTATATACTTAAAGTTTTGTCAAGGCCGAGCTTATTCATAGTTTTATTCCTAGCTTGGAATATCAAACAGGGGAGGTATTACCTTTTTCTTCTTTATCACCACCTGTTGTAAGCAAGGGGGTTTTTGTGACTAAAAGGTTTATTGACATAAGCATTTAAATGAATATTTTATATCTTTAATTGTAACAGTGGTGTACTCTTATCATGGAGGAGATCAAAGTTTGACCCAGGTCATAGATTTAAGAGAAAAACCAAGATGGATATTTTTTCCAAATTAATGAGCAAATATTTAACCTAAAGTGCTCTTGAGGGCCATTAAGACCATTTGATCGCTGATCCATAAGAATTAGCCTGCTGTAATATAACACTTTTTCCACAGCAATCTCCTGGAGAAACTGACTGGCTTGGATGGACATACGCTTTGTTGAGTAAAAAACTGGCTGGATGGTTGAGCCCAAAGAGTTGTGGTGAACGAAGATAAATCCAGCTGGCAGCCAGCCACAAGTGGTGTTCCCCAGGCCTCAGTATTGGGGCTTGTTCTCTTTAATATCTTTATCATAGACGAGGTGATAGAGTGCACCCTCAGTAAATTTGCAGATGACACCAAGTTAGGTGGGAGTGTTGATCTCCTTGAGGATAGAAAGGCTCTATAGAGGGATCTGGACAGGCTGGATCGATGGGTCAGGGCCAATTGTATGAGGTACAACACGGTTAAATGTCAGGTCCTGCACTTGGGTCACAACAACCCCATGCAACCCTACAGGCTTGGCAGAAAAGGACCTGGGGGTGTTGACTGATAGCTGGCTGAACATGAGCCAGCAGTGTGCCCAGGTGGCCAAGAAGGCCAACAGCATCCTAGCCTGCATCAGAAATAGTGTGGCCAGAAGGGAAAGAGAAGTGATTGTCCCTCTGTACTCAGCACTGGTGAGGCCGCACCTTGAATACTGTGTTCAGTTTTTAGCCCCTCACTACAAGAAAGACATTGAGATGCTGGAGAGAGTCCAAAGAAGGGCAAAGAAGCTGGTGAAGGGTCTGGAGAACAAGCCTTATGAGGAGCGGGTGAGGGAACTGGGGTTATTTAATCTGGAGAAAAGGAGGCTCAGGGGAGACCTTATCGCTATTTACAACTACCTGAAAGGAGGTTGTAGCAAGATGGGTGTTTGTTTCTTCTCCCAGGTAACAAGTGATAGGACAAGAGGAAATGACCTCAACTTGTGCCAGGGGAAGTTTAGATTGGATATCAGGAAAAATTTCTTCATGGAAAGGGTTATCGAGCATTGGAACAGGCTTCCCAGGGAAGTGGTTGAGTCACCATCCCTGGAAGTTTTTAAAAGACATACAGTTGTGGCGCTTAGGGACATGGTTTAGAGGTGGACTTGGCAGTGCTAGGTTAACAGTTGGACTTGATGATCTTAAAAGTATTTTCCAACCTAAGTGATTCTACTGTAGAGGGGTTTTTGGAGCAGAATGGTCATGTAATGAGCCAGAAGTATGAGAGTATGGAGTGAAGGCCTAGCTGCGTGAGAAGATTCATGTAGCTAGTGTCAACAAGCCGATCTTCGAGAGATGAGGAAAAACAGCAGCTGAGCAAACAAGAATTGAGGGAGTAGCCGGTGGGAGCCGAACACGGAGGAGAAGAAACAAGAACTGATGGAGCCAATTAAGGAAGGACCAGTGGCAGAGCAGTGACCAATCAACACATCAAAGAAGAGTATGTTTAGTAATATTAATGAATAGCAATGCACATGCTTACAGCCAGGGAAAGTACAAAATGTATAAAAGGGACAGCTTATGCTTAATAAACGTCTTCACTTTGATTCACATTGGATTTTGTGGAGGCGTGTTCCTTCTCCTCAGATGGTGACCCTGATGAGACGCTGATCGACGGCAAGTTCGGGGAATAGCCCAGAAGGAGGTACACCGGCTGGAGTACGGCTCAGCAGGTCTGAAGACCGGGGCGAGACGGAGGACGACTCGCAAGAAAAGAAAAGAACGTTGCAACGGGACACTTAGTGAGGTGAGCAGCCGGGGGAAAAAGGAGATGGGCCAAAATATTTCTAAAGAAGAAAGTGCAATAGTAAGGCTTCTCCTACATACTGATTCACACTCCTCTAAGAGAGGAGTGAAACATGATGAGCATTTGCTCCGGAGACTGTTAGTTTGGTGTCGAGAGCATGGGTTCCCTTCGGACCCCCAGAGTGCTTTTAAGGTCGACACTTGGGAAGATATTGGAAAGGGTTTATGGGACACGATAAGCAGTGGGGAAAAGGAGGCAATCGAACTGGCAACTGCATGGAGGGCTGTTCTTACTGCTCTTCAAGAAATGAAAGCAGAGAGGGCTGTTGCAGCAGGGGCTTTTACGGCTCTGCGTCCAACAGAGGTTAACCCTGGGGCGAGAGGTCTTCTTGTTTTTGGTCAGCCGCCAATAGCAGTTTTTTCAAACCCCTCCACACCACCAGAAGAGCAGGAGAAAATTGAAATACCTCCTAAACCAACAGGGGAGCCCCCTAAACCGGAGGAAATGGAGGTTGATGAGCATCAGCCCGAGCCCACCCCCCCACCCTTCAAGCTTCCGCGAGCCACCAATCTCGCAAATCGCGCCGAATATGAATATCCCCCTCTGCCCCCGTCGTCTCCCCCATCACCTGCTGGCGGTCCAGGGAAATTTAAGGATCCGGTGGCTTGGGCGGAAAAATTGTTAGCAAAATTACAAGACCTGGAAAGACAGACGACCTTAACTGAGCGACAACATAAGGAGGAGCAGAGAAGAGAAGAAGAAAGGGAACGCCTACGCGGGGGGGGGCCAGGGGGGCTGGGGGGGGTGCTGAAGTGACTGGGACTAGCCGCATGAGAAACATGGATGAGAATGTTGGTATGCACTCTGTCATGGGGGACGGGGGAGGAGACGATCCGCGATTACGGTGGCGAGGAGTTATGCAGAATGCGCTAGTGGAGGGGGAGATTCTGCCCACAGCTTTCCCAGTTATTTTGGGAAATCGGAGAGAACCACCGCGCTGGGTAGGATTACAGTGGGAGATTGTTAAGGAGGCACGGAAAGCGGTACAACAAAATGGGTTGCATGCACCTTATACCCAAGCATTTATAAATAGTATCTTTATGTCTACGCTTTTAACACCTTTTGATTTTAAGCAACTGATGGCGATGATTTTAACCCCGATGCAGGAACTCTTGTGGCGGACGAGGTGGCATGACGCAGCACAGGCTGCAGCGGTGGAAAACCTGGGGAGGGGAGATAATGATCCTCTTTTAGGGATAACATTTGACCAACTGGTGGGAGAAGGGCAGTTTAGTGATCCACAACGACAGGCACGACTTAGACCAGAAGCCTTGGCACTTACTGCCACCTTAGCCCGAGAGGCTTTTAAAACCCTCCCAGAAGATGGGAAAATAATTCCTGCCTATACAAAAATAAGGCAAGGTCCATCTGAGCCTTATATGACATTTTTAGAAAGATTGCATGAAGCATTGGAAAGGGCATCGCTGACCGATGTAGCTCGAGAGGCGTTGCTAATGTCGTTGGCAGTCGACAATGCTAATCCTACTTGTAAGCGCATTTTACAGACATTACCCAAAAATTCTAGCCTGGCAGAAATGATGGATGCGTGTGAGCGCGTAGGAACAACGGAAGAAACAGCAGGATACATGGCGTCAGCCTTTGCAGCTGCGGTGAAACCTCTAGTACGATCAGGGAGAGGCGATCAGGGACCAAAATGTTACAACTGTGGCAAACCGGGACACCTTAAGGCTCAATGTCGAGTAAAAAGTCATGAGTTTGCAGGGACCTGCAATCGCTGCCGGAAATACGGTCACCGTGTAGATGAATGCCGATCTAGATTCACTAAGCAGGGAACTCGGCTGGGAAACGGGGGGGTGAGCGCGAGGAGACCCAGCACGATGACACAAAACAGGTCTTCCACCCGGGCTGCCTGGATGGCGTCGCCGCCGCCACAAGAGGGAGTGCTGGGGTGGACATTGCCACAGCAGTAGAGGTGACTCTGATAGACCCGCAAGTACAATGTATACCCACCGATATGAAAGGCCCACTGGGTCACGGGTTGAGTGCCTTACTTATCGGGCAATCCTCTACGACCCGAAAAGGTCTTTTCGTTTTACCCGGTATAATCAATGCCGATTTTACAGGGGTCATATCTATTATGGTATGGACCCCACTGCCACCAATTCATATACCCAAAGGAGAAAAATTTGGACAACTGGTACCCTTTAAATCAGCTGTGCCCACAGCTGGGAATCAGATAAGAGGGGCTGGGGGTTTTGGATCGACAGGCCAGGCAGACATTTATCTGGCAATGGATATCAGCAAGGCAAAACCAACAGAACGGGTAACACTAAAAGAACCTGGTGGGAAAACTTGCGTGGTCATTATGCTGATTGATACTGGAGCAGACGTTACAATAATCAGTCAAGCAGTGTGGCCTCATTCGTGGCCATTGGAGATCCCCCCTACGCCCATTTTGGGGGTCGGGGGAATACAGACCACTAAAATCAGTACAAATGTGATTTGTTGCAAATTGCAGGATGGGAGTACCTGTACAGTAAGACCATATGTGATGCCTGTCCCCATTTGTTTACGGGGGAGAGATGCATTAAGTCAATTAGGGGCACGTTTGGTAACTAACAGTGAGGGTTTTTAGAGGCGGCCATTGATGAAGGGCGACCAGTCCTAAAACTAACCTGGAAAACAGAAACCCCAGTTTGGGTTGATCAATGGCCGCTGTCTGCAGAAAAAATCACCCACCTTGAAAGCTTGGTACAGGAGCAACTGGGAAAAGGTCATATTGAGCCCACAACAAGCCCATGGAACACCCCAATATTTACTATTCCGAAAAAAAGTGGCAAATGGCGTTTGTTACATGACCTTTGAAAAATCAATGAGGTCATGGATGATATGGGAACCCTACAACCAGGGCTCCCATCCCCCAATATGATCCCTAAAGACTGGGACATTTTAATCATTGACTTAAAAGATTGTTTCTTCACCATCCCTTTGCACCCTGATGACTATCAGAAATTTGCTTTTTCGGTGCCATCAGTGAACAAAGCTGCACCTATGAAACGCTGTCATTGGGTTGTGTTACCACAGGGAATGAAAAATTCACCGACAATGTGTCAAATGTATGTGGCCTGGGCACTTGCTCCTGTGCGAAGACATTTTCCAAATTTGATTATATACCATTATATGGATGACATTCTAATAGCAGGGAAACAATTGGATAAAAAACAATTGATTAATACACTGCAGACTGAACTAGCAAAAGGTGGATTGCAAATAGCCCCAGAAAAGGTACAACAGGAGGAAAATTGGAAGTACCTTGGGTGGGAAATTACCAAAACAACTGTTAGACCCCAAAAACTAGAAATTCGTGTGAATATCAGTACTTTAAATGATGTACAAAAACTGTTGGGAGACCTCAATTGGGCGCGAACCCCGTGTGGTCTCACCAATGCTGAATTGGCACCTTTGATGCAATTGCTAAAGGGAGGAGGCGGTGCAGATGCCCCCCGCACATTGACACAGGAAGCTGAGCAGGCATTGAAACACCTGAGTACCAAAATAGCTATGGCATACACTCACCGTTGGGACCCAGATTACAGTATTGGAGTATTGGTTATCAATCACGATCGCCACCCCCTGGCATTAATTATGCAGTGGGTGACTGACAAGGATCCTCTACATGTGCTGGAATAGATCTTTTTGCCTATGCAACCAAAACGTACCATCACTATGAAAGTAGAGGCCATAGCACAACTTGTAATGAAAGGAAGGCAGAGGGTTGTAGAGATAGCAGGCGTCGAACCTGCTTTTTTGGTTATTCCACTGGTTGCAGAGTATCTACAATGGGCATTACAAAATTCCATACCATTACAAGTTGAGTTATTGGATTATAGGGGTGAGTTGAAGGTACATCTACCCCCTCACAAATACTTCTCTGTGCTGCAATTGGGTCAATGGGAAGAATTACCAAAAAGGTCAGAACGTCCGGTCAGTGGTGTCACCTTTTTTACAGATGCTGGAGGCAAAGCTCAAAAAGCAGCATAACATGGTTAGACAATGGGAAGTGGCATGATGTAATTTTATCTGACATTCAAGGGTCTACACAACAATTAGAATTGCGAGCTGTGGTGGAGGTCTTCAGGCGATGGAACACGGCACCTGTTAATGTGGTATGTGACTCTTTATATGTCGTAGGGATTGTCCAGAGGATGGAGCATGCTCTGCTCAAAGAGATAGCTAATGAACAACTATACCAACTTTTTCATTAATTATGGCTTTTGCTGACAGAGCGACTGCATCCATATTTCATCACACATATCCGTAGTCACACAGGACTCCTGGAAGGCTTAGCTGAAGGCAATGCTCGGGCAGACAAACTTGTCGCACCTGCCTGGGCTGCGCCTTCAATTGATCGCTTCGCTCAAGCACAACGATCCCATGCCTTTTTCCATCAATCTGCTAAGGTACTGCGGCGTCAGTTTGGGCTATGCAGTGCAGATGCACGTGGGATAGTCCAGTCCTGTCCAGACTGTCAACATCTTGGGGGTGGTTTAGCACCTGGTGTCAACCCCCGTGGTACTGGACCGTTGGAGATATGGCAAATGGATGTAACACACATCCCCGAATTTGGACGGCTGAAATATGTCCACGTGAGTGTTGACTGTTTCTCCCTTGCTACCTGGGCTACAGCACAAACAGGCAAATCCAGCAAACACGTTCAACGACACATGCGTTCTGCTATTGCAGCCCTGGGCATTCCACAGACGATTAAAACGGACAATGGCCCAGGCTATGTGGCACGTGCCACACAGGACTTTTTCCAACTGTGGGGTATAACACATGTAACAGGTGTCCCACATTCACCAACGGGACAAGCTATTGTGGAGCGCATGAATCAAACTCTGAAACACCTTTTACAAAAACAAAAAGGGGGAGAGCCAGGGCTATCTCCTCCTGACAGGTTGTGCAAAGCGCTTTATGTACTAAACTTTTTACGCTTGCCACAGGACTACTCTGTACCTCCAGCAGTAAAACATGGTGCAGGGTTAAAGGGAGGTATGGAGGCTTTTCAGAAAGAACAGGAACAAGCCAAAGTGACAGTAAAAAATGGGGTGACTGGTGTGTGGGAAGGTCCAATGAAATTAATAACGTTGGGTCGAGGGTATGCATGTGTCGTTACAGATACAGGAGCCAAATGGGTACCAGCTAAGTGGGTGAAGCCGTGGCTACAGAAACAACCTGAACTACAGGAGCCAACTCAGGATCTGCCTCGGAACACTGACCTCTCGAGAGATCCAGTGCCCTGACTGCGGGAAGTGTGAAAAAAGGTTTGCGTGGGAGGTATAGAAAAGGGAGCAAAAGGCGCAGTCATGATGAAGCAAGGGGTTGTTTTTTCTGTGTTAAGCCTGCTTTGGATCCTGGACCTGACAAAAGGTCATCAACCGATAGTCCTTCCACCGACACCGTGGAAGGGGAGTCACAACGTTTGGGTGACTCTGATGCGGAGCTTGAACCAGACGCAGTTTTGTGCCTCCTTAGCTCAGCCTGAACAACCCTTCCATACATTTCTGGTGGGGGTCCCCTTAAACAGATCTGAAAGTAAGGAGATAGTGGCAGGGTTGAATGTGCTGAAACAGAGCCTCTGTGAGAATGCAATGAAATGTGGCGAACATTGGGATTTATGGGACGATAGCTTGCCTGTCAGTCCCTTAGAGCCCCAAGAACTTGACATCCTAGGAACTTTAGAGGCAGAATCCTGTGTGTTTTTCAATTACACAGAGGGATCAAACATTTATCAGAACGACATAAAGAGATTACAAGGTGTCACACCCAGTAATCCATTGTGGCAAAATGAATCTATCTGGTGTGCAAACGTAGGGCGCAGTCGAACAGAGCCAGCACCGGATTTGGCCATGCCTAGAAAATTACCAGAAGGTTTATTCCTAATTTGTGGAGATAGGGCTTGGCCAGGGCTGCCCAGTAAAAAACTGGGAGGTCCATGTACCATAGGTAAATTAAGCTTACTAATGCCTACACGAAAGGTCATATTAAACCACACTAACCTACACAAGATTAAAAGAAGTGTCACTACCTTAGGGAAAGAATGTAAAGATGAGGTAGAACTATGGTCTAGGACCAAAGTAGTTCTTTCTTCTATTTTTGCACCGGGTGTTGCTGCTGCACAAGGACTAACACAATTGCGAAATTTAGCTTGCTGGGTTGCAAAAAGAGCTGATCAAACTTCTAGAATTTTAGGAACATTAGCCAATGATGTAGATAGTATCCGACATGCTACCTTACAAAATAGAGCTGCTATAGATTTTTTATTATTAGTGCATGGTCACGGATGTCAGGAGTTTGATGGGATGTGTTGCATGGATCTGAACGATCATTCCAGGTCAATTCATAAGCAGATCAAAGAGCTCATGGATGCCACACAGAAAATATGGGAACAGCATGGGTTCCTGGATGACTGGTTGCGTAATTTGGGAATTGGAGGGTGGCTGGTCGGATTGATTAAAATGCTATTGATGGGATTGTTTGTGATTTGTATTATCATCCTTGTATTACCGTGTTTATTCTCCTGCTTGCAAAGGGCCCTGCAGCGGACAATAAACACGGCCTTTCTGGCTCAAGAAAAGAAAGGGGGAATTGTAGAGGGGTTTTTTGGAGCAGAATGGTCATGTAATGAGCCAGAAGTATGAGAGTATGGAGTGAAGGCCTAGCTGCGTGAGAAGATTCATGTAGCTAGTGTCAACAAGCCGACCTTCGAGAGATGAGGAAAAACAGCAGCTGAGCAAACAAGAATTGAGGGAGTAGCCGGTGGGAGCCGAACACAGAGGAGAAGAAACAAGAACTGATGGAGCCAATTAAGGAAGGACCAGTGGCAGAGCAGTGACCAATCAACACATCAAAGAAGAGTATGTTTAGTAATATTAACGAATAGCAATGCACACACTTACAGCCAGGGAAAGTACAAAATGTATAAAAGGGACAGCTTATGCTTAATAAATGTCTTCACTTTGATTCACATTGCATTTTGTGGAGGCGTGTTCCTTCTCCTCAATTCTACAATTCTATGATTCTTTATACACTGAAAACATAGATATCTTTTCTGCCTGCTCAGTTTCAACTAGTATGTACAGAGCAGACTGCATCTGTACAAATTTAATATATCTGATTGATCTGAGGTCTTCTACTCAGTTTATCATGTTGGACAATGAAGTATGAATACAGTCTTTCAACTAGTGTTGAAATAGGGAGAAAGAAGAAATAAACTCTTCATAAAATCTAATGCAGGTTTAGCAAAATTCAGGTTTGCTTAACGTGGTTTTTGGAGAAGTTTCCTGTGATCATGGATGAAACAGAATAATTTTTCTTCCAGGAAAGAAACTCATATCTGGAATTTAGATGTGACTTCCACAGATTAGAAATGTTAACAATCCTGAAATATTCTTAAGGATTCCAGTGGTGCTCCTTACCCATCTGACATCAGTTTTCACTTCATTAGTAAACACACTTCATGCATGCCACTTGAAAAAAGGAAAAAAATATCCTAGAGTGAAGGTCTTTGCCTAATTTGTACCAATTTTAGTTACTCACTGGAAGCTCCACCACTAAATGAAATGATGTCTGAACATATCCTACACATTTAATACTCTGTTTGAGGAGACTGTCTGGCTATCATGCTTGTGTAATAACCTGTATCCATCAACAGCATTTAGTTCTTTGTGAATTTATGGAGCTAATCACCAGCCCTGACTATGACAGCTGATAATGAGAGATTTTTACACAGTGTAGTTTGTTATTCACTAACTCAGAGGATTTTTTTTTTCTTCCCATATAATGAATCCATTCTTTGACATATTTAACTTTCTGATATCGGCTGCAAAATTATTAGTGAAAATATGACTACTGCTTAACAAATCCACAAGTGATAGGTTTGGAAAATAAATAAATGAATACAGCAGTGACACAACTTTCAGTATTAGCCTCTAATGAGAGTGTGAAAATCAGAGTGAAGAATGCAAACATCACAAATATGCTTTGCAGATGCTTGTCATTGTCATCTTAGGAAACTACAAAGAAAATGTTAGTAGGCCAGGAAATAAATCATTATAATAGTCAAATAAAGGGAGATTATTTCAAAGAGGATAACAAAAAAGTGAAATAAGAGTTGTCAGAGCATTAAACAGAATAAGTAATTATAAGAAACATGTACCAAAAACTATCAACAGTGAGCATTATTATCCTGAATGTTGGAGAAAGGAGTATGTACCTCATTTGGAAGACTTTAGGGACCAACTTCACCTATGGAAATATCCTCTTCATTAGGCTAGGTAAAGACCCTTTAATCCTAACCCATAAACTCTTAGTTGTCTCTTCATCCATCCCAGCCAGAGCTCTGTGCACTTCAGCTGCTCTCTCACAAAAAGGCCAACTCCTCCTCCTTGTTTTTCCATTCTGCCCTTCCTAAAGAGCCTGTATTCCTCCACTGCAACATTCCAGTCATGGGAGCCATCCCACCATCTCTCTGTGATCCCAACAAGATCGTAGCCCTGTAACTGCACACAGACCTCTAACTCATTATGTTTATTCCCATATTGCATGCACTAGTGTCTTCATTAGCAAAACCTGAGTCACGCTTTAGAGATGCTGTGATAGCAAACCTTAAACAAGAAGACCATGAACACCACTTTTAGGTACATCTCTATTGAAGCATCATAGCTTTTGTATCAGGCACTGTAGCAACTCTGCAAGCATTCAGTTAAAACAGTGAGAGCTTGTTTAGGAAATGAAATGAGGGAAAGGAAAATTCCAGCTTCTTTTCTGGGTGTGTCCTCTAGCATTTCAGAAGGAACATGGTTCTATCCATTTTCCACAGCTTTTCTGCAGCTTTCTTATTTCTAACCATATACCAAATGGACACTCCCTTTCAAAAGGAAGAACTAATTAAATAAAACCCCCAAACATTCTTGACAGAAAAAAGGAACACTGTTTTCTTCTCTCTTTCTTCCAGTCCCTCAAAATAAGTGCTGTCAAGGTTCCTCAATATAAGATTAGAAAAGTGAGCTTAAGAAGTACAAAATAGAAGATTTTTCAGGAGATCATTGCCTCATACTTTGTAAGTATTGTATTATCATTTCCTAGCCAAGTCATTGGTTTATATATCTGAATGGTTTGCATAATTGAGTGTGGATATTATCTGGTGCTATTTTTAATAGGGTTACTTATTTTTTATTTGTAACTGTGTTAATACAAGTAATGTTTTCAGTTTGGAATTTATTATCAATTCAATTTTTCTTCAGTTATATTGTGAGATCATAGAATGAAAATGTTTAAAAGACACACTAGCAGCATATGCATTTTGTTTTTTTAATTTACTAATACTGTGTTAACTGGGAACTTAGTGTCCGTTCACTGCAATGGAATAGCCTTCACTCACAGAGTGAAACTACTTGAACATTCCTCCATCACATTATTGTAACTAGTGACCATATCTAGTGCAATCAATTTGTCAGTTTGCAATATGACTAAAGGGCCAGACCTGTTGCACAGACACCTAAGTAAATTTGTGTCTACTCTTGAGTTGCCGCTAGAAAAAGGGTGACTGAGGACGTGTTTGCTATAAGAACACTTCCAGTAGCTTTTACCTGTGTAATTTACTTCCCAAAGTACCCTGAGAAACTGGCTGTGGGTTAGATTCATTTTTCTAGCAGCAGTGCAACAGTACCAGCCCACTTTTTTCCCAGGGTGTCCTTTTCCTCTCCTTTATTATGTGACCAGATATATACCTGTAGATAGGGAAAGGGGTCTGGACTGATTAGAGAAGGCAAAAAAAATTAAGGTAACTTGCAGTCACATCCTGAGAAGCCAAACAACTGCATGCTATACACTAGTTGCATTGTCCTGGTGGGGCACCCAAATAAGAATCAGTAGTGTAAGTACAGTAGTAGTTAAAAGTGCTTTTTATACAATTACTCTTTTTTTTTTTTTCATTTTGAACATATAAATAATTCTGATACACTCTGGGTTGTTTTCTTCATAACACTTACTAAAAGCCAGCAAATGCAATATCTAATCACGGGAAAAATCTTAACTACATGTTCTTATTTTTTAAGGAAAAGACATGAAGAACAGGAAAAAATTCTTGATAACCTGTAGGTCTTATCTGGTAAACAGGTATATAGGGATTTGGGAGGGTTTGTTTGGGTTTTTTTCTTTGGGTTTTTTTGTTTATTTGTTTGGGGAGAGTGTTTGTGGTTGGGCTGGTTGGTTTTTGTGTATGTGTGCTAACTTTTAAGACCTGCTCTATAATTTGGGTTTGCACAGTTAGGATCTTAAATAGCAATGTAATACCCCATCATTCTTTCTTCGCAACCAAATGGAGATGTGTTTTCTAAAATGAAAAATACGTTATTTAACTTCATTTTTATATATATATATATTTGTGTGTGTATACGTAAAAATATTTATAACATTTTTTTTTACATCTGTTATGACTGACACTTATAAGGAAGAAAGCTCTTTCTTTGTCAAGGGTTCCTGCAGCTTATGCCTCACCTAAAATCATAATCCTTTTTTTTTTTGACCTGATTATCATTTCTATGGCAACCAATTGTAATATCAAAACGGAGCATTTTGCCTTCAAGTAGGGAATAAGCAGCAGGATGTGATTAATTCTTAAAGTGCAAGGCTGTTCTGAAAACTGCCTACAAAAATAGTACTGCCACATTCAATATTTTTTTTCCCTCATAATTTCTCAAATTCATTCAGTTTACAATTGAAATGGCTTTTTTTTGACTGCCAGCCCTTTAAATTAGGATTGGAATTTTGAAGTTCATTTGTCTTCTATTTGACTCATGGATCACAAATAATAAAGATTTTTGCAGGTCGAGTATTGTCTTCAGATTCACTTGTGCAACTCCATTACTTTCAGTCAGGTTGCATAAATGTAACTGAAGGCAAACCACCAAAAAGAGAGGAACTGAAACTGGAACTTTTAGTTAACATTTTTATTGATTATGTTCAGGCCGTAAAATTATGCAGTATGCTCTCCCAGATCTGTATTGTTTCTGTCTACTTAAAATTAATTTCTGCTCATAAGACCTCCCTGTTGGCATGTTCGATTATAAACAAATAACAGGCCTAAGCAACAGATTATATTCACAGTCAATTCTGAGACTAAAGATGAAGCTCTCTTTATGAGGTATGCTTTGTATTTTTTTAAAAAAACTTTTGTCTTTCCCTAATCATTTTTCCCCTTTTTAAATAAAAAGTTCTTATTATCATCTCTGTACTATCTGTCCAGCTGCATTCTGCTAGAATGGGGTTGCTAGAAACTTCAGTGATTTCTTATTTCCCTTGCAGTTCTCCATGAAGTACAAGATGTCAGGGGCCTGAGGGCAATTGCTTCCTCTGCCCAGCCTCTCCTGGGACTCCCCCCACCTTGCCCACAGCCCAGGACCCCATTTCAATCCCCTGGGGCCAACTGTCACTGTCCCTACCTGAGCAATGCCACAGCAGGGCTGGCCTCCATCTCCCCAAAGCCCTGCCCTGTCCAGCCATGGATTATATCTGAACCCAGCATTGGCCCTTCCCCAGAGAGTTGCCTGATGCCCAGGGCTGGAGCTGCCCCTGGTGCCCCACCCCGGGCTGCACTGCTCCTGTCTGGGGCCGTGGGACAGGCCCTGCCTGTCCCTTACCCCAGGCTGCCAGCTCGCAGAGAGCCCCCAGCCCATGCAATACCTTAACTCAAGACAGTGTCATTGCAGTTCATGCACTGGGCTTGTTTTGTTAGTTTTCAGTTAAAAAAGATGACTTTTGTGACTGATGCAATTGTAATTCAATAATTGTGGTGTTGATTTTATGTGGCTTGCCTAAAGCAGCCATTGAATTTTTAAGTTATCCTGATAAAGGGAATGCCAAAATATTTAAGGCAGCAGGATAGGAATAAGCCCTAGTACAAATGAAAAACGTGCTTGAACAGCTACGAGCAGTTTTCATTTAAGTGAAAGCAGCATTGACATGGTAGTTGTATGCTAGGAGAGTTCATACTTCGCTTTTTGCTTAAAGGCAAGGCTGGTAATCAATGATGGGTGTTTTGCTCTATTTAGACAAAATATTGAAGAATCTGTTTATGCATTAGTTGTTGGCCTTCACAGATGATCTACCAAATGACTTCACATTCCCTAATATTGATAAAAGTTTTCCTGCAATTTGTATATGGATTAAACCAAGTGAAAAGAGCTACTTTTCTACATAGGTTCTAAACGTACACCTTTAGGATAGGCACATACTGTACTTTTTTTTTAAAGATATAGGGTTCTGCACAATTTTTTTTTACTGTCCATAATACATAGAGAAACATTTATAGCAATCAGAGAAAGGATTGAAATGATACTCAGATCTGGATTCAATGTTCAATCTGTTCCCAAATTAAACCATGGATATTAGTAACCTACTTACTATTCAGAGCTCCATTTTCAGGTGTGTAAAATATATTTTAATCCACTAAATTCTAGAACTTTTTGGGATATCTCTGACGTTATATACATATCTCAAAGTTAGTTATCTAAGCCAAAGCAAATAATTGGCTTTCTTGTGTACTTACTAGAAGGAAATAGAAACCTCTAGAGAGTGCCTCGTCTCCCCTTAGACTTCTATTTTAGGATAACACGAGCCATTTGAAGGTGCCTATTTGTCTCCATTAACTATAAAGGAAGCTTAGAATTACTATCTTTGGCTTAGACAATGAAATATTAATCATCTAATATTAAGGCTGATTAATCCAAATTTATGTGGGATTATTTTGTTTGGAACTCTCTTAATGAGTCTATATATTTGAACCCTGCACATTGCTTCAGCTGATAAAATGCTTAAATCTCTTATGAAGTTACCCATTGCATGCAACTTTTTTATCTGCTCTGGACTTGAGATAAAAACTGGTTTTAAAAGTGAATTCTAAAAATTTTCATCATTAAATTTGTCACATATCTGAGTTGTACATCATAGAACTTTGTAAAAGTTCAATTTAATTATATCATAAATAATCTAATCACATTAGAACTAAAGAGACAAAGAACAAGATAGGATAGGGAGAGAAAAACTTCATGATACTTCTGTCTCGTTGGTATAAGTATTGCTTGGAGAGGCTACTTGCATCTTTCATTTTGATGAGCAAACTTTAATTTTTTAAGACTATATTAGAACAAGCTATTCTAACAAGCTCTTATTGCTCACTTAAAACTTATTTATTGTGTCTCAGATGCAAAGATACAATCACTTGGGCACAAACTGTACACCTTCATCTCAGTACAGAACATAATGAGTCAGTGTGCTGGGGCAGCAGGGAACTGCAATATCGTGACTGGGTGTTTTCAACACACCCAGGCTTTGGAAAGACTTGAAAGCAGTGTTTGAAAAGCAGAAAAGGATCTGGGGGTTCTGGTGGACAGCAGGTTGAACATGAGCCAACAGTGTGCCCTAGCAGCCAAGAGGGCCAGCCGTGTCCTGGGGTGCATCAAGCATAGTATTTCTAGCCAGTCGAGGGAGGTGATTGTCCCTCTCTACTCTGCACTGGTGTGGCCTCACCTTGAGTACTGTGTGCAGTTTTGGGTGCCACAGTGTAAAAAGGATATGAAGATACTAGAGAGTGTCCAGAAGAGAGCCACAAAGATGGTGAGGTGTTCAGAGGGGAAGCTGTACGAGGAGTGGCTCAAGTCACTGGGTCTGTTCAGCTTGGAGAAGAGAAGACTGAGGGGAGACCTCATTGTGGTCTACAACTTCCTCACAAGGGAAAGTGGAGGAGTAGGCGTTGACCTCTTCACCCTGGTGACCAGTGCTAGTCCCTCCACCACTGACAGCAGAGTTGTGGTTTAATTGCTTAGGCTGCTAACCATGGTAGGATCATACCAATAAATTCCTAGAGCTTTTCATTCACTGTTATGTTGTTTAGTCACCTAACACTGAAGTACTCTGTAGTTTAGATAAATGATGCCTGCCACTAGCTTGATAATCTGGTACATTTTATCCAATGTGATACCCGTAGCAGTGAGTGTTCTCCAAGGCCTTCCCCAGCTTAAGACAAAGAGTAAGAAAGAAACAATGCTAGTAACAAAGTCCTTTAAATATCTCAGACTACTCTTTCATCATCAGAGCTGAATTTAAAAAAAAAAAAAAATTTAATTAAATTATTCTTTCTGTACCATGTCCGTTTGTCCTCAGAAACTGAACGCCAGAGAACCGACAGTATTAAAATGACACACACCCATCATTTGTGTTAAATGATTTTTATAATAACCAGTATAGGAGATAGAAAACTCCTATATGTTTTAATGTGTGATGAAGGATGTCGTAAGCTCCTGGATAAGCCCAAAGAATACTGAATTGTCAAGCTTCAATTTTTTTCTTATTTCTTCTTGTGTCAGACAGTCTGAGCGGGCTGTGTCTCACCCTGTCTCACCCTCACTCTCATCACTGCATCTTCTCTTCCTGTCCATTGTAAGACATTGCAGGATACTTGTCTGGCCAGGCAGCCTGATCCATAAGCCAAAATTAATGAGCTAAGTAGGGCTAGTACTCAAGTGAAATTCTGTTGAACACTCCTCTAGCATGTTTAACTGTGAGTATGCTTCTCACAGTGCTTTTGGTCAAAGCCAATTAACAGTCTTAGATAATGGCCAAGTATGGTCACAGATACTGTGAGTCAATAACTTATCCTCATGGACAATACAGATCAAGCTATTCATGAGGGGAAGAAAGTTCACCAAAGTGGTGCAAGCTGCGGTAACTCAGATTCAGACAGAAGATTTTAGCCTGCTTTATTTACTCGTACAAACACAACCATAGGCAAAGAGGCAATGTACAATAGTCATTGATGTGTATTGCAGCACTTGGAAAGATATTTTTTCAAACTGAAATATCGTGTTTTCACTTCAAAAAACACTAAAAGGTTTCACTAAGGGTCTTTTATTTCTCATTAGTGTTCATTTTCATCAAAAGAATCTCCTTTTCATTTCTGAACTTGTGGAGCTATTCTTGGAAATGTGCAGAAATCCAATAGCTATTTTTAATTGGTGTGTATGTATGAACTTTTTACTCTTGCAGAGCCCTATTTCAAGAGACAGCAGTGGATGAGAGAAAAAGAGAGATGAAGAGTAGGAATAGGTGGAAATTTTCTGAAGTTGAAAAGAGTTTTATGAGTTCCTCTCAAATTCCTCTTTCTCCTTCTCTTGAAAGCAGACACTGGGGAAAAAAAAAGATGGAAAACCACTTGTGTACTTCTTTGGCTTGTCTGTTATTTCTTAAACGTTCAGGGTTTAGAATTTACCTCAAAAGAAGACCCTCTCCCAACTAACATGTATAATAAGAAAAGGTAAGGAAGAATGTCTCATTGATATTACAAAACCTCTATCATATTTGTTAAAATCAATGCAGATTTATAATTTTTATTTTACCTTTCACCACTGTATTCTTTATTCAAAAATACTTACCTACAAATTCTCCCCAAATACTCTCATTCATACACCACTGTAGCAAAATCAAAAGATATGCTAGTATAAATGCTTTCCTAAAGACATGTATAATATGAGGCATCAAAGCAAAAAATGAGTGAAAATGAAGGCTGATTAAGTTTTTTTAAGCTGAATACTACATTATTGTATAAGTGACTGGGACACATTTAAAGGTTTTTATATAGTGCATCAGACACATGATACCTAATTTTATTAAGTATGTTTTAGATTAAAACAACATATTTGCATTTTGTATAGTCTATTTGCCCCTAAACCAATAGAAATAGGAAAAGTCTGTGTGACTGTTTGCATCTTGGTGCAAAATGCTTAGGGGTAAAAATTCAAAGAATATCAAAAACTTCAATCTCCAACATTTTTTGAGTTGGGGACAATTTAATTAATGTCAATGGAGGAAACTCTAAGACTATATCAGAACATAAATGTTTAAATCTCTTATGAGTTATTCACATTAAAAGCTTTTACCAAGTGTTAATGAACAATATTGTCCTGAGACCAGTTTGAATATTAAACTCATTTACTTCTTCAGTCTATTATTTCTTCAGTTTTTGTTTCATTGTGAAATAATAGAATTCTTCATGAAACACAACAAAACATCTTAATCATATTGTAATTTTCCTATTGAAAATATTTGGCTTAACCACTGTATAATAAGACTTCAAGTGTGTGATGTACACACATATTTCTATATAGCAACAAAAGAATTAATAGTTCAGGTATTCTGCTATTAAGTTTTAACACTATCTTAATATAGTAATTTTTAAAACTGTTCTGGTCTACTGATATCAGTGAATTATTGAGAAATATAATAATCTAGGAACGTAAAAGTGGCAAAATCTATTCCTTTGAAATATGCATCAAAGATGTAAATTTTAAAAGAAACTCCTACATTCCTCACATTTTTTTTCTTATAATCCACAACAGAGACTAAGTGCAGTGATATTAGTAAGGAGGAAAGTAGTTACTCAAAATATCTTTTTACTTAAATATAGAAAAAGATGAAAAATGTAAAATTCATTTCCAGAAAACAATATTCTTTTTTAAGATACAATTTTCAAACACTCTGTGTAATTGAGATACTGGTCAGGAAGTTGGTCCTCTGTTCAGCTATCACGCCTTTCACAAATTTCTTTCATGAATTTAATTTCATGACTTCCCTGGCCAGATTTAATTCTATCAGGGTTTTAGCTTTCTTAACCTCATCCCAGGCTGCTCGGACAATTTCCCTGTATTCCTCCCAGGATACCTGCCCTTGCTTCCACCATCTGTAGGCTTCCTTCTTGTGCCTGAGTTTGTCCAGGAGCTCCTCATTAATCCATGCAGGCCTCCTGACATTTTTGCCTGACTTCCTCTTTGTTGGGATGCATCGCTCCTGAGCTTGGAGGAGGTGATCCTTGAATATTAACCAGGTTTCTTGAGCCCTTCTTCCCTTCAGGGCTTTATCCCATGGTCCTCTACCAAACAGGTCCCTGAAGAGGCCAAGGTCTGTTCTCCTGAAGTCCAGGGTAGTGAGCTTGCTGTGTGCCCTCCTCACTGCCCTGAGGATCTTGAACTCTACTATTTCGTGGTCACTGCAGCTAAGGCTGCCACTGACCTTCACTTCCCACACCAGCTCCTCCCTGTTGGTGAGAACAAGGTCCAGCATGGCACCTCACCCCATTGGCTCCTCTATCACTTGGAGAAGAAAGTTGTCATCCACACATTCCAGGAACCTCCTGGATTACTTGTGCCCTGTTGTGTTGTCCTTCCAACAGATATCGGGGTAGTTGAAGTTCCCCATGAGGGCCAGGTCTTGTGAACATGAGGTACACCTATCTGTCTGTAGAGAGTCTCATCTTCCCAGTCTTCCTGGTCAGGTGGCCTGTAGCAGACACCCACTATAACATCTCCAGTCCCTGCCCTCCCTTTAATCCTGACCCATAAGCTCTCCATCAGCTCCTCCTCCATTCCCAGACAGAGCTCAATGCACTCCAGGTGGTCATTGACATAGAGAGCGACATCCCCTCCTCGTCTCCCCTGTCTGTCTTTCCTAAAGTGCCTATATCCTTCCATTCCAACACTCCAGTCGTAGGAGCCACCCCACCTCATCTCCGTGATGCCCATAAGATCATAGCCCTGCAGGCATGCAGACGTCTCTAGCTCCTCTTGTTTATTCCCCATGCTATATGTGTTTGCACAGAGGCATTTAAGCTGGGCCTCTGATGAAGCTGACTTACTGCCTGAAATTCCTTTGTGCTGCTCTTCCAGTGCTCTTCTGCTGACCTGATTCTACTCTGATTTGATTGGTGATGAATTAAACTATGTTCCCCTAGTTGAGTCAATTTTGCCCATGACCCTAATTGGTGAGTGATCTCTCCCTGTCCTTACCTTGACCCATGAGCTTTTCATTATATTTTCTCACCCCTGTCTCACTGAGGAGGGGGAGTGATAGAGCAGCTTTGGTGGGCACCTGGCATCAGCCAGAGTCAAGCCTCCACAGAAGAGAAGACGACTACATTCTTGTACTCAGACATTAAAATTACATTCCTGTGCATTGTGCAACTCAGTACTGTTAAGATTCATTGGACAATGAATTATTCGAATTTTAGATTTTTTTGAATCAAAATAACACTTTGTTAAGAGATACATGCTTTGTCCTTCAAGGTGAATTATCTTTAAACTTTTTAACATTTTAAGTGATAATAATCCAAGATAATATGAGTCCATGCAACCCTAGAAACTCATGCATGCATACTGTGTAGTAATTTTGCTTTAGTATTACTTATTGATTTAGATGATTATCCATCAGGAAAATATGCAAAGAAAGGACATGACCAAGTATTACATACACTGGTAAGATTCTTATTAATGTCAGGCAGATTTCTGGCATTTTTAGGAATACAGATTCTGTTTCTTTTGATTTATCCTCTGTAAATTCATTTTGTTGTAGATAGAATAACAACATAAGCCTGACTCCATATCCACTGTAAAATTTCAAGTGTTTATAATGATATTGAAATTTTACTGTCAAAATGAATCTCTTGTTCTTTATACAGTGACTCCTTTTACAAGTAATAATACCAAACCAACAATCAGATTAATAAAAATAAGAATCTGGTCCATAGCCAGTAGCATTTTCTCCTTTACCTCAGTGGGCTTCGGACCATGTTACACAGCAATAACATAATCTGTTACGTTTATTTCTTCACACTGAAGAATATGGGTTTTATATATGTGCATGTGTAAATGTTTTGAGGCACTTCATAAAAGTTAAATCAATGTTATGACAACCACTCTAAAACACAAAACAGAAACTAGATCTAGACATTAATGTATCTGTTAGCTTCTTGTTTTTAATACTACTTTATCTGAAATCTTTCCTTGCCTCTTGTTTTCCAATATCAACTCAAAACCCAGGATTTTTTGGTTTATTTTATTTTTATTCAATTTAATGAACAAATAAAATATTGAATTTTATTGAAAAAACAATTTCTATTAAACCAAACCAAACCAAAAATTAACTTAACAAAAAATTTCAAATAGTCCCACTTGCAAAGTAGTTGCACATAGTTGTCTTTTGACAGAGCTTTTTTCTTCCACTATTTTCTTTCAATATTTTACTATAGCTTTATAGTTATATGCATATGTATAATTATGGCTTTATAATATTTCACTACTACTGCTTTGGACAGAAGTTAGTTTGTGTTTGCACATTTCTAATACAAACATTCTTATCCGTTCTGCTCTGGAAATAAATAGTAATAATATGAGTGAATAAATCATAAATCAGAAAGAAGATTGCAGTTTGGAATAGAAAATATCATCTGGTTGTGTAAGTGTAGTTATCACAGAGCTGAGGGAATTCTTGGAACGTGACTCATATGCAGGCTAAGAACTTCATTCATAGTATCTTAATGCTATGAAGGAGACAGAGTTTGGACACTATGAGAAGAGAAATAAGGAGCTTATCCTAACAGAGATTTTTAACAGTTCAGCCACCCCTAGCAGCACCCTTAGCATCAGTATTTTGCAGTAAACAAATTGCTAAACGTACACATATAAAATATAATCCTGTAAATGATGTGGCTAAAATTCGCAAAGGTAGTCAACACTGTGCTAACTTTCAGGAGGAGTAGGTCACCATGTTTTAGCAGAGCTCTTTTCATGAGAGAAGCCCTGTTGACTGCTCTCATGATTAGTCATGTATCTGCGGGATATTCAAGTAAGAAATCAAGTTGTAACAAGTGGTGATTTGTTCAACTTAACAGCCTATGAGCTATGTCAATTTGGGGTTTAGAAATCATCTTCTGTGGGAATAACATGGAAGTGTGAAAACAACTTAATTTAGACTTTCAAAACAACTTTGAAACCTCCCACTTCTCCTCTGACCTGCAAGTTTATTTAACTGTATCATTTATAAAACTGTGTTTCAAGGGTAAACTTAGGCACACGTACCTTTTTGTTTTGGAAGTAGTCAAACACTGTTGTGTTAAAACATTTATTAACCTTGTAAAATTTATTGTATCAATCTAATTAAATGAACTTACTTGCAAACAAAACCTTTGTGTTATCAACAATAACTGATGGTGTATAGCTCTGTTAGATACATTCAAGATACAGCCACATAGATCTCAAGAAGTTAATAAACAGGGCTTTCACTGTAAAAGCAATAATGAGAGGCTTCTCTATGAATACTTAAGAACCAAAATGTGCAGAACGTGATAGTGCAAGGAATGTTTTCCTTTCTCTTCGTCCTCTCGTTTCTCCATGCTAAACATATACAAACTGCAGAGAACCTCTTCACTCGTACGAGAGAGTCACAGTAGCTTCTAAGATAGCTCTTTAGAGAACCTTGCCACTAAAAGAATGGCACTTATTGCAGCATCACTAAGACATGTCACTTACTGAAATAGCAGTTGAAATGGCTCTCTGGACAGTGTCGCTATGAGACTTCTATTTGCTCTTACATTGATACTGAGGAATAAGAAGGCCCAGACTTAATGCATTAAGGTATGCTTGTCACCTTGAACGGTGAAATACTCTGGCAGTTTGAATGACCTCAGTAAGGACACATTGACCAATTTAGTTACATGACAAGTAATCATTGTTAATATTGTTTAAACTTATTTAGTTAAGACAAAAAAAAAAAAGGAGGTAAAAATTCCAGCTAAAAAAATACCGAGATAATATTAAATGAGTCTTTTACTTTAACAACACCCTAATTCCCAGTCCTTCAAGACATTGTTCTACTTAATTTTATTTTTTTCTTAAAGAAGAATATATTGTTTCACTGTCACTTAGAAGTCATTAAATTTCATTAAATATATTCTTTTTCAGAGGTAATATAGTGAGTTGAAATGGGCTGATCCTCATTTTTATTTTTTGTGTTGTTGAAGCTAACTCTTGTTTCCTTGAAAATAAGAGAAATACATAGGGAAAAAAAAGATAAAAGCATAGCAAATCTAAATAATGCAATTGCCTCTTACAAACTTGTTGTTGGAAAACGACAGTCTAAAACAGAAAGATGCAAACTTTTTAGCATTGCCCGTGGGTTCATACTGCATTGTCTTATTGGTAAAGCAGTATGTTTGTGTCCAAGAAGAAAAAAGAAACAGCTACTTCTTCTGCAGCTACAGCCATGGAATAGATGACTAATGTGCTGTCTTGATCAACTGAGGCAGATTTTTTTTCAGAAGGCAAAACCAAGATTGGCAAGAAGGAAAAAAGTCCTAATTTAGAATGCAGCATAGAGGAGGCTAAGAACACAATGGACATGTCTCGTGACAGGTAATGTTGGAAAAGAGATCAAGCAATATCTCAAGTTCAAGGCAATGAAAGCTTGAAAATCTGACTATGTTTACCAAGATCTTTGGGGAGTCTCACCCCTTCTGTCCATGCATTTTCCTTCTATCGTTATTAAAATCTTAGAGTGAAAAAGATCTCTGTCTCATTACTTTCTAGAATTATTTATTACTTCATCAATTGCAGTCTATTGCTTTGCTTCTTACTCCTCTTGTCTGCCAGATGCAGTGTTAACATGGTTCCTGGGATTTGTCAATATCTGATTTGATTTGATATGAGTTTGTTTTCCTGTCTTTCATTTTCATTAACCTTATGACATATTTAATATCTCAAACCGATCTGAGCTGTTGTGCTGTGCACAACATCTATTCTCTTCTCTTCAGACTAGACAGGCTAAGAGTTTCGCATGTAAGCACTGCTTTGTTTTTTTTTTCTTTCTTTCTTTTTGCCATAAGGAAGAGGAAATGGTATAGAGAAATTGATTATATATTTTCAAGTCACTAATGTATGAAAAATATACTGTTTCTCCTATTAGTGTAACACATTGTGGAAATAATGTAATGAGAAAACATAATCATTAGGTGCCTGTAACATGTTACAAAGACTTGCTATTCATGGATGGAACTGGTACACTCAGGTGAGTTACACCTCATCTTTGGCTGAGTACAGTTTCTTTTTTCTTTTCTCTTTTCTAGTTCATTGCACTGCACTATAAATTCTCCAAATATGCTGTTATTGTCTTCTCCTCCCTTTCGTTTTTTCATACACTGATTATCAACTGATACACTACTTCCCCAACATTATATGGCTCATTAGTCTGATACATGGGTGGCAAGCCAGTACAGAGATATAAAAGTGCAGTTGTTCTAAGGGGATGGGCAGACTCATCAAAGACTCTTCAAAAAAAATTAGTACCTTTCTGTTGATTGCAGTGTCCACAGAACACAATTTTTTTCAGACAGGTTGTAGAAGAAAATATTTTTAAAAAGATAAGCGAATTGAAATACCCATACCACTGTGTACTTTCAAACAATATGACAATGCCAACTTCTCAGAGAGGACTTAACACTTTGTTTAGTCTACTTCCAAACGCTCTTACTATATTCCATTTCTCCACGCAGCAAGAAATCCATTTCACAATTAGTGATTCCCATCCCATTTAGTTGTGCACACATCACTAAACAGAAATGCTGCTATTTTTCATGTTCTCCCAGCTGCTGGCACTGGTGGGCAAACAACTAATTCCTTGTGGAAGGTAAACAATTCTGGTGATCCACAGTCTAATACATATATTACTACTATGCAGTTGTAATAGGCACATAAAACAGTATGTGTCCACAGGCTCTTGCAAATGAAGGCAAAGAAGTCCTGCAAGCCACAGGAACTACGTTTTCTTTCTAGTGAGGAAATATTTCCTCCAAGGAATATCAGTGCATTTTTATTCCTTTGATTTTATAGCACATCTTGAAAGTTACAACGCTAATGATAAGGAAAGGCCAACCAAGTTAAGCTCCAAGTTAGCTGTCTCTAAGGTGGTCTGTGAACTTTTGTTTGTAAAAGTGGATTTGTTATGTCACCAGAGAAAAAGCTAACTGCAACAATTTCCATACATCAAGTTTTTTCAACAGGCTGCCAAGAATGCTGTCTATTACATTTCAGCACAGATTTTCCTGCATACCCAAAGCAGAAGTAGTTTTTAAAAAACTGGTGTGTTTGCTTTTAAAACAGTGCTGTTAAAAAAAGCCCTTAAACATCCTCCACTCCACTATCACCATTCATAATAGTAGTCATACGACCCAACTAGAACTAACTTTATAACTGAGAATGGAGAGGCATTAGTCCATATCCTAACAATATTGTCGATGACATTTTCAGAGAAAGCCTTAGCTCTCTTATTATAAGATGGCAGCATGGACTGACTGAAGTGCCCAGAACATTGGTCAGTTGAGGAAAGCTTGACAGATAATCACCTATTTCCAATACATATGCACCATCATTAAATAGTCTGCATTTCATAGAATCACAGAATGATTTTGGTTGGAAAGGACCTTTAAGATCATCAAGTCCAACTGTTAACCTAGCACTGCCAAGTCCACCACTAAACCGTGTCCCTAAGCATCACATCTACACGTCTTTTAAATACCTCCAGGGATGGTGACTCAACCACTTCCCTGGGCAGCCTGTTCCAATGCTTGATAAACATTTCAGCGAAGACTTTTTTCTTGTTATCTAATCTAAACCTCCCCTGGAGCAACCTGAGGCCATTTCCTCTTGTCCTATCATTTGTCACTTGGGAGAAGAGACCAACATCCATCTTGCTACAATCTCCTTTCAGGTAGTTGTAAAGAACGATAAGGTCTCCCCTCAGCCTCCTTTACTCCAGACTAAACAAACCCAGTTCCTTCAGCTGCTCCTCATAAGACTTTGTTGCCCTTCTTTGGACTCTCTCCAGCACCTCAATGTCTGTCTTGTAGTGAGGAGCCCAAAACTGCACACAGTATTCAAGGTGCAGCCTCACCAGTGCCTAGTACAGGGGAACAATCACTTCTCTAGTACTGCTGGCCACACTAGTTCTGATACAAGCCAGGATGCTGTTGGCCTTCTTGGCCTTCTGGGCACACTGCCAGCTCATATTCAGCTGGCCATCGATCAACACCCCCAGGTCCTTTTCCTCCAGGCAGCTTTCCAGCCACTCTTCCCCAAGCCTGTAGCATTGCATGGGGTTGTTGTGACCCAAAAGCAGGACCCAACCCTCAGACTTGCTGAACCTCATACAATTGGATCTGGGCAATCGATCCAGCCTGTCCAGATCCCTCTGCAGACCCTTCCTACTCTCCAGCAGATCAACACTCCTGCCCAACTTGGTGTCATCTGCGAACTTACTGAGGGTACACAACTCTTTGGGCCTGGCCATTCAGTCAGTTTTTTACCCAGCAAATATGCCTGTCCAAGCCACAAGCAATCAGTTTCTCCAGGAGAATGCTATGGGAAATGGTGTCAAAGGCTTTAGTAAAGCCTAGGTAGACAACATCTACAGCTTTTCCCTCATCTACTAAGTGGTTTTCATTAAGTATACTCTGGCCCGGAGTTTCATATTTTACTATCAGATTTTGAGCTATATAATTTGTGTTTTTTTTTCTTCTGTAAAATGCTGTCTAAGACAGCAATATCCTACAATTACAGAGAAAAAAGTGAAGAAAAATACAGATTATTTGCGCAAAAAGAGCACGTCTGTAACCAATAGTATCTTTGATATCCACTTCTTATATTTTCTGTATCAGAATTACTTTGAAGTACGTAAGATGCCTATTTCTAGTGTTTTGTGGTTGGTTTTTTTTCATTTTTCCCATGTTTACATCTGATACCTTCCTTTAAAAAAAAGCAAAAAGGAGTATATCCAATGGAAGAGTTTTTTAGCAGATCTGACAAAGTAAAGGTTTCTGGGAAAGCATGGTTGATATGAAGTGCCAAAGAAAATGGTATAGTTCTTTCAACATAGTCTGAATGAAAAACAGTCTCATGTGAGAGAGGTAGTTTAACATGATGAACATGATTTTCTTGATCTATTGGACTTTTTCTAGAGCAAGAATAAGCTTTTTGATTTTAATCTAAATGTCAAGCTGGTACACACTCCTATGTATATCAAACTACCTGCTTTGACATGTTCTAATGTAATTTGCACCCTCTAATGTATAATTCATGTTATAAGGAGTGAAACATTATAATTTTTTCAAGGGCAAAAGTGGCTTTCCCATGTTCAGCATTCCAAGAGAGTAGTGGATATTTCAGTTTCTAGTCTTAGTGTTTATAAGTCAAATGAATTGTAAAAGATCGCATTAGTAAAAATGGTTCCATAAGAAAAAAGAATTTGGTTCAAATACAGGCATATAAGATAATGGAAAAGATACAAATTGCATAAACTACTCCCAAGTAAAGGTATGCATTCATTTCATAGAACTAGAAACATCTTTGCTACTTGTTTCTTTTTCTGTTGTATTTTTTCATTCATTTTTGGTATGAATGTGTTTCATGTGAAAAAGAAAATCGCAATACGAAAATCTCTAGATGACTGCATGATGTGATGAACTATAAGAACACATTGTCTTTGGTAAAAAGTCTATGCCAGCAGAAATGGGAAAAATATTTAAATAAAGATGATTTCAGATAAATTCTGAAAATATAAAGTTTTGGATTCGCCTGGTCTGCTACAGGAGATAATTTTCCAATCATATCTTCTTTTATTTTCTCAGTTGGAAAAGCTTTGTCTCTGGCTCATGTCTGTTTTTAAAGGCCTAGTTATACTATAGGATACACTGACAAAGATACATACTTTCCAGAAAGATTAGATGAATGATTGAAACATAAGCCAGATAAAATCAGACTTCATAGTAAACACAATAAGACTGTAGCAATAAGAAGATGGCCTAAACATATGCCTGTACTATCATTTGAGACGGCTTAGGGTATTGCACCTGACCCTTAGCTTCAACTCTAAAGAAGTATGACTGTCTTACAAGTTCTGGGTCCTACTTGCCCACTCCATATGTCTTGCATCTTCTAGTGTCTTTAAAACATCACTAATTGCCTATACTTGGAAAACTAAAACCAAAGACCATAATGCAGTCCAGTCAGACAGCTACATGTAAGTAACCACAGGCTCACTAAGAGTCAAAAAAAAGCAGTCATTGTAATCAACAGACACCTAATCAATACAATCAATGGAGGAAGGAGAGTCATTTAAGGAGGAACCTAGTGGTGAGACTCCATTGACTGAATGTTATCATTGTCATTTAGATACCTAGTACAGGTGTGGACACTAACAGATAGACACTTGAATGAAAGCATAGTATTAATTTTGCAATGAAATATACGTGCATATTTGCATATCAGAAAACTGGAGATCATTGTGATGGGAAGATTCAGAAGACTGAGAAATGAGGGCAGTTTTAAACTGTAAAAGAAAACTTTTCTAACTTAACTCTTTAACAACACTTGCCTGACTAATGCTTAGCTCTTATATAATATTAATCATCATTACTACATATACAAATCTTGTTATTTTTTTACACTTACTCTAAGTCAAATATTAGTATACCATACAACAGAGCTGATGTGTTTGCACTGATGCAGTTAGCACCTGTAGTTAGCAGTGATGGTTATGGCTCTTAGCCACAGAGGTGATCAAGCTTGAGATCTGTTTAATGAGATAACTTGGAACAGAGGTCAGTTTGTCCTCTTTCTTTTCCAATATTCCTCTCTTATGACTGATGTTTTTCTGCTGCGGTCTCCCTCCGAAGAAGAGGTAGTGGGGTTATGCCCCTGTCCTGGTTTCTGGGAATAAAATTTACAGAATCAAGTTTCTGTTAGATTTTGTTTCAGTTTGTGGCCAGCCTTGGTGATCAGGCCATTAAAGGCAGGGCAGCTGACCCAGGCTGGCCCACAGGTGTATTCTATATTATTAACATCAAGCTCACTACAATAGGCAAAGCTTGCTGGGGAAAAGTTGGGCTCTTTTTGTTCTCCTATTTTCCCTCTTTTATTTTTGTCCCTGATGATCGCTATTCATGGAGCGACTTGCTGCAACTCTCTAGCTGAGTATAATTTTATGTGTTCTGTATTATCATTGATATTGGTTTCTTTATTTTATTTATTCTGTTTCACTTTTAACCCATGAGTCTCCCTCCTTTTCCCCATTTCCTTCCTTGGTTGGGGAAGGGACACTGGGTGAGAGAGCAACAGTTATTGTTTAGCCCTGGGTGTGGGCTAAGCGAAGACAGCCCCTGAGAATGTATGTCTTGGTTTTGATTTTGCCAGACTTCCTTCTCATGTATTCTGCAAAATGTTGTGCCTACTTGCTGTCCTTTGTACTTATCTTATGCTTTGTCTGGCACTTTTTCTTTAATTGAGGGTCTCCTACATGCAGCTACATGTTTTTTCTCCTTTGGAGTTCACATGGCTTACAAGCTCATATAATATACTTAGAACTTCTCTCTGGCTATGACATAACAGTGTTACAAAGTGTTTCTATACTGCTGTTAGTTACATCATTTATATTTAGGTTCAAGGCTGATAAATACTAATTCTAAATACTAATTCTATCCTTATCAGTACATTTTTTAATTTATAGGTACCATAGGTCTCTCTTTTGGTGACAATGGGATCATCGTGTCCAACCTTTGACCTAACACCACTGTGTCAACTAGACCATGGCACTAAGTGCCACATCTAGTCTTTTCTTAAACACCTCCAGGGACGGTGATTCCACCACCTCCCTGGATAGCCCATTCCAATGCCTAATAACTCTTTCTGTGAAGAAATTTTTCCTAATGTCTAAGCTGAACCTCCCCTGGCACAGCTTGAGGCTATGTCCTCTAGTCCTGTTGCTAGTTGCCCGGAGAAGAGGCTGACCCTCACCCCACTACAGTCTTCTTTCAGGTAGTTGTAGAGAGCGATAAGGTCTCCCCTCAGATTCCTTTTCTCCAGGCTAAACAATCCCAGTTCCTCCAGCTCCTCCTCATAGGACATACCCTCCAGACCCTTCACAAGCTTTGTTGCCCTCCTCTGGACTCACTTCAGCACCTCAATGTCTTTCTTGAAGTGAGGGGCCCAGAACTGGACACAGTATTCGAGGTGTGACCTCACCAGTGCAGAGTACAGGGGGACAACTACTTCCCTAGTCCTGCTGGCCACACTGTTCTTGATACATGCCAGGATGCTGTTAGCCTTCTTGGCTACCTGGGCACGCTGCTGGCTCATGTTCAGCTGGCTGTCCACCAACACCCCTAGGTCCTTTTCCACCGGGCTGCTTTCCAGCCACTCTTCCCCCAGCCTGTAGCACCTTATGGGTTTTTTATGGCCAAAATGTAGGACCTGACAGTTAGCTTTGTTGAGCTTCATACCATTGGCCTCAGCCCATCTATCTAACTTGTCCAGATGCCTCTGCAGGGCCTTCCTACCCTCCAGCAGATTGACACTCCCACTCAGCTTGGTGTCATCTGCAAATTTACTGAGGGTGCACTCAATACTCAAAAAATTGAGTTCTATTTGAGCTTTCTTCTTTCTAATTTTCCTTCTACATGACCTAGAGACATTCTTGTACTCTTCCTGAGTTGCCTGCCCCTTTTTCCAAAGATCATAAACCTTGTTTTTTTTCCCCTAAATTCCTGCAAAAGCTGCCTGTTCAACCAAGCCGGAATTCTTCCCCCACGACTCGTCTTTCGGCTCATGGGAAAGGCCTGCTCCTGTGCCTTTAAGATTACTTTCTTAAAGTATGTCCAGCTTTCCTGGACCCTTTTGTTATCAAGAACTATCTCCCATGGGACTATCTGAACCAGTGTCCTAAAAAGGCCAAAGTCCACCCTCCGGACATCCAGGATAGAGGTTTTGTTGACCCCCTTCCTTCTTTCCCCAAGAATTGAAAACTCTATCATTTCATGGTTGTTGTGCCCAAGATGTCCTCCAGCCACCATGTCTCCCACCAGACCTTCTCTGTTTGTAAACAGCAGGTCTACTGGGGCACCTCCTCTCGTGGGCTCACTAACCAGTTGTGTTAGGAAGTTATCTTCCACACACTCCAGGGACCTCCTAGACTGCCTCCTTTCTGCTGAGTTGAGTTTCCAGCAGACATCCGGCAAATTAAAGTCTCCTACTAGAACAAGGGCTAACGATCTTGAAACATCAGGCAGCTGCTTGTAGAACAGCTCATCTGCCTCTTCATCCTGGTTGGGTGGTCTATAACAGACTCCCACCAGGAGATTTGCCTTGCTGGCCTTCCCCCTGATTCTTACCCATAGGCACTCAACCTTATCAACACTATCCTTAAGCTCTGTACAATCAAAACACTCCCTAATGTAAAGGGCCACCCCACCGCCTCTCTCTTTCCTCTCCTGTCCCTTCTGAAAAGCTTGTAGACATCTATTACAGCACTCCAGTAATGAGAGTCATCCCACCACGTTTCCGTGATGGCGACTACGTCATATATTTCCTGCTGCACAATGACCTCCAGCTCCTCCTGTTTGTTACCCATGCTGCATGTGTTGGTGTAGATGCACTTCAGCTGGGCTATTGGTTTCTCCCCCAACTCTGGCATTCCTCCCCTAGGCTCATTTGCAACAAGCCAGGTCTTATCCCCCTCTCCCTTCAAGCCTAGTTTAAAGCCCTCTCAATCAACCCTGCCAATTTACAGGCTAGAATCCTTTTGCCCCTATTAGACAGGTGAACCCAATCTGTCTCAAGCAGGCCTGGTGTTGTATAACCCCCCCCCAAGATCAAAAAAGCCAAATTCCACCAATGGCACCAGTCTTCAGGCCACGTGTTGATCAGGTGGGTTCTCCTGTTCCTTTGGCCGTTCTTGCCTGCTACAAGAGGAATCTAGGAGAACACTACTTGTGCTCCTGACCCTTCAACCAGTTGCCCCAGTGTTTTGAAATCCTTCTTTATTGCCCTAGGGCTTCTTTCATCAACCTCATCACTGCCAACCTGAACAACCAGCAATGGGTAATAATCAGATGGCTGAATTAGTCTAGGGACCCTCCTGGTAATATCCCTTACCCAGGCCCCAGGGAGGCAGCAGACCTCCCTGTGAGATGGGTCTGGTTGTCATACGGGGCCCTCAGTTCCCCTCAGAATAGAGTCCCCCACTACAAATACCCTTCTTTCTTTTTTAAAACCCATAGTTCTGATCCATCTGGTTGACTGACTTATTCTAGGCAAGCCCCCAGATGGACCTCCTTCTCCACTAACATCTGCCTGACCTTCAAGTTCCAGAGCCTCATACCTATTCTGTAAGGGCAGTGGGGGTGAGGGGGCCTGTGGGGAGATTTTCCTATCCCCTGAGCAGGGACCTGTTTCCACTTCCCCTCATCCTTTGGGTCTCCTCCTTCCTGATGGAGAGAAGATCGGGGCTCCTCTGACTTGTGTGTAGGAAGACAAGCCGTCGGGGAAAAAGACCGGCCTGGTTAAACAGAGAACTTAGGCTAGAACTTAAGGAAAAAAAGAGAGCCTATTTGCTCTGGAAGAAGGGTCGGATAACTCAGGAGGTCTATAGGGACGTGGCCAGGTCGTGTAGGGAGAAGATTAGAAGGGCCAAAGCTCAATTAGAGCTTGATTTGGCTGCTACAGTCAAAGACAACAAAAAAAGCTTTTACAAATACTTTAACAGTAAAAGGAGGGTCAAGGAGAGCCTCCACCACTTGCTGAATGAGGAGGGTAGTGTAGTGTCAGGGGATGAGGAAAAGGCAGAGGTGCTCAATGCCTTCTTTGCCTCGGTCTTTAATGTTAAGACCGGTTGTCCTCAGGAGACTCGGCCCCCAGAGCCTGAAGTTAGGGAAGGGGAGCTGTGCGAACCTCCCGTAATCCAGGAGGAGACGGTTAGTGACCTGCTGTGCCAGTTGGACACTCACAAGGCTATGCGCCTGGATGGGATTCATCCCAGAGTAATGAAGGAACTGGCAAATGAACTTGCCAAACCACTCTCGATTATCTGCCGGCACTCCTGGTTAACTGGAGAAGTTCCAGCTGACTGGAAATTAGCAAATGTAATGCCCATCTACAAGAAGGGTTGGAAGGATGATCCAGGGAACTATAGGCCTGTCAGCCTGATCTCGGTGCCAGGCAAGGTGATGGAACAGATCATCCTGAGTGCCATTACATGGCACATGCAGGACAATCGGGGCATCGGGGCCAGCCAACATGGATTCATGAAAGGCAGGTCCTGCTCGACCAACCTGGTCTCCTTCTATGACCAAGTGACCCGCTTAGTAGATGAGGGCAGGGCTGTGGATGTAGTCTATCTAGACTTCAGTAAGGCATTCGACACTGTCTCCCACAGCATCCTCCTACACAAACTGTATGCCCGGGGCTTGGATGGGTGGACTCTTCAATGGGTTAAAAACTGGCTGGATGGCTGAGCCCAGAGAGTGGTGGTGAATGGGGCAAAGTCCAGCTGGCGGCCAGTCACTAGCGGTGTTCGCCAGGGCTCAGTTCTGGGGCCGGTGCTGTTCAATGTCTTTATAGATGATCTAGATGTAGGGATTGAATGCACCCTCAGTAAATTTGCAGATGACACCAAGCTGGGTGGCAGTGTCGATCTGCTGGAGGGTAGGAAGGCCCTACAGAGGGATCTGGACAGGTTAGATAGATGGGCCAAGACCAACGGCATGAGGTTCAACAAGAACAAGTGCCGGGTCTTACACTTCGGCCACAACAACCCCATGCTGCGCTACAGGCTGGGGGAAGAGTGGTTAGAAAGCGGCCCGGTGGAAAGAGACCTGGGGGTGCTGATCGACAGCCAGCTAAACATGAGCCAGCAGTGTGCCCAGGTGGCCAAGAAGGCCAATGGCAGCCTGGCCTCTATTAAGAATAGTGTAGCCAATCGGTCTAGGGAAGTGATCATCCCTCTGTACTCGGCACTGGTGAGGCTGCACCTTGAATACTGTGTTCAGTTCTGGGTCCCGCACTTCAAGAAAGATGTTGAGGTGTTGGAGCGAGTCCAGAGGAGGGCGACCAAGCTGGTGAAGGGTCTGGAGGGTCTGACCTACAAGGAACGGCTGAGGGAGCTGGGGTTGTTTAGCCTGGAGAAGAGGAGGCTCCGAGGTGACCTTATTGCAGTCTACAACTACCTGAAGGGAGGTTGTAGTGAAGTGGGAGTTGGCCTCTTCTCCCAGGCAACTAGCGATAGGACAAGAGGACACAGACTCAAGTTTTGCCAGGGGAGGTTCAGGTTGGACATCAGGAAGAATTTCTTTTCAGAAAGGGTTATTAGCCATTGGAATGGGCTGCCCAGGGAGGTGGTGGAGTCACCATCTCTGGATGTGTTTAAGAAAAGACTGGATGTGGCACTTAGTGCCATGGTCTAGTCGACAGGGTGGTGTCAGGGCAACGGTTGGACTCGATGATCCCAGAGGTCTCTTCCAACCTGGTTGATTCTGTGATTCTGTGACTCTTGCTGAGTTTCCATCTGCTGCATTTCTCTCAGGGATGGAAGGGTGTGACTCCACAAGTCAATTTCTCTTTCGTACTCCCTGATACTCCTCAGCCTCTCTACTTCTTTAAAGTCTGACACAGGATGAGCGGATCATTTATCTGTTCACACTGCACACAGGTGTTGTCTCTGCTGTCTCTTGATACTAACGCCAGGTTCAAGCACTCCCTGCAGCCAGAGATCTGGACAGCTGTATGCTGTTTAGGGAGCTCCATCTGTGTTGTCACACTCCTGCTAGCCATGGCTTTCAACCTTGTGGAGACCATCACTGGATCTGTTCCAAATTGGACAGGCAAAACCATCAAGCGTGCTCAGCCCAGGAGTTGGGAGGGTGGCTGCGCCCTGCCTGCTTGCCCTGTCCATGCTAACTGCCACGCCTGGCCTGTTTGCCCATGCTGGTCGCTTGTGCTCCCTCAGTTGTTGCCGCCACCGCTGCCGACTGACTGTTTGTTTTGAACTTTCTGCGTTTAAATCTCCCGCGGTTGCTCCTAGCAATATCCCCTCCTCACCTCATTGGCTGGCAAGGGCTTCTGCATGCTGAAGGGGCTTGGGGCTGCTGCTCAGGTGTCCCTGAGCTCTGGAACCCCCTGTACATCCCAATCTAACACTCATCCCCGGACTCACCTCAGTCGTCATCGTCGCTGCTGCTGAGAAGACTGGTCTTTAAAAGTTTCATGCTATTGAATCAAGGTAACATTTGGATCTCAGTCTTCAGATATATTCTGGATATGTCCTAAGAATATTGCATAAATTCGAATTCCACATGGTCCTCTCTAAATTGCTATGCAGTGTTGGCAGATATCCTTAAAGAATTACCATTAGATAGAACACCTATTTTAAGAAAAATTTTCCTGTCCAATCGAAATTCTTTGGAGAAAACAAAATGTTATCTTTAAGCCTTTTCTGCCTTTAAGAATATTACCAAAGTGGTCTGGGAATCTAGTTCTTCTATGCGTGCTGCCTGAGGCAGTAAACAGATAAGAACAGATCAGTTTACTTTCTCTCTCTATGGTCGAATGAAGTTGTTGCAAATCAATATTGTAATGAAGTATTATACATTCACTCATATTTTCCTCCAGGAAGTCATAACTGAAATTATTAAATTTTAAGTGTACTGAGGATACCTGATAAAGACGACTGCAGAAAGTTGCTTCTTGGAGGAGATGTGCCTCTAAGAACTAAAATGCAGGAAATGGATGGTTTCAGAGTAATCTCTTTTCAGGAGTAGTTTTTACTTTAATATATCAAATGTACTAAGTGTTTTAAAAGGGAAAATAATGTTAGTTTTTCAGGGAATGTCCTTCAAGGCTTACTAGTGTGTAATACAGAAAGAGAAAAGTGGAAGGAATTTTGCAAACCTAATGAAAAGATCTAAATGTCTGTGCTCAGTACAAATTAACATTTAATGATAGGGAATAAACAGAAGCTACTTTGATCTCTCTGTAGTGAGAGATCACTATTGGTGGTCAGTGGTCATCACTACAGTAGGGAGGAACTTTTTCCACTTGAGCAACAGGGAGCTGATCCACAGCTGAGCTGTAAACAGTTGCAAGCATCTGGAGTCATGTTACAAGGTATACTCAATAGCCTTGTTTGTGTTAATGAAAAGGGAAGTATTACAGGGTTGCTAGAACCCTGATAAAAATAATCTCATATCACGCTATCCACCCCCTAGTAAACTACAGGATTTATTTATTTTTTTATTATAAATGTATGTCTTTACTTGAGAGCTTTGTTAAAAAGGTTTGTAAATTATATAGGAATCAGAACATTGTCTTCTGTCAGTGACCTACATAAAACATACTAGAGCTAGTCACATTATATTAGAATAAGCCCAAAGAGAATATCTTGCCACTGTGTAATTGAGCTGTATCCCACAATTGCAGCCTTATGGGTATGAACGTGCCCTGTATTTTTTTGTTGTGGGGTTTTTGTTGTTTTTTTTCCCCCCTTATATAATCTGCTTTTTGCATGGAATCAGCTGCAGTGGATACACTAATATTATGGCTATAGTTGAGGTCATGATGCCTTTATGACATATTGTCTGTTTGCAGATCGTGGGAGTATGATTTCCCTAATTTGACAATACAGTTGTGTTTGTCTTTTTGAAGAAAATTGTGTTCTAAGAGATACATAACAATGGAAAGGTTATGGAAGAACTAAAAAGTCTCATTCCTCAAAACTGCTCCTCCCACCCTCCTAAATTCTAATGTTTTAATGAGACCTAGTTCAGAATTCCAGTGCAGATTTGTAGATATTTAGAAAGATCTACTTATATTTATCTTTTTAAAATATCTTTATTTTTTTTCCTTTTAAAACAACAAAACAAAATACTCCAAACTGCAAATCTACTTTGAATTGTGGAATATCAATTCAGCACATGCTATAAGCAGAAAAAATCAGATTATCGTTTACTCTCCATTTGAGTTGTAGAAGCAACACCTTCACATACATTATTTATCTTCATATAGGCATTATGGATTTTGTTCTTTTCCTACAACTGTTTCCATAATGCAAATAATTGGCATCAAATATGCATAAAAACTGAATACTTAACACATTTTAAAAAGACAATAAATGACATAGAATTCTAATTGTGATAATGTGCTTGTGTTTTTGCTACAAGGTGACATTTAGTTATTCAGTTATTTTGGTTAAATGGTTTTCTTCCACTATCTAAGAAAGTTTTATTCCAGAAAGATTTTCTTGGTGTTTTTCTTATGGCATTTATTATAAGTCTTTTCAAAATTCTTTTGTAATGAATCTTTTTTTTTGTATGTATCTGAAGGGGGAGAACTTTACGTAGTAAATTACTTCTAGAAAAATATTGAAAATTATTTGAGAAAACACATTTTAAAATATTAGGTTTTCTTAATAAAAAACAAATACTTGCCAACGTTTCTAAATCTGGTGGCAAAGGCCATCTTCTCTTCCACAAGATTCCTAGTAATCAAGGAACAGCACAACAGAAAATTTCCTGTAACATAGTATGATCTGTTCTTAATGAACTGCATAATATTACAGAATAAAACTTTTCTGCATATTTTTTATATATGCATATATATATATATAAAGATCTATTGAAATGTAGGTGAGGATTCTGTCTTTTGAGTTACTTGTCTTTAGAATATAAACTCCATAAAGGATGCAAAAAAACCAAACCCCAAATAATTCTTTTTATGGCTTTTCTACTATTAAATTCAATTAGAATTAAAGAGACACTCCCACTTTGTGTAAACAGAACAGAGTCCTCTGAGTCATTTCATTTGTGATATATTTCTAGCACTGTAAAGAGAGGAAGCAAAGTTGGTTTAGCTTAATTAATCAACCACTATTTATATTGGAAACCTAACTGATGAAAATATGTGGGTAAGGTTAAGGTATAACAACATATAGAGTAGGTAATGCTACGTAACTTATAGCGAAGAACTTTTAGAACATGTATCACTCTTGCTTAATAAATAAAGGAGAACATCTGTACTTACTAAACAGGTAACTGGTGTCTATACACACATAAAATGGGTGAGCTCTGGCCATTGGGGGAAGAATAAGGCAATGAGACCGCAATGCTGAAACTCTACCAGACCTCCTCGCGTTCTACTTACTGGATTGTGTAACCAGTATATTTAGATGATTTGACTGTTACAACCTTCGGTCTAAATGTGTTTTCAATAAACCTGTATAACTAATGAGTTCTTGGGTTTATTTTTTTTTTTAATAGTTTGGCTTCCAGGCATCTTAAAGCAAACAAACAAAACATATTTTCCTGCATATAATTTGAACCTCATTAAGAGATCTGCTCTGTTACAGTATATCTCTCACAAATCTTGAATAACTCACATGCCTAATAAAACCTGGCTCTTTCTCCATCCTGACATGAGAAGTTTTCATAAATTGAACAATTCTGAGGTAAGACTACTAATAGAAAATAGAATATGAAAAGTAAAATAAACTTAGAAGGCAGAGGGGCACCAAGCTACAGGGGATGACGAAGTTGTAGATTTCCAAGAAAGGGAGGTTTCTAGAGTAAGTTTGCCTTGTGTGCAACCTGCATTGTTTTTGAGTCACAGTTCTTATATTTTTTTAAATTGATTATCTGTAGGATACATGAATGAAAATGCTTTATTAAGGGAGTTTGATACAGCTATTTTTAGGATAGAAAGTATATTACTATGGTGGACAGCAGGGAAATTTCCTGAGATAAATCAAGAGCTGATGATAATATTCATATGCAGAACATAATAGTTTTGCCACAGTATCTGCCATTGGCTCCATTTTGACTACTGTATAAAGTGATAATAAAAATTTAGGTTGACTCTACACACAAACCACTGCTAATGTGTCTTTCCAATTGGTTTTGTTTTCAGGATTGGTGGAAGACATGGAAAAAAAGAGAGAAAAGGAAGAAAAAAACGTAAAATCTGGATTTGTTAACAGTTCCTTTTTTCATTTTGTCTGATCTTTTTAGAAACCTGTGCTAGGATAAGATTAATTGGTCTCTGAAAGTGCCTATTTTTCTTTTTCTCTGTTGGCTATGAAGAGACTATAAGGTCACTAGATAGGATATACACATTTACATTGACATGTCTAAGCTAAGTGAGACAAATCCCACCCTTATACTCAGCAGGGTGAATCATGTCACAGTCATCACTTAGGAGAAATATATGTGTAGAAGTTATATGAATGTTAGTATCTTCTATTTTTCTATTCTTTAGAGTCTCCACTTTTTATCATATTAACTCTGAATACACATTAATTTGCAGTTCCAGACTCTGTCTCCTTTTGTTCATATATA
The DNA here is from genome assembly GCF_013368605.1 of Nyctibius grandis. NCBI lineage: Eukaryota > Metazoa > Chordata > Aves > Nyctibiiformes > Nyctibiidae > Nyctibius > Nyctibius grandis. The sequence continues at coordinate 82,702,873 of NC_090658.1, forward strand.
ACTATTTTCTTCTTGAGTATCTGAAGTACTAGAATTTAGTCTGAGAATGTGTATGAGAAATGCCATGGCATAAAACAAAAGAAGGAATGCAAGGAACCAATAAACATTATAAAATTAAAATTATATATACCTAAAGAGATAGTTAAATATATAAATATATATGTACTTGTTAACCACAGCAGACAGCTAAACACCACAACTAAACATACACAGTGTGTTGTGGGGAGAGAATCAGAACAGTAAAATTGAGAAAATTCGTGGGCTGAGATGAAGACAGTTTAATAGATAAAGCAAAAGTGTGCAAATAAACAAAGTAAAATAAGGAATTAATTCACTACTACACAATGGCAGGCAGATGTTCAGCCATCTACAGGAAAGCAGGGCTTCATCGCGCGTAATGTTACTTGGGAAGATAAATGCTATAACTCCAAACGTCCCCCACTTCCTCCTCTTTTCCTCAGCCGTTATTGCTGAGCACAATGTCATGTGGTCTGGGATACCCCTTCAGTCAGTTGGGGTCAGCTGTCCCAGCTCTGTCGCCTCCCAAACTCTTGCTCACCCCCAGCCTACTCACTGGTGGGGCAGCATGAGAAGCAGAGAAGGCCTCGATGCTGTGTAAGCACTGCTCAACAGTAACTAAAACATTGGTGTGTTATCAAAACTTTTGCTCACAAATTCAAAACATAGAACCATATGAGCTACTATGAAGAAAATTAACTCTATCCCAGCAGGACTTCTAATGTTTACTGCCTTCAATAATGAGTTTGAAAAAGCTAAGAAGCTTTTGGGATATTTGAATTATTTTTCCGATTAAACATTCCATTTATGTTCTGATTATTTTTGCCACATATTCTATTCTTTCTTGATTTTTTTCTTGTTCATTGTGTGTTCTGCTTGCAAATTTAAAGTTATATTTGATAGTATTAGCAATAAAGGACCCCTTCTTAAAGATGATGAGCATGTTAGTTTCCTGAAAATTAATTTGTTAAGCTTCCTGAAATCTTTTTGTCCACCTTTATTTTTTTTTCAGAAGCTGAGGTGAATGATGCAATACTAATGAGAAACTGAGATACTATTCCATCTTGTAGAACGATCATTTTTAGGAAGTCCCATTTATAACACTTCAAGTACACATAAGAACTCAGGACAGAAAAATAAAACTTTCCTTATACTCTCCTGCGGCACATATATTTATTTATATTGTATAATTTATAAAAAATATTTAATTCCAAATGTTTTTATTAATCTTATTCCTTTTTCCAGTCCTGGAAAACTGACAAGATTTTCGTTTGATAGAAGGTTCTCTGTACCAAAAATCCTCCCTTTCTTTTATCAGGTAAATTTCTCTCACCTGTTGTTTTAACAGCCACTGTTAATTGCTAGCGAGTAGGAAACAATGTGACTATCTAAGAATACAATGATAGTTCGAATTATCAAGTGAGTTAGGTATATGAAATGAATAGATCCCCTTAACAGTCTGGCAGGCTTTCAGCCTGGCAGCAGTACCATTAGCACATCCTGATTTGTCTAGTAAAGATAAGCTGAATCGATCAGACAATTGCTTTATTTATTTCTTATGGTAACTGTAATGTAATCACTCCAGAGCACTTCATAATATAACTAGCTGATAGAGACATGAAATGAATAGCAGATGCAAGACAGTTGTGTTTCTACAGCAGATGTTCTCCAAATATTACTGAACACTACAGGCTGTCCAAGATGTGTTACCTCATTGTCCCAGTAATGGGAAGATAATATCGCCTAATACATAAATAATATTATTGATTTCACATGCGCTTAAGCACCTCAATAAATAGATACACTGCAACGTACAAATTTTTCCAGTCTGTTCAGGAAGAAACACCTTATTTTGAGCATCTTTTGAAGACATTGGCACAGTTCAGGGAGGTAAAATTTTATTTAAAGTTTGAATGAGGGAATAAGGTTTTCTGATGGTGATCTTCTCATTAAAGTTTAAATCTTAGTTATAATCTGCTATCTGTAAAGAGGAAAGATGCCAGAGCTGGGGGTTTATACTTATTTCATAATTAATAGGGGAAAAAAAGGGAACACCCATAGACTTGCAAAAAGTCTAGCAATCTTTAAGCATAAAAGATACTGACTAGCATGAGCACAGTGAATGGATACAAAGTCCACAACCGTATGTGTAAGTACCTCCAAAGGAAGAACAAGTCTCTGTAAATAGATGCTTGATAGGAAGCATAGCAAAATGTTATATTCTGGACCCCTTTTACAATGCCTAATGAAACAAAAAAGGTGACACTAGCTTTGTGTGCAGTAACCAAATGCTCATACAGGAAAAGGGAGAGCATGGTCCTTGGCTGATACTTTTCCAAACAAATCTTCCTCAAGATGATTATGCTAGCACAAAGGTAAAAGTAAAAGTTCACAGCTTGGAGCAGGACATGAGGACTTGCAACTGAGTGAGGTGAAGGGAGCAGGGCCTTTTGCCTTTTGATAGGATCAGCCCTTTTCCTAATATTGTCCCCTGAGTCATTGCTCATCCAGGAAAACCACAGTCATGCATAAGACAGATATACAGAGGTTTCACACCAGGGTCCACAACATTACATCTGGTACTTCTTTTCTGAGTGTTCAAACTGTAAAGATGCAATGTTATTTACAATTTTAAGATTTTTACAGAGGACCTGGACTGAAATCAGGTATACCAGTTTGCCTAAACCCAGATGAGAACTGTGTTGACTGTCTGTTTTATGTCTGGGTGACACTTCCTCTGGGAAGTGAACAGCCATTAAAATGGCATTTTGGAAGTCAAGTGCCAGGTGAAGTAAGGAAGCTTGTAACGATAATAGAACACTATAAGGTCAAGTGATTCTGGGAAAGAAACATAATATATTACTGTCTGGAACTTGGATGTGTATTATACCCACAGTTTATTACCGTTTTTTTTGTGTGTGTGTATGTTCATAATGCCTATATTTGACAGTAAGTAGGCAGGCTCCATCCAGAGCTGAAATTAAAATTAAGGAGGATAATGGAAATACCTTTTGTGTAATTAACTTATTCATTCACGGGACTGAGTAGCACAAAAGGTTTATAATAATATAAAAGCAAAAAGTAAAGGATATTTCTGATCACTTGGTAACTGTACAGCTAAGGAAACACACCTTCATGCAAACTGATTTGCTAGTTGAGATCTTGTAAACTTCCAGTGTTGTTGCTAATTAGAACATGATTCCAGATGGAATCTAAATGCTTACAAATTCCATTGCATTCAGTAGAAATCAAAAGTTAAACAGCTAAAAAAAATCAAATTTTGACCATCTTAATAACAGATATATGCCTGCCACTAGGAGAAAAGGAGAGGAAGGAGAAGAAGAAGGAAAAAACCAAAATCGTGGGCTATTTCAGTGTGAAAACTTGATTCCCATACATATGAAACAGTTTTGGAAAGGGTTGTAAACAGTAGTGCTAATCTGTAACTCTGGATGATAATTTGAAGAAGTTACAACTGTCACAGTATCTAGTGTCTAGAATATACACAGTATCTAGAAGATATATAGCATGTCTACACTGAAGTTTTGAAGTGATCACCATATAGTATTGAGATACCAAGCTAGCTTTAGCTATTCACCTAGGCACTCATAGCAGAAGCAGAGCAGAGCTCAGGACCTCAGTGAACAAACACTCTGGACCAGAAAACATGTGAAAGCTAGGATTTTTCATATTAACAGCTCTTTGCTGTCTTTACTGATTACACATAGCTTGAACAGTATATATTGCACATTGAACATTATCTTGAATGTTTTGTATTGTATTTTTGACATTGCACATATTTGTCTGATAGACACTGATGTTTTTTTTTTTCCCTCAGTACTTCATCTAATTTTTGGACCTCAGTTTAGGACTAGATACTGAGTAGCTATCATTGTACTGCCTACGATGTTTCAGATCACATTCTTTCTAATGCTTTTTCTAATGTTTTTTAATGCCTCTCATGGACCTGTAAGCCCTCAAAGGCAGATTCCCAGGGGACACTGCTAACTATCTTCCTCAGTAGCTTAAATTTGCTCTCTTGAAATCCAGGGTAGCAACTCTGCTGATCTTTTTTCTCTTTACACCACAAATTTTAAACTCATCGATTTCATGATCACTGTGGCCAAGACAGCGACCTACCATCACGTCTCTCATAAGTGCTTCTCTATTCACAAACAACAAGTCTAGGAGGGCACCATTCCTAGTTGGCTCACTGAGTACTTGTTACGAGAAATTATCTTCAACATACTTCAGGAATTTCCCAGTCTTACTTGTCACAGCAGTCTGATATTCCCAGTAGATGTCTGAGAAATTGAAATCTTCCATAAGGACAAAGACTACAAGTATAGAGATTTCTCCTAATTGCCTATAGAGTAACTCATCAGTGCTATCATCCTGGCTGGGTGATCAATAGTAGACACCCACAACATCTGATTTGTTTTCCACTCCCCTAATCCTCACCCAGAGGCTCTCAACCACATCATCCCTAACTGTAAGGTCTGTAAAGTCAAACCTCTCCCTTACATACAGTGCAACTCCTCCACCTCAGCTGCCCTGCCTACGACTCCTGAACATCCAGTAGCCCTCCATCCCAACACACCAGCTGTGGGACTCATTCCATCAAGTCTCACTAATATTGGTAATGTTACAGCTCTGGGAACAGACTGACAGACCAACGTTGATCAGAGTTATGAGACTTAATCAGAGCTATGCTATTTCTCTTACATACTGAGTTGCCACTAAGGCAATTACTGCTAAAGGATAATTCCCTCCCATCCTGCCCTTCTCTGGTCACACAGGAATACTGGAGGCAGTCAAATTTAGGCTAGAAGAACAGAGCTAGCAACTTTGTGATAAGAAGGGGGTCCTCAAATGGACAACTTTTCCTGTAACTAGCCCTGCTTTAATGCTACATGTCTCCAAGGAAACAGACAGAATCACAGAATCATAGAATTGTTTTGGTTGGAAAGGACCTTTAAGATCATCAAGTCCAACCGTTAACCTAGCACTGCCACATCCACCACTAAACCATGTCCCCAAGCACCACATCTACACGTCTTTTAAATACCTCCAGGAATAGTGACTCACCCACTGGGCAGCCTGTACCAATGCTTGACAATGCCTTCAGTGAAGATATTTTCACTGATATCCCATCTAAACCCCCTCAGCCCAACTTGAGGCTGTTGCCTCGTGTCTTATCATTTTTTACTCATGAGAAGAAACCAACATCCACCTTGCTACAACCTCCTTTTAGGTAGTCGTAGAGAGTGATAAGGTCTCCCCTCAGCCTCCTTTTCTCCAGACTAAACAACCCCAGTTCCCTCAGCTGCTCCTCATAAGACTTGTGCTCTAAAACCTTCACCAGCTTCGTTGCCCTTCTTTGGACTCTCTCCAGCACCTCAATGCCTTCTTGTAGTGAGAGGCCCAAAACTGCACACAGTATTTGAGGTGCAGCCTCACCATTGCCCAGTACAGGGGGATGATCACTTCCCTAGTCCCCGTTCCCAATCACTTCCCTGGACACACTAGTTCTGATACAAGTCAGGATGCTGTTGGCTTTCTTGGCCACCTAGGTTACACTGTTGGCTCATATTCAGCTGGCTATTGACCAATACCTCCAGATCCTTTTCCTCTGGGCAGCTTTCCAGCTGCTCTTCCCCAGGGCTATAGTGTTACATGGGGTTGTTATGACCCATGTGCAGGACCCGACACAGCCTTGTTGAATCTCATACAGTTGACCTCGGCCTATCAATCCAACCTGTCCAGATCCGTCTGCACAGCCTTTCTACTCTGAAGCAGATCAACACTCTCACCCAGCTTGGTGTCATCTGTGAACTTATTGAGGGTGCACTTGATCCCCTCATCTAGACCATTGATAAAGATATTAAAGAGAACTGTCCCAAATACTGAACCTTGGGGAGCACCACTTGTGACCAGCTGCCTACTGTATTTAACTCCATTCACCACAACTCTTTGGGCCCAGCCATCCAGCCAGTTTTTTACCATTGAAACACGTATCCATCCAAGCCATGAGCAATTATTACTAAACTCCATCCACAGCCTTTACCTCATCCAGTAAGTGGATTGCTTTGTCATAGAAGGAGATCAGGTTAGTCAAGGTCAAACCCTATGTGCCTGCATTTCTAACATTTGAGATAACTGTCCTGATGAAACCTTGGAATGAAGAACTGATCTTTTAAATCATTTAATAAAATGAATAGAACAGCTTGATGATGGGGTGTTGACTACCTGCCTTAAACTCAAAATGCTATTGACTTCTTAACAACTTGGAAAGACTTATTTTTCTCCTCTGGAATAGGTCTTTTTCCAGCTGAAATAGTGTGGTGAGCCAGCAGAGATCAAAAGTTTGCTTATGACTGCATTCACTCCTGCTGTTTTCCAAGTGAGAATGAA